>NW_020799091.1:47172951-47187834 GCF_003259725.1 Athene cunicularia
CCGCCCCCCTTCCACAACACGGCATGCTCGGGAGAGAGAGCCCGAGAGCGAGCCCACCCCACTGGGCATATGACATCACATGGTATGAAATACTCCAATGAAAATTTATTACATCCGGGTCAAAACCAGGACAAGATGCAAGAACTAAGATTTAAAGATATTAATAGATTATAACATAGAATATTAATTTCTCTGTTTTTGTATGTGTAAAATTTGGTTTCAGCATCCTGGGGAGAATCTAAAATGTCAGCAGCTATTTTGCAGTTTCAGTATTTATCAGAAACTACACTTCAGTTCCTTAATTAAGTTTTTTGGCACTTCACTGGACTTGCTCCACTATACCAACATCACAGTATTCCAAGTGTGGCCTCACCAGTGCTTGAGTAGAAGGGAAAGTTCACCTCCCTCAACCTGCTGGTGATGCTCTGCTTAAGCATTGGAACCCAGAGGCTGTTTGCCTTCTTTGCCACAACGGCACATTGCTGATTTATGATCAAATTTTGGTCCACTGGGACTCCCAGGTCCTTCAAAGTTTCTTTCACCTTCAGAATCAATTCATAACCTTTAGCTATTCATCTCCATGTAAATAAAGTGCATGCCTTTGGAGCCCAGTTAATTAATAAGACATTCAATAGTTTTTTTTCAAAAGACAATGGTTAGGATGTTTCAGAAAATAGCTATTAAATTCTGTGGTCATTAGCATGTTTCATGTCCACAAGGCATATAGCTGATTGTTATGCATGCTACAGAAAAAAAAAAAAAAAAAAAAAAAAAAAAAAAAAAAAAAAAACATATCTACAAGTATATAGATGTATGTGTTCTTTGATGTTTTTATAAATTATCATGTACAGTAAATAATTTTGAGCATGATACTAAATTAGAAGGAGCTGTGGCCTCTCTCAAGGATAGACAGGAGTGCAACTGAGATGATGAAATATCTTGAGGGCAAGACGGACAAGTAGCAACTGAGGTCACTTGGCTTGTTCAGCTTTAATAGAAGGCTGAGAGGTGACCTAATTGCAGTCTACAGCTTCCTTAGGGTGGGCAGCAAAGGTCTTGATCCCCTCTCTCTGATGACCAGCAATAGGACACAAGGAAATGGAATGAAACTGCATCAGGGGACGTTCAAGTTGGACATTAGGAAAAAGTTCTTCACTGAGAGGGTGGTTGGTCACTGGAACAGGCTTCCCAGGGAAGTGATCACAGAACCAAGCCTGTCAGAGTTCAAGGAGTATCTGGACAATGCTCTTAGTCATATAGTTTAGATTTAGGTAGTGCTGTGAGGAGTAGGGAGTTGATCCTTATGGATTCCTTTCAACCTGAGATATTTTATTATTCTATTCTATATACATATATGCATAAAAGAATATATGCACAAAACTTAGTCAAATTATTATTGTCCATGGCCCAAAAGAATACTGGATTTTAATTCCTGCTAGTTTTTGTATGTGCTTTTCCACCATGGACCAAAATTGGTGGTGGCCCTATTTGAGCTTGCATTAAAAAGAATAAAAAAAAAAATGCTGTAACACATATTGAGAGGAAAATAAGATAATTGCAAATTGCAGTTCTACCCCAAAAGAATTTAGGAATACAGCCTAGGTAGCTTAGTATTTTGTATTCCTTTACCCAACAACTTCAGTCTCAAAGCATTCTACAAGCCATACAGACAACCAGAAGAACAGTCCCAAATGCAAACCAAAACAAGGTCTCTGCAAAGTTGCTTTCTTCATTGAGTCAAAAGCAGTACCACTTATTGAAACCCTAGTCTAGGCCATTCATCAGACTTCAAACTGTATTTCAGTACCACTCTTCATAAAGTTAATGGTATGACAAAGCTTTCAGCCTTACGCTATTATCTTAAATCTCACATATCAAACATTCATAGAATCAGGATAGTTTGGGTTGGAAGGGATCTTAAAGATCATCTGATCCAGACACTCTGCCCTAGGCAGGGACTCCTTCAACTAGATGAGGTTGCTCAGAGCCCCGTCCAACCTGGCCTTGAACACTTCCAAGGAGAGGGCAGCCACAATTTTCCTGGGCAGCCTGTTCCAGTGCCTCACTACCCACACATTAAACAATTTCTTCCTTATATCTAATCTAAATCTTCCCTCTTTCAGTTTAAAACAGTTGCCCCTTGTCTTGTCACTACACTCCGTATAAAGAGTCCCTCCCCATCTTCCCTGTAGTTCCCCTTTAGGTACTGGAAGGTCACTATAAGGTCTCACCAGAGCCTTCTCTTCTCCAGGCTGAACAACTCCAGCTCTCTCAGCCTGTCCTGGTAAGGTGTCCAACACCCTGTTTGTGGCCTTCCTCTGGACCTGCTCGAATAGGTCCATGTCATTCTTATGTTGGGGTTCCCAGAGCTGGATGCAATACTTCAGGTGAGGTCTCATGAGAACAGAGAAGAGGGGGAGGATCACCTCCCTTAACCTATTGATCACACTTCTCTTGATGCAGCCTAGGACACAGTTGTCTAGGCTGCGAGAGCACATTGCTGACTCATATTCAGTTTTCAATCCATTAATATAATGAAGTCCTTCTCCACAGGGCTGCTCTCAATCTACTCATCACCTAGTCTGTAGTTGTGCATGGGATTGTCTTAACCCAGGTGCTGGACGTTGCACTTCACTTTGGTGAATTTTATGAGGATTGCACCTCTCAAGACTGTCAAGGTTCATCTGGATGGCATCTCTTCCCTCCAGCTTATCAAGTGCATCACAGATTGGTGTCATGGGCAGACTTGCTGAGGGTGAACTCAGTCCGTGTCCCCAGCAAAGATGGTAAACAATATTTGGACATCAAGCCATTCACCACAACTATTTGAGTGTGACTGTCCAGGCAATTCCTATCCACCAAGTGATCTGTCCATCAAATCCTTGTCTCTCCAATTTAGAGAAAAGGATGTTGAATGGGACAGTGTTAAATGCTTTGCACAAGTCCAAGTAGGTGATTCCAGTTGCTCATCTTTTATCCACCAATGCTATAACTTCATCACAGAAGGCTACCAAATTTGTCAGGCACAATTTGCTCTTAGTGAAGCCATGTTGGCTGTCACTGATCACCTTATTTTCCATGTTCTTTAACATAGTTTCCAGGAGGATCTGCTCCATGATCTTGCTGGGCACAGAGGTGAGGCTGGCCTGTTGTTGCCTGAGTCTTCCTTTTTTCTCTTTTTAAAAATGGGGGTTGTTTCCCCTTTTAAGGTCAGCAGGAACTTCACTGGACTGCCACAACTTCTCAAGTATGATAAATAGTGTCTTAGCCACTTCATCCACCAGTTTCTTCAGGACCCATGGATATATCTCCTCAGGTCCCGTGGACTTGTGCCCTTCAGGTTCCTTAGATGGTCTTGAATCTGATCATCTTCTACAGTGGGTTGATCTTTATTCTTCCAGTCCCTGCCTTTACCTTCTGTGACTTAGACAGTGGAACTGGAGATGTTTCTGGTGAAGACTGAGGCAAAAAAGTCATTGGCTACTTCAACCTTTTCCATATCTATCCCAATCCAATGTCAGGGGAGGTTTCAATACGATCCTAAGAGCAAGATTAAGACAGAAACAAGGTCAGATTCCATACTATCTTTTAAACTTGATTCCCATAACAAGGGATAATAGCAATACGACAGAGAAGAAGAAAGAAAAAATAAGAACAACTAAGCAAGCAAATGGTAGAGATCCAGCAAGTTCAGATACCACCACCACCACGAATCCAGCAATGTCCCATGGGCTCGGTCTTGGTGCGGGTGATGAGGAATTCCAAGAAGAGAGATCAGGTGATGTTGAATTCCTGAATTCCACTGAGAGAGGAGTACCAGTCACCACAATTTCTTTTAAGAGCCTGCCCATTTCAGTGGAGCTCACTGTCATACACGCCACCCTGTGTTCCTCCATATGCACATGCCCAGGTGTTTATGGTGGTCGTGCCAGGGAGGAGTCGACCTGTGGCGCCTTCAGCCTCCACATGTCTTCCTCACCCTGACTTCCTTTCCACCCAGCCTCATGTGCAAGCAAGGATGTTGTCCCAGCTTCAGGTGGATACATTAGTTTTCTTCAGGGACATTTTGTGTCCTTTAGAAAATACTCCTCCACAGCAACAGGATGTTAAAGCCAGGAAGTGGTAGTAGTGCAGCAGCAAAGTTGAGACAAACAAAGTCTCTTACAATATCCCAGGTAACCAGGTGTCCTGTTTCCTTCTAGAGAGGGTCCACACTTGCCCTAGTCTTCCTTTTATCACTGATGTACCTCTAGAAGCTTTACTTGTTGCCCTTGATGTCCCTGGCCAGATTTAATTCTATCAGGGCTTTGGCCTTCCTAACCTGATCCATTACTTTATAGCTCACTGTTAGTACATTTTACATGACAGAATCTGGAAAACTGGATGTAACATATGTAGAAGAGATGAAGACCTTACCTTGTGTGTCTCAGAACATTCAAAATTTAATTGTTGATATCGATTCAGTGATATTAAAAAAAAAAAAACAACAAAAACAAAAACAAAATCAAACAAACAAACAAACAAACAAAAACACAAAAAACCCCACCCTGTATGAAGTTGTTCAATATAGAGAGGGCATTTGCAATACAACTGTATTTATCTGGGTGGTATTATTCAAATCCACTACATTATTCTTATATGCTGCTACCTGGTAATGGATTTTTTTTTCTCATTTTATTATTTATCATGCCTATGTAGTACCACAAATTAAATCTCTCTTCTCTTGCTGATGCCTAACTGTACAGGTAGATCTGTTTCTTAGAACTCAGCTACCCCAGATGTTTTTGGTTGTGGGCCAATTGTAGTGTACACTGTTTTTTCCTGAGAGACCTTCAGCACAAAATCAGTAAAGTCCAAAAGTTCTGATAAAATTCCACTTCAAAATAAGAGTATTGAATTCAATTTTGGGTCATGAAATAAATAAAGCAGAGAGAAAACCTTGTGTGAACTACCATTCACATTCACACAGAATACATTTGTTAAAATTTCATATGATTTGCAACGTTGAATACATGAATTAAGAATGACAGAAATCAGATGTTATATGCAAATCTCATGTGTCTGTTTCATTGACACAAATATCATGATGTTGAATTTAATTACTTGATCAAATATTCTCTTGTTAAAGCCTTTTTTTTACTGCTGCATCCATGACTTCATGCTTTATATACTGCATGTTATTCACACCCTGCTCCAGAAATGTTTCTCCTGCTTGTCCATGTAGTGCTAGTGTGGTAGTACACATTTGCTTCACAATTTATTTTCAAAACTCTTTTGTGAATAGAGAAGTATTATTATCCCCATTTTATGAATGTAAAATGAGGAGGGATTAAGATCAAATTTTTTTCGCTAACCTGGGGTATCAATGTGAAAGTATTTCAGGTTACTTAGTTGTATACAACGTTCACATTTCCTATTTGCCTTGTTCATTTTACTCCCCAAGCTTCCAAATTCGTATTACCCTTTCACACTTCTTCTGTATCCTCAGTAGTTCTCTCCACACCTTTTTGATCTTTTTAATTAGTTTTCTTGTTGAGCAAGATATAACAACAGGTTGTGAGCAGCATGAAACAATTCTATCTAATTTTGGCCTTAACTAGTCTGATATCTAATCAGTCATAACTAATGAAGAGAGATAGGCCTACCAAAGGGAGATTTGAACTGTCTCCCTTAAACATTTCTGTTAGAACAACCTGAATTATGCTCTAAAAGTGCCTGAACCTAATGGACCTTAAAAACAGCCTGGCGGTCTTGTTTATATTATTACTAAATACAGTATACAAGCTCCATGTTTACCTGGGATGAATTTCATTACAATAATTGCACTACGGTGATTGCTATACGGACTACTTAGGAGCAGACTAGATGCAGGTTAAGACAAAAGTGACTGAAGAAGGGAACACCAAAGCTCTCACTTAGACAAAGATTATTAGAAATTCTTTAAGTTTTCAGTCTTAACACTTTTAAAAAATCTTCATACTTCTGCTTATTTGTTGTTTGTCTATCTATGCATCTATTCTTCCAGGACAATTAAGTAAAATTTCATAAACATTAATCTTGTTCCACCTACGTTCATTTCACATACAATGATTACAGTTTCATGAATAAGGTGCTATTGATTGCAAGCAAATGAAAATAAATTCTTGCCTTAAGCTTTATGGTTTGGGGCCATTGTTACAGGTCAATTAAATCATGTAGTGCTTTGATTAAAAGTCATAATTTCAGGAGGGAAATTTACTTGCTTGTCTTCTAGCAGAGTATACTGGAGAAAAATACATTTAGTCATAAATTTTTTTAAAAAAATATTACTTAGTATGCAGAATCAAATGTTAGGAAGTTTTACAGTGTTTCCCCATGTCATACAATTTATACTAAATAAAAAAACACAACAAAATTAGAATGTTATATTTATTCTAATAGTAATACATATACTTTTCTTTTATATATATATAAAGTATTTTGAAAATATAATTCCATAGAGTACTTGTTTCTTTTTCTGTTATATACATGAATAAACTGCATGAGCTCTGCAATACATAAATGAAATAAAATATTGTCTCCAGTTTCAAAACATTATCCCCAGTTTCTCTTTCTAATTGGAAAGAGAAATATTACGTATATCGGTATACAACTGGGAAAAGTATGAGGAAACACTATGCTTAAGCATTTAGAATTTACGCAACCGCAGGGGAAAATACAGATATATTTCCAAGATACAAGACAAAGAATGGGTAAAGTGGGAAGAGTTTTTAGGTATAAGAGGGAAATAGATTGGAAATGACAAGAGATAAGAATAAACAGCAATCTATTCTTTTACAACATAAGAAATAAAAAGTAATTCACCATTTAAATAAAGCATGGGCTAGCATAGCATGTCTGTAGCAAGCAATTTGTGAAAAAATTTGAGACATTCTGATAACAGTCCTGCAATAGAAGACTCAATTTGAAGGTAGAATAAAAAAATGGAGGTATAGAGTCAACAAAATCAGATGACCTAATATTTTAAGCATTAAATGAAAATTTATATTTGTTTTAATTTTCAGACTGATTGTAGGATTACAGATATGCAAAGTCAATTTATAGCAAGGCATAGAACACCATAACTTCCAGCCTCAATTTTGTAGGAAAACGCAGTTTCCAGCTAATTAAGATATTCTGTGTACAGAATAAAATTCTGAAGAGAGAGAACAAGTACACGTTTTAGTTTTGCTGCTAAATAATATTCTATTTATCTAGTTGCACAAAAAAATTACCTTCTTACATGTCACCTTATTTTGATTTCTAGTTCTGGTAATTTTCTTTAGTTTTCCTCTGAACTCTGTAATGTCTCTATTAAAGTAATGGCTGCATGCCGATTTTTAAAAGGCTTGCATGTGGTATTTTTTTCTTTTTGTCACAGAATCACAGAATCAACTAGGTTGGAAAGGACCTTAAAGATCATCTAGTCCATTGGTTAACCTAACACTGACAGTTCCCAACTACACCATATCCCTCAGCACTATGTCAAAACTACTCTAAACACCTCCAGGGATGGGGACTCCACCACCTCCCTGGGAAGTCCATTCCAACACCTAACAAGCCGTTCTGTAAAGAAATGCTTCCTACTATCCAGTCTAAACCTTCCCTGGTGCAACTTGAGGCCATTACCTCTTGTCCTATTGATTGTTACTTGGTTAAAGAGGCTCATCCCCAGCTCTCTGCAACCTCCTTTCAGGTAGCTGTAGAGGTCGATGAGGTCTCCCCTCAGCCTCCTCTTCTCCAGACTAAACACCCCCAGTTCCCTCAGCCGCTCCTCGTACGACCTGTGCTCCAGACCCTGCACCAGCTTCTCTGCCCTTCTCTGGACACGCTTGAGTCATTCAATGTCCTTTTTGTAGTGAGGGGCCCAAAACTGAACACAGGAATCGAGGGGCGGCCTCACCAGTGCCGAGGACAGGGGTCAGATCCCTTCCCTGTCCCTGCTGGCCACGCTATTGCTGACACAAGCCAGGATGCCATTGGCCTTCTTGGCCCCCTGGGCACACTGCTGGCTCCTGTTCAGACGGCTGTCAATCAGCACCCCCAGGTCCCTCTCTGACTGGCAGCTCTCCAGCCACTATTCCACAGGCCTGTAACGCTGCTGGGGGTTGTTGTGGCCCAAGGGCAGCCCTCAGCATTTGGCCTTATGGAAACTCCTCCAGTTGGGCTCAGCCCATGGCTCCAGCCTGTCCAGGTCTCTCTGCAGAGCCTCCCTACCCTCGAGCACATCAACACTCCCACCCAGCTTGGTGTCATCTGCAAACTGACTGAGGGTGCACTCGATCCCCTCATCTAGATCATCAATAAAGATGTTAAACAGGAGTGGCCCCAACACCGAGCCCTGGGGGACACCACTCGTGACTGGCCACCAACTGGATTTAACTCCATTCACCACAACTCTTTGATGGCCCGGCCATCCAGACAGTTTTTTACCCAGCAAAGCATGTGGCCATCCAGGCCACAAGCAGCCAGTTTTGCCAGGAGAATGCTGTGGGAATCAGTGTCAAAGGCCTTACTAACATCAAGGTAAACTCCATCCACAGCCTTTCCCTCATCCAGTAAGCAGGTCGCCCTGTCCTAGAAGGAGATCAGGTTTGTCAGGCAGGAGCTGCCTTTCATAAACCCATGCTGACTGGGCCGGAGCATCTGGTTGTGCCGCATGTGTTGTGTGATGGTACTCAGGATGAGCTGCTCCATCAGCTTCCCGGGCACCAAAGTCAAGCTGATAGGCCTGTAATTTCCTCAGACTTCCTTCCGATCTTTCTTATATATAGGCGTTATCTTGGCCAATTTCCAACCTGTTGGGACCTCCCCAGTCAGCCAGGACTGCTGGTAAATGATGGAAAGTGTCATGGTGAGCACCCCAGCTGCTCCTTCAGCACCCTCGGGTGTATTCCATCCGGTCCCATAGACTTGTGTGTGTCTGTGTGATGCAGCAGGTCACTGACTGTCTCCTGGATTGCAGGAGGATCGTTCTCCCAGTCTCTGTCTTCTGGCTGAGGAGGCTGGATTCCCTCAGTACAACTAGTCTTGTTATTAAAGACTGAGGCAAAGAAGGCATTAAGCACCTCAGGCTTCTCCTCATCACTTGTTACCATGTTTCCTCCTTCATCTAGCAGGGGATGGAGACTCTCCCTGATCTTTCTTTAGCTACTGACATACTTATAGAAACATTTATTTTTGTGCTTGACTGTTGAAGCCAGTTTAATTACTAGCCAAGCTTTAGACCTCCCGATTTCCACCCTGCATAGCCTCACAGCCTCTTTGTAGTCACTGTAAGTGTCTAGCCCCTTCTTCCAAAGGCTGTAACCTCTCATTTTCTCCCTGAGTTGCAGCCAAAGCTCCTTGTTCAGCCGGATGGTGTTCTCTGTCGCCGGCTTCTCTTACAGCACCTGGGGACTGCCTGCTCATGAGCCATCAAGACTTCCTTCTTAAAGAGTGCCCAGCCTTCCGGGACCCCTATACCCTTCAGGACCATCTCCCAAGGGATTCTCTCAAGCAGGTGCCTAAACAAGACAAAGTCATCCCTTTTGATGTCCAGAATGTCAGTCCTGCTTAGCCCTCTCCTGGCCTCTCTAAGAATAGAGAACACTATTATTTCATGATCACTGTGCCCTAGTCAGCCTCCAACTGCCACAGCATCCACCAGCCCTTCTCTTTTCACAAAGAGGAGATCCAGCAGGGCACCTTCTCTGGTCGGTTCTCTCATCAGCTGCATAACGAAGTTGTCTCCCACACATTCCAGGAATCTCTGGGACTGGTCTCACTCTGCTGTGTTGTATTTCCAGCAGATGTCTGGGAAGATAAAATCACCCACAAGAACAAGGGCAAGTGATGGTGAGATTTCACTGAAATGCCTATAGAATATTTCATCCACCTCTCTGTCCTGGGTGGGCAGCCTACAGTAGATTCCTACTACAACATCTGCCCTGTTGGCCTTGCCCCTGATTCTAATGCAAAGACACTCCACCCTGTCTTGTACTCAAAGCAATCATAACAGTCCCTAACATACAGCACCACCCCACCACCTCTCCTTCCTTGTCTATCCCTCCTAAAGAGCTTGTACCCATCACCTGGCACACTCCAGTCATGGCAGACATCCCACCATGTTTCTGTAATAGCCATGACATCATAATTTTCCTGTTTCATCACAGCTTCAAGCTCCTCCTGTTTGGTATACATGCACTTCAGATGGGCCAATGTTTAACCCCCTTCTCCCTTCATATTTGTCACCAAATATGTTAACATTCTAGGTTATTTTTGCATAATTATTTTTCTACATTGCATCAGATATTGTAGACTTTAATACATTTGTTTCAGTACAGAGTTTCCAAATTTCAACATGTTAATGCCAAACATCTGATACTGAGACAATCAATGAATCAAATTCTATAGTTGAAGAATTTGTTAATAATTAACTATGTAAGTGGTTTGTATTTGCCTACCCAGGTATGTTTACATATATGTAAATTATGCACATACATATAACATAGACAATGAGAGTAAATGATGTATTTTAAAATGTATTTTGTATGTGTGTATGCACAGAGAATTTCTGGAACAGTTTTCTTTAAATTCTGCCAAGACATTATTTACTGAAGCATGTCTTTAAATTATAGCCAGAATATGATATATTTTTCTGAGGTACAAACAGCCATAAAGATGTGTGATTTAAGGCATGTTCAGTTAACTTGAACCCCTATTTGAACTTATGATTCTAATGATGTGGTTTTGTTCCATTTTTTAATCTTGTAAAACTGTCATTATCCCATTTAATAGAGGCTTAGATTGTATTAGTTCAATAAATGTTTCACATGTCATTAAAAATCTCAGTGTTCTCACTGGTATACCAATATACAAATGAGCAACTCAGTATTTACAATTAAAATGTAGAAATAAGCAGTAAAATGACTATGAAGTTGTAATATATTATTCTGTGGTGGCTCACATCTGTTTTAAATGAATGCGCATTCAGTAATGAAAGCAAATATCAAACACAAACAAAATAAAACTAAGAGGACAATGAGTTTGGGAAATAAACCTAATTGCCTTTCCAATCAAAGCTATGACAAGCAACTGTAATAATTATGACATTTATTGGAAATGAAGTACTCTGTTAAATCTCAGGACACTGTCAACAACTTGAAATCCAAGCAACCATGCCAAGTCGGTTTAGTAAAATGTTTTCCTTTCTAATCTTAAAAAAGAACATATTAATCCCCTATAACCACAGAAAACAAATTAAATGTGCAAAGACAAATTCCAAAAGTTAAATCACAACTTTAACATACATGGTCAGCTTCATCTACATGGCTGCAAAACCTTACACTGGAAAAATATTATAGGTCTGTATAAAAAAGTTTCTGTTTCAAGGTTGTAAATCCAGGAATTTTGTTAATTTGTCCCAGTATTCACATTCCAAGTGTGATGTACTGTAAGATGAATTTTTTATAAAAGTTTGTTAGAAAATACTGTCTGGCAGCAAAATGTTGCTCTAAAATAGTGGATACCCTGCAGATAAAAGAGACATGTAGAACTACTTCTCACATAATGAAATAAATGTTTACAGTATCCTTTACCCATCAGGAGATGCCTGTGCCTCTTCAGACTTTTTTCATCCTATTTAGAAAGAAAAACAAAGATTAATATATATGACAAATTAAAAAAATATTTCAATCATTAATTCATACTTCCCAGCTGTGATCTAATAAAATGCAGCAATCTGGTCTTATAAAACACACTATATTTATAAAACACAGTTATTTCTTCTAAGCCTGAGAAAACAGAAGACACTAGTATCATTTACAATGTGCAAGTCAGCAATTTATTTCATTTTGAACAGTGATTTATGTTTTTCTCTATTTGTTTGGTTAATTGATTGCCGTATTGTAAAAATTATTAATTATTACTCAGGAATAGATATTCAATAGCTGCGTGGCTTAAGGAATAATGCTTTCAGCAGCAGGTCACATAACAGTTTGCAACGGATGTTGACCTATCATTTGTCCACTTTACAGATAAAGAAACGGAAATATCAATTTCTGAAGTCATTTTGCACTATAGTGGCAAGGTCTGGAAGATCTCCTGTGTTCCCTGCAAAAGCTCACTGACCACAAAATATGAAAATAATTATAGTACCAGAGTAGTATTTGAGCAAGATAGAATAAAAACCCCAGTGTGCTCCTCTGATAAAATTAGACTATACAGCTGCCTTAATTCTGCCTTTTGCCAGTTTATAAGCATTTTACTTTTTAATCTGAACACTGACATTAAATCAGCTACGCATTTATTGTCTAACACATTGATTTACTAAGAAAACATACTAATTATTTGCTTGCAAAAGGGCTAAGAACATTAAGTACATGTCAAACCAACAGATTCTCTTTTTTTCACAGTGTCTTTAAAGTAGTATAATTTCATTTGAGGAGCTTACTTAAATGCTTAGCATACTTTCTAGATCAATAAGGCATAAATAAAAATTGTGAATAATACATAGAAGTAGTAGGCAAGAAGTAATAACAAGAGAAGTGATTAAGACTGTAATGAAACTGGAAGAAATTTTTTCATAAGTAGAAACCCACAAGAGAAAAAAAAAAAAAAATTTTTTCCTCCTGTCATTTATCTTGGTTTGCTTTTACAGTGCCTTTACAAAGACTGAAAACAATAACCCCTAACTATACCTTCATGAGAGAAAAAAAGATTTTCATCTGTGAATATTATTGTTTATTCCTGCTGTTTGTAGAGTGTGAAATTTTATTTAATGCTTATGTATGATAAAAGTTTCCATAAAATGTATGATACAGGCATATTCTCCTTTATAATGTTTCCTAGTAGTAAGATAGCTACATATTCACAGATTTTCTCCAGCACTGGACTTCATAGTGTTTATTTAAATGTTAATACTAAAAAATTATAGATTATTACTACACTTTTTTATTTCTTATTACATTATCGAATTTGATACCGATATCTTCTGTTTTGTCATGTTTAGAAGAAATACAGAATACCAGATGACTGTATTTTGTAAATTCACTGCAAACTTCATCAAGCAGTTCAGAATCTTACTGGGTCACTTTGACAACTCTGTGTTCTTCCAAGTAAGTCTTGTATGTTTCTAGTACTTCTTAAAATAGACTGTTATATGGTACCAGCCTATACAATCCACTGTTAGTAGCATCACCACAGTAAATCTGATATGAAGTATCTGACAGCACTGCACTTTATATTCTCAATACTTTTATGATGGCGTTGGTTGACAGTGGACTGAATGAGTCAGCAGTGTGCCAGGGTGGTTAAGACTGCCAAAAGCATCCTGGTTTGTATCAGAAATAGTGTGGCCAGAAGCACTACGGAACTGATTGTGTCCCTCCCCGTACGCAGCACTGGTGAGGCCACACGTCGAACACTGTGTTCAGTTTTGGGGCCCTCAGTACAAGAAAGACATTGAGGTACTGGAGCATGTCCAAAGAAGGGCAACAAGGCTCGTGAAGCATCTCAAAAATAAATCTTGTGAGGAGCAGCTGAGGAAACTGGGGTTGTTTAGCCTGGAGAAAAAGAGGATGAGGGGAGATCTTAACACTCTACAACTACCTGAAGTGTGTACTGTGTAGTGTGGTGGATGTCAGTCTCTTCTCCCAAGTAACAAGCAATAAAACAAGGGGAAATGGCTTCAAGTTGTGCCAGGTGAGGTTTAGATTGGATTTTAGGAAAAATTTCTTCACAGAAAGTGTTGTCAGGCATGGAACAGGCTTCCCAGGGGAGTGGTTGAGCAACCATCCCTGGAAATATTTCAAAGACATGTAGATGTGGCACCCAGGGACATGGTTTTGTGGTAGACTTAGCAGTGTTAGGTTTATGTTTGGACTCGATGGTCTTAAAGGTCTTTTCCAGTCTAAATTATTATATGATTCTATGTTTATTAGTGATCATCTTTTTGCCCTTCATCTGCTACCATTCTTTCAATGACAATTAATCTATACCTCTACTTATTCACATATTATGAATTTTACCTGTATGTCTTACATAACTGGGAGCTTTTAAAACATTTGAAATGTATTTTTAATTACCTAAATGTATTATACATCTGGTTTTGATTATGCATACTGTAGAAAGATGCTGCCTGATTACTGCTAATCTAATGATTTTGCCTTTGTTTCAATTGCTGATGTTAATTTTCTTTTATTTTTTTCCGTGACAGTTGTGATGAGTGACTAATTGGTAACACCTGGCTCATAAGCCGTGAAGTACTGATTGAAACTAACATCACATTGAAACAAAGTTACCAGTGTCAAAACTTTAACTAAATAACTGTGAGTTAAAATTGCATTGTTTTAGATGGGATTTTTGTTGTAGTATGGCATTTGTTTTTTACATTTTTTTTTTTTTTTTTTTTTTAATTGGGATCACCAGTCACAGCCATTTGATCTCTAGCATGTTGCTTTCCATCCATTCTTTTGGGATTCCAAGCCTAAGCTTTCCTTCCATCCTCTTGGACTGCCAAGACTAAAGCAATTCATCATCCTGTTGCTGATTTATGATACATGTTTCTAGAAGGTCTAGTAGGAAGAGGTTAAAGTCTTGTCCAAGATTAGATTTTCCACATGACATATAGCAAGTATTCCATGCTACTAGAATGAAATTAATAGCTACCTCTTCTGATTTCTTCTATCTACTTTCTTCTGTCTCATAAATTGTTCATAGCAATATTAAAACTAAACTGTAATTTTTTTGAGATCATTGTATGTTTGTATACTCATCAGGAAAGTTTTTTCTTTTTTTCTTTTTCTTTTTCTTTTTCTTTTTCTTTTTCTTTTTCTTTTTCTTTTTCTTTTTCTTTTTCTTTTTCTTTTTCTTTTTCTTTTTCTT
>NW_020799091.1:47187884-47207915 GCF_003259725.1 Athene cunicularia
TCTTTCTCTTTCTCTTTCTCTTTCTCTTTCTCTTTCTCTTTCTCTTTCTCTTTCTCTTTCTCTTTCTCTTTCTCTTTCTCTTTCTCTTTCTCTTTCTCTTTCTCTTTCTCTTTCTCTTTCTCTTTCTCTTTCTCTTTCTCTTTCTCTTTCTCTTTCTCTTTCTCTTTCTCTTTCTCTTTCTCTTTCTCTTTCTCTTTCTCTTTCTCTTTCTCTTTCTCTTTCTCTTTCTCTTTCTCTTTCTCTTTCTCTTTCTCTTTCTCTTTCTCTTTCTCTTTCTCTTTCTCTTTCTCTTTCTCTTTCTCTTTCTCTTTCTCTTTCTCTTTCTCTTTCTCTTTCTCTTTCTCTTTCTCTTTCTCTTTCTCTTTCTCTTTCTCTTTCTCTTTCTCTTTCTCTTTCTCTTTCTCTTTCTCTTTCTCTTTCTCTTTCTCTTTCTCTTTCTCTTTCTCTTTCTCTTTCTCTTTCTCTTTCTCTTTCTCTTTCTCTTTCTCTTTCTCTTTCTCTTTCTCTTTCTCTTTCTCTTTCTCTTTCTCTTTCTCTTTCTCTTTCTCTTTCTCTTTCTCTTTCTCTTTCTCTTTCTCTTTCTCTTTCTCTTTCTCTTTCTCTTTCTCTTTCTTCTCTTTTCTCTTTTCTCTTTTCTCTTTTCTCTTTTCTTTTTTCTCCTTTCCCTTTCTCTTTCTTTTTCTTTTCTTCTTTTTCTTTTTCCCTTTTCCCCTTTTTCTCTTTTCCCCTTTCCCTTTCTCCTGCATGTTGTTGTTATAAACAGCTCTGGAAAAAAAAAAAATCCCCTTAAAATACATGAACAAGCAAAAGGAAAGGCAAAATACATGTAAAATGGCTTTAATGGCAGATACACCGTAGAGCATTATATTCTCTTAACCATAATTATCACTACTTTGTTTATTATTGTTGGCATATACTGAATTGGTGGGCAAGGCTGAACCAAAAGCAGGAGCATTGTACTAGAACTACATAAATGCAAAGTGCTGCAGTGCTCTATAATAAACTTTAGTGTGAAGGAAGCTTGACAGGTTAGAAATGAGGCTATAAGTAATTTGGTGAAGATGTCTCATGGCAAAACTAAACTTCTTTGTCTTTAATGTTTTTTAAATATTGGGACAGACTTTGAAGAAAAAAGAAAGATAACTTTAGATAGATTGATTGATTGATATAGTTAGATAAGGCATTAGTGTGATTCTTATGAATTATTTTCTTTTGTCATTAGTACAAGTGATTGATTTCCTTTTTAATCAGGATTTTCTACATTTAAATATTTTTATTTTGACAGTATTAATGATACTTGTTTGATTGCCTATGAAATGAAGTGCCAGACTGTAATAATTAGTGTGAGTACTTTTAAACATCTCTGATTGATAGTCCTGTTTAGTATTTTTTTGAGTGACAGTATTCTAATAATATAAAAGGTTGTTTCTTTAGAAAAGTTTTTGTCTACTCTGAAGCCTAATTAAAGGGAAAATCATTCCTTCTTCCTTTTATTTAGGTTTAAAATGTATTGCTACTCCCAGCTTTCAAAAAAATGTGGATACATTTTATAGTGTCATGCTCCACTGCTTCAGGAGTTACTATCTAACCAAACACCAATAAATCAAACTTTAAAATTATTTTCTGCTAAATTTCACTTCAAGTATTGGAGGAAAATATATGAAGAAAATATCTGCTCTTTATAGTTTGATTTATTGCTTCATACTATCTTTATGCAAGAGAAACTGAAAACTGAGGTCAACACTAATTATTTAAGACTGAACAGCACTATTAGCTTTCAATACTTTTTTTTTTTTTTTTTTTTTTTTAAACTTTTTAAGACTGTGAAAGAAACAAGTGCAAAGGACCTCCCTTTGCCATATCACAAGAGAGAGATTTCAAGTCAAATTTTTCTTATTACAGATATTATGAAGTGAATGCATTTGTACTTTACTGAAGTTATTTCAAAAGAAATGAGATTGAGCTCTAGTCAGTCTGAAGTGTGGATCATAGTTTACTGTTAATACCTCAGGTTTTTCCTCTTCTACAAGAGACTGTAGCTCTGCAAGTAAACACAAGTAAGAGCCTCCAGTACCCTTGGAGTACTTGAATTCTAAGGGACTGGATCAGGTCTCCCTTGAAGAAAGGCTGAGAGAGCTGGTACTGTTCAGCCTATCAAAGAGAAGCCTCAGTGGAGATCTCATCAATGTGTACAAATATCTGAAGGGGAGGGGTGCAAAGAAAGGGTGTAAAGAGGAGCCAGGCTCTTTTCAGTGGTGTCCAATGACAGGATCAGAGGCAATGAGTACAAACTGAAACAGTGTGTGCCTTCTGAACACCAGGAAACATGTTTTTACTCTGAGGGTGTCTAATCAATGTCACAGATTTCCCAGGGAGGTTGTGGAGTCTCTTTTCTTGTAGATCTTCAAAATCCATCTGCATATGGTTCTGGGCAACTGGCCTTAGGTGGACCTGCTTGAGCAGAGAGCTTGACCCAGAAGACCTTAAGAGGTTACTTCCAACCTCAAACATTCTGTGTTTCTGTGCATTCAGTATGAAATTAATGAATTTTGAAATTGCATGATTTTCAAGTACCTTAGCTGTAGCTGACTTTATACTAGACCCAGTTTAAGGAGGAGATGGTAAAGAGGAAAATTAGAGAGAGTACTGTTTGCAAAGGGTTTAACTCATTGTCAGAAATAGATGCCATGGCAATGGCTGACTTTTCTTATAGAAAATAGAGTACAATCTGGAGAATATCTAACTTAGGAACTTAATCTAGTTATTTTATAAATCTGCACTATATTATGCAGACCTAGTGTGACTTTGGGTTCCAGTAATGGCCCAGCATTTACACAGTCCCAGAATTTAAGCCTTGGGTCTTGGTTCTCAGAATTTGATGTATAGTATTTTTTGCAATTCAAGGTGCCAGGTAAACGATCTGACATATTGACATAGCTTCACTTATCCAGGTTTTGTTGTTGTTTTTCAAAGGGGGAAAAAAATCGGTTTAATAACTCAGTGACCTTTGTCATTTTGGAAAACAGACATTTGCCAGATACTGGTTTTGTCTGCTCACATTCTGCTGTTCTTCCTTCGCACTGCCCTGAAATGCGTAACACATGCAAAAGAGAACAGAAAACATCTGTTTGCCTATTTTTCTCTGTAGTATTAAAACATCAGAAATACTAAACAGGTATTCAGGAAAACTTTACTATTATTCTTCTTGGACAATCTAATGACTATTTTGCAACTATATATTTCAAAAAGTCACATTGAAAACATGCAAAGGTTAAATGAGTGTCTAGCTTGTGCAAGAAGAGGTTGCCATGACAATAACAATAATATAACTTCATTACATATTTACAATTCACACAGCTACAGAATTTGAACAAGAGTAGTTTTTTATAGTAGGAGTGAAAAATATTTCCAGCTCTTTTTGTACAAATGTTCTCAGAATACCATCAAAAAAGGGTCCAAGGTCATTCAGATGCTTTTAAGATACTATTCAATAGAAGTTTGTCGTATTATGCCCTGTCCTTATCTGGCAGAGTCCTTCATGAAAATTCCTCTTTACCCACATATTTCTCTGCTTTAGCTACTCGTTTTGCTGAGCACAACTCTGATCTGAAGATCTGATTACAGATCTGAAGAGGCTATTCTTCTATACAGTTAATTTTTTTTATTTTTTTGGGGGGGGAGTATTTTTTTTGGAACAGAAGGTTCAGCTCCTCCTAAAACCAAGAAACACTCTGCAGTGAAACACCTGCACTTATGTCAAGGGGACAAGACCTGCCATGGGCACCCCACTCCTCCCTGCAGGGACCACCAGGCACTGATTACTAGTGTAACCTGAGTACAGGGTACTAGTGCTTGATAAAGGCCAAACCTTCTCACTCATCATGAGGAGGCTATAAATAACACCAAAGAAAAAGGGTAGGTGATAGAAAGATTATGTATAACAGTTTTGACAGTATTACTAATTTAACTTTTTAATATTAGATGCTTTTTACTATTGGACTTCTATTAATTACATCAAATACATTTTAACTCTATGTAGTGTTCCAATATATTTCAGGACACTATATTCTTATGAAAAAGAAAACATTTAATTAATATGATCTCTCTGTAAGATGTTGTTCTTTGGGACTTCTTTTCCTGTCAATACTGGTTTTCATCTGACTGCACATCCTGGCAAGTGGAAGGATGTAATAAGAATATGGAAGTAGTTTAAAAAAATATCTGGTTTGTTCTTTTTCTTGCCTTTGATAAAGGTTGCAGGTGTTATTTTATTTGTGTGTTTTGGTGTTTTTGTTTTGGTTTGGTTTGGTTTGGTTTTTTTAAATTTTTTTTCTTTCTTTCTACTCTTATTCCTGGAATTATTAGGGTTATCCCTTTAATTAATTAGGTCTTACAAGCTTGGTCCTTTTACCAAATTGCCTTAAATCTGGGTCTTTCATAGGGTACACTTGAGCAATGATTTTTAACTGGAAATGTACTTTAGAATGACATTGTATTGGATCGTTGTTGCTCCAAACAAATAACGATGACGAAACAGTAATTTCAGACTGATTGCTCTGAAGAATGAATTCAGAAAAACAGCCTGTGTTTAAAAAATAAAGATTCTGAATCAACCTGTACTGTTACCTGCCATATTTAGTAAATTGACTGTTAAAAACTGAGGAGGGAAAAGGGAAAAAATAGCAACTGGTGTTAAGTGAAGAAAACTCATTAGCTGAAGATTGGCTTAGCATAGCTTTTCTGAGGAAGTATTGTATATTGCACCATTTTCATCTTTTCTGTGAAACTTAGCTCCTTAAAAGTGGAAACATGTTTGTCTTTATTAATAAGTGATGAGG
This sequence comes from Athene cunicularia, assembly GCF_003259725.1. NCBI lineage: Eukaryota > Metazoa > Chordata > Aves > Strigiformes > Strigidae > Athene > Athene cunicularia. Next base: position 47,192,723 of record NW_020799091.1, read on the forward strand.
TTATGAAGTGAGATGGTGCAGTGAATAAATACTGAAAATTCATCCCCTTATGATATGAATTATTTTCTGCAAGTATTTTTTCTGTAATGACATGTGATTAAATATATATATATATATATATATATATATATATATATGTAAAATCTTATGGATCTACATATGAGCCAGATTGTTTGCCCCTCTTGATACTATGAGTGTGGTTCAATGGACTAAAATCAGATCCCTACTGATATTGAAATAGTTCAGTTTTGGCAGTGATACATCTGTGCTGCTATGTTTTTGTCTCCTCCCCTACCCACACATTAAGTCCTGGATTGTATAGGGACAGTACTCATCTATTCTTGTGTAGTAGATTTATCATTTTAAAAGATATATGTATTGCCTCTCTTGCACAAGCCCAGGGAATCCAGCACACAGAATGCAAGCATCTTGAAGCTGGTACAAATGCATCTCACTATAGGTCCATGCTGAGATTTTGCTGTCTACCTGCCAGCTGTTCTTAGTTATGATATAGCAATGCCAACATAAAAAGCCCATCTATGGCACAATGTTTCTGAAATGAGGATGAAGAATTATCCTCTAATAAAAAAACTGCTGATCCCATGCTTTCTCAGGCTGGTTATGAGATTATCGACAAGGTGGGCAAGGAATTCAAGTGAGATTTTTTGCTTACAATAATGAGCACCTATTTGTTTTTTCAGGTGTCCTGGAATGGCACTTTTCCTCTTAGAAAGGGCAAATATAGTGTTTTGAAGTGTGTGAGACTTAAAGCTGTGTATTGTCCATCCTGTGAATGGAGATAAATTGAGAAGCCATGAGGAAGTGCCGAGTGTTTTCCTTGTGCCTGCTGCAGACCTGTCAGTGTCCGGCTGTGCAGCAGGTCTGGACTACTGCTTGACTGACTGGCTACAGTGTTCAGGATGGAAGAGAAACTGACTGGAGTAATGACCTTGTGTGGGTAATATATATTATCAGAGATACTGAACTGTTTTTCTGTGAAAGTCAGTGCATCAGTGGAGTAATCTATTGCCTGCCATTGCATACAATTTTCCATGAGTGCATGCACAAGTGTATTGATTGTGTCAAGAAACAGTAGTGTTCATGCACTTACCTCTTGAGATTAAGGTGCTTCTCCTGTCTATAGACATAAATGATAGTCATTGATGAGTTTGTGCAAGCTGTGTGGTACAAAAATGTTTTCATATACTAGAGGATGCAGCTGAGAAAAGTGGTCATGACACTTGAGCTAGTGAAGAATACAGAGTTCAGAAAACTGTCAATGTCTTTTATGCAGATATACCAGACACCTTTATATCCCTGCCTTTCCCTTGACACCCTTTCAAATACTTCTCCATTTTCTTCTTTTTTCTTTCCTTTTTCCTCTACTTTTCCCTGGCTTTTCTTTTTCCCCCCTGCTATTTCATATGTGAGGAACTCCCTCCGTTAAGTTATGCAGGCTACAATACACTTACAGCAAGGATCTGAAAGAATTTCTCTCAACAGGTGAAGTTTTCAGATGTGATGTGATTTGCTATCAAGTATGTGACATTTTCTGACCTGACTGATCCATCTCTCATGCTTGCAATGGAAAAAAGGCTGCATCTGAGGAACAGGTGATATCTTGTAGGACTACTCCATTCTGCCCACGCAGAGCGATTTTATTTTACTGTCTCTTTAAAGCTTTTAAAGACTTTTTTCTTTTTCTTTTTTTTTTTTTTTTTCCTCCCCCTTTCTTTTTACCAAAAGGAATGATGTTGTGATCAAAGAACAAGAGTATTAGGGGACTATGGAAACATTCTGCGTTATGGTTGGAGGTGTGCTAGTTTGTATTTGTACCATAGGATGGCCTGATGACCTGAAGTGACAGAGAGATGAAATTCTGTGGCTTCAGGCCTGAATACCTGCAGAAATTACCAATTACAGTGAGAAAATACGATATTGGCATAGGGATTGCTAATATAGGCACCTATTTTGAGGGATGCTCATATCTAATACATGGATTATTTTATTCACTTAGAGTTTACAAGAAATGTTATCAGATTTTTTGACCAAAATTACCTTGTCATACTGATAACATTAATTCTATTTGGAAATTATAGAATTAAATATTTATAGTTTCCTAATTATGTGGACTTGTGCACATACATGCTCACATGAAGTACAACTATCAGTGTATCCCTTTGAAAATTTTCACGATTTTTTGTGAAATAAGGTGTATCTGACCTTTCATAACATTATCATGAAATTGAAAGAGAAACTGGAAAGATGCAAATTCATGCATATCACAAATATATTAGGGATAAAGCTATAAAATATTTTTCAGTAATTCATGGGTAAGGAAGGAAAGTTTGCTGTCTAAAATATATGATACTTACTGTAAGATTAATATTAATCTTACATCATTTCAGCTGTCTAAAGTTTGGGTGCCTCATCAAACAAGTAATTTAGATTTGTATCATAATCAATACAGTGAGAAAACAATTCCAAACTGTTATTGATCAGCAAAATGTGTCTTAGGATAGAAGAAAGTTCCCTTTGGGCACCTTCTCTTTTAATGATGTGTAGAAGATTTCTATGAATCTCATCTATATGACTTCAGAGACATTAGGCAAATTTTGATTGGGAAATGTAATCTGTTTCTAAATCAGTAACTTTTCAGATCCAGATGTGGGTGGTCTGAGGCATACTCTATATTGATACCCATTTTTCTGCTCTATTTTGGATCTTAATTTACGTACTGCTAAAGATGCAAGGTATTGCATTTCCTTAAATTCTCCAAAGTCACTATGATTTTTAATGCATCTAGCAATTACTTAGATTAAAGTATTTCTGAAAATTCTCAATGTGATGCATAGTTTGAATTCTATATTTTTTGGGATATTTTCCTCCTTCTTTTAACCTAAGAAATTTCCCTTGTTGTGATATTCAGGGCAAATTCATAAGATGCAGTTTAATATCCTCAGCTTTTTTGCTTCACTAACACATCTTATGACATATTCAGCAAAAAAAATCACTATGGCTAAGGGGCAAAAATATTAACCATTTTGGAAAAATTCCAAAGTCCCCTCACAGGTTTCTAGGCCCTCATCCAATAAAGCACTTAACCACAGATTTAACTACCCTGCTGGATGATGTCCATAAAGAACAAAGATTGTCACAATCTATTTAATTTGGCTCTATAGGAACATTAATTTTCCTTTTCATTTTTGGATAGTCAAAAGAATATCTATGAAGCAAGAATCATATGGCATGAATGAAATATAAACCCCTATAAGAAAAAATGAAGTGTCAACAATTTTGAAAGTGCTACAAACTTATTTTGTTATATACTTCATCAGTATTCTTGCAGTGGATGTGCCTTCCCACACTGTTATCTTAACACATTTGAAAACCTATATCCTTCTCAATTTAACATAATAGAGAGGTTTAAGTAAACCTGTAGCCCATTCTAGCTATACAAATTCAATTCACAAATAGGAGATACACATTTCAAAAGGGGGTGCAATTAAATATTAGAGGAATATTATTTGTGTCGCCTGAAACTTTAAAATCAGGATTTAACATTTCCAGCATATGGCCAAGATACATATAATGATTTGAATTCTTTTTTCTGACTATGAATTCAATGAATTTACATGGGAATGTACCACAGTGTGTTGAAAAGACAAGGAGGGGAGAGGGAGAGGGAGAGGAGCCAGGAGAATGCTGTGGGAAATGATGTCAAAGGCCTTTTAAAATGAGCATTACCTGCTTTATTATTCAGTAACATATGTTTTACATCTAATATAAACTAAAATTTTCAAAATAAGGATGAGAAATTTAAAGATGAGACAGAGATAATGTTCATTCTGCTTCCTACTATAAAAATTATCTGTTGAGAATCTATCACAACCATATGATGGCTTGGGTGGCCAAAAATTAGTAATATGACAGAAACAAGGGAAAAATGCTACCACAAAGCTTTGTTGTGTTCAGTTCATCACCAGTTGTTTCTGCTGCTCCTTCCTCCTTACGGGTATGACTCCTCACACTTCTCCTGCTCCAGTGTGGGTTCCCCTCCCATGGGAGACAGTCCTCAATGAACTTCCTCAATGTGAGTCCTTTTTATGGGCTGCAGCTCTCCCAGTAACAGATTTCCCCAGCATAGGCTCCCTCAGAGTCACAGCCTTCTTCAGGCTGAGCCACCTTCTGTCTGGTGTGGGGTCCTCCATGAGCTGCAGGTTGGAATCTGCTCCTCTGGTGACCTCCATGGGTTGCAGTGGCATGGCCTGGCCTCTCACCACAGGCTGCAGGGGAGTCTCTGCTCCAGTGCACCTCCCCCTATTCCTCCTTTCTTCCACTGACCTCAGTGTTTGCATAGGTGTCTCCCTCACAACTCCCACTCATCCTGCCAGATTCCCCTTCTTAAATATGTTTTTGCAGAGGTGCAAACACCATCAATTGTCTCAGCCTTGGTCAGAGGCAGGTCCAACTTGGAGCCAGGGGAGACTTGAGAAGCTTCTCACAGGGGACAACCTGTGTATTCCTCCCTGCCTCCACTCAAAACCCCTGCCACACACACAAACCCAACACATGGTTATAATATATATGTTGCATATATGCATATTATGATATAGATGATGAGAAAAGAAAGGTAAAAAAAAAAAGAAAACAAAAACAAAAAATGAAAATGCTTAAGGGTCACCAATGTCATTAGAACACTTGAAACAAATTTATGTGGATTTTAAAAAGTGAAAAATAAAAGAACAGATAGAGAAGTTTGTAATAGATTAAAATTTAAAAGAGGAAACTACTATATTTGTAATTTTAGAGGACTCATCCACTAAATAACAAGGTTATTTATGTTGTGACATAAAATTCGAAAACACTTAAAAAATGTCATTCCAAGCAATAATCTTTGTATCTGTAGAGTTTAATATTGTCTCAAGAATCAGAACAAGCCAAGGAAAGCATAGCTATAGCTAAAATACCAAGCTTAGACCATCAGGAAGAAAAAAAGACAGATACTTAAAACATGTACAGAGAAAAGAAGAGAGAAAATATATAGAAAAAAAAAAAAAAAAAAAAAAAAAAAAAAAGACCTCTGTTTTAGTGATTGTAGTTCATTAGGACAGACCACATCTTCCAGTGAAGCCTCATCTGAAATGAATCCAGTTTATACACTCCAAGATCAGTCTGCAGAGTCAGCCAGAAGATCAAGAGGTTGCTTCCTGTTCCAAACCAAACAGCTAGTAAACAAGCATTCAAAATGGGAACTTCCTTCTCTTAAGTGATGGACTTCATTCTTAATGTGGAGGTAGTAAACATTCATTGTCCAGCCTCTAAGATCTGTGCCTACTTCAGAAGTCCTCACCTTGTATAATGTCACAGTGCTTCATCTAAGGCATGGAATTCCTCTTTTCAGGTGACATCAGATGACAGAGCATATTTCTCTTGTTTTCCCTATGCACAAACAGTGTTCATAGCAAATTACAGTTAATGTTGTAGGTAGAGTACCTAATATGGTTCTGCCTGACAATTCAGTGATCACTGGTAGAATTCATCACTGTAGAAGAAAAAAAAAAAAAAAAAAAAAAAAAAGGCAATGGGAACATAAGTAAAGAAGAAGAACAACAATAGGGAGTGAACTAATGGTGGAAAGTTTTCTTCTCTAAAATAATAATAATTTTTAAAAAAGCAGCATCCTCAGTTAGAATGCAGGCCCTCAGACTTGGAAGAACCATAGATATATAATCTTAAACAGACAGATAGACAGAAAGATATGGAGCAGTGGTAGCAAAGAGGAGGAAACTGACATATTAGAAATGGTTAAATTCTGTAATTGACTTGACAGTAGAGTGAATTCAACAGCACAATTATCGTAATATCATTCTTATGGTTTTAAAATCCATTTAACAATTATGGTAAGAAAACTTGGCTCCCCTAATTCCTATTGACCTAAAACTTACTGTACTGTGGAAAGATTTATTTGAAACTCGTAAATTTGTGAAAATTATTTTTTAATATTAGTAAAATAAGCGTTATGGATGCCATAATACAGGACTTCTTTAGGTTTCTTTTTCAGGAACATTATTTGAATTTTCAACTTCTGTCGTACTGAAGTATTGAAATGGATTAAGTTTCTGTTTCAGAAAGTCTTACGGTAATGTAAAGAAGAAACAATTTTATTTGAGAGCTTTAATGGTTTTTCCTGCAAGTACAGACTTAGCAGCAATGAAGAATCAATATGCAAAGCCTCAGGATGACAATTTCAGTGTTTAAAGTCTGCATGTGGTAATCGATAACTTTTAGGCATTTAGGACTGCTAAAAATGCTCCTATAGCTGATTTTTAATTTATGAGAGCAATTGCTTCTATTAAGAAAAGGAACATGGAATTACCATATGTGTAATTCAATTACAATCTATGCTATGAAATAAAGGTTTAGTCCATGTACTTTTAAATGTACCATTGAGACAGGATCTCAAAGGAATCACTTTATAGAGTTGTTGTGGTTTAATCCTGATTGACAGCTAAACTTCACACAGCTGCTCACGCATTTCCCCACAGTGGGATGGGGGAAGAATTGGAAGAACAAAACTCATGGGTTAAGATAAAGACAGTTTAATTGGGAAAGCAAAAGCTGTGTGCACAAGCTAAGCAAAACAAGGAATTAATTCTCTACTTCCCATTGGCAGGCAGACGTTCAGCCATCTCCAGGAAAGCAGGATCCATTACACATAACAGTTATGCGGGAAGACAAACGTCGTAACTCCAAATGTCCCCCCCCACTTCCTTCTTCTTTCCCAGATTTAAATGCTGAGCGTGGTGTCATATGATATGGAATATCCCTTTGATCAGTTGGGGTCAACTGTCCCAGCTGTGTCCCCTCACAACTTCTTGTGCACCCCCAGCCAACTCACTGATGGGGTGGGGTGAGGAGCAGAAAAGGCCTTGATGCTGTGTAAGCACTGCTCAGCAATAGCTAAATAGTCCCTGTTTCTTTAAGTCTGTTTTCGTCACAAATCCAAGAGAAAAATCCACAAACTATTGCTGAGAATATTTAAGAAATATATTAAAATGTATTGTGTGTTATAATAATGTGTGTTGGTTTGTGTGGCAGGGTTTTTGCTATTGGGAGAGATGGCTACAGCAGTGGCCCCCTGTGAGAAAAGCTTCCCTGGGCTCAAGTCAGATCCACCTCTGCCCAAGAACCAATAAGCAAGGGTGGCCATGCCTCTGTGATAATGTATTCAAGAAGGGAAGCCTGAGATGGGGTTGGGACTTTCAAGAGGAGTTACAAGAAGGACAATTATACGAACACTGAGGTCAGTGGAAGGAAGGAGAAGAAAGGTGCACAGCAGCAGAGAGCCCCCCTGTATCCTGTATTGAGAAGGCAGGGCTGCCCCCTGACACCCGCAGAAGTCACCAGAGGAGCAGAGATCTGCCTGCAGCCTGTGGAGGACTCCTTGGACTCTGTGAGAAGAAGCCCCCACTGTTTTATTTTGGCACTGTGAGGACTGCAACACGTGGAGGTGACCCACACCGGAGCACCTCGAGAAGAATGCATCCCATGGGAAAGTTCATGGAGGTCGGTCTCCCGTGAGAGGGACACCATGTGGAGCAGGGGGAGAATGCAGTAGAATGCTTTCCTCCTCCCTTGCAGGAAAAAGTGGCAAACTGACTGCATCCCCCATCTCCTGCCCCTGCGCAGATGAGGGAGGAGGTAGAGATATTGGGAACAAAAACTGAGCTGGAGAAGAAGGGTGGAGTGCGGGGAGGTGTTTTTAAGATGTGGTAATGCTTCTCACTGTCCCATTCTGTCTGTTAAGTGTCATTGTTGTTAATATTTTAAATTAATGTCTTTTTTTTTCTTCCCCTAATGAGCCTGTATTTTGCTTGTGACCACAATGGGTGAGGTACCCCTTTCTGTCCTTATCTCCATTCCAGAACTTTTTGATTCTTTCTTTTTTTCTTCCCAGTGCCTGGGAAAGAGGTGAGTGAATGATTGTGTGGTGTTCAGTTGCCCTCTGGGCTCAAACCATGACATATGTTTAAAAAAACATCAGTTTTTTTCAAGTCTTTTTTTTTTTTTTTTTTTTTTTTTTTTTTTTTCCCCTTGTTTGTGTTTTAAATCCCTTGTCGACATTTTGGGTTTGTTTTTATTGTTTTATTTTCTTTTCATAATCCCAGATTACTGTTTTTAGTAAAACCACTGCCCAGCTTCTGGTCACTTCTAAAGGCTTCTGTAGCCAGATGCAAAATTCATGATTGGAAACAGGCCTACACTTTCAGATATTTTTACTCATTACTAATCTGGGTATCATGCTTCTGCTTATCTGGTGGAGTATAGGAACATAAATGAGAATAAGACATGATGGGACACAACATGAGATGACATGGCGCACACCTATTCACCTGATAAACTGGTGATTAACCAAGATTTCAGCAGTTAACAGGTAATTTTTTGTGCAGCATGGTTTGCAAAGGAAGCCCAGAAATTTTGCTACCAACAGCATTGGACTGTGCAGCAGTGGCAGCAAGGGGCCAGGTATCATTCTCTGGTACTTTAGACACTTCACCACAAGTAGAGCTCAAGAGGAGACATAGTACCATCCAGGATTTGGGCTGCAGGGACAGCCTGTTGACTCTCATTGTAACTGAGGACTGTTATATGGCTGGGTTCCATGACCAAAAGGGTTACCCAGTCTGTAAGTGTGTAGGAGATGCTTTCGTACGATTCCATAATACACAAGGACAGAGCGTTATCCTCTGAATTTATTTTATTACAGATTACCACAAATATCCCCCAAATCACACTAACAAGTATACTTATGATTAATAAAGTGAGTGTGTGTGTATATATATATATCTATCTCAAGCTATTAAAATTATTATCAGCAATTTGTAATATACTATCAATCAATAGTGTGGCAGCAGTTAATAATACCAGAAAACAATAATACAGCAATAAACAATAACAGTAACAGCAAAGTAGGTATGTACCATTGCAGGTTAGTATAAAGTTTTAATTTGTGAAGCAATTTATTAACAATATAACAGCAGATATAATAGATTACTTGTATGAATATAGTACTAGTATCAAGTGAACCACGCAGATTTCAGAAGGGGACAAACTATCCCAAAATGGAGGATAAACTGACCTCAAAGGAGGACCCAGACATTCCAGGGATGGGACAACAAACTGAATCAACCCCAGAAGTGTGCCCAGAGGGGGACCTGTAATATAGCAGACAGGCTTATTTCAAGACAATCTGTGTCACAGAGTCTGGAGTCAGCCAGGTGTGCCCAGTGAGGGTCCAAGGTCTTACAGAAAGTTCACTTGGAGAACTTACCCTGTTTAGGAAAAGTACATGCAGCATGGGAAGTTCTCAGAGAGAGGGGTTACATTTTGTATAAAAATGAAGCCCTCTTTGTATCATAAAGACATAAGAGGGCTTAGGACATCAGCACTTTGAACAGGCAATAGATGCTGCTGATGTCTACTTTTCACCTGTAACAGCCAAGACATTATGATGTTTTCTATTCTTTCAGACCAATTTTATTTTCCTAGACTGTTTCCACTTTTTCAGATTATAAATTGCCATTACAGTTTCTTGGGTTTATGCGTGTCAATGGAATCTCAGGATGTCTCTTGTTTCTAGGTTCCTGACTGTACTTTTCAAGGATGCTTCTGGTTGTCAGCCCTAGTTCCCAGGCTCACAGGTCCCAGGCTATCAGGCAATTTGTCAGTATTTTCAGCAGACATTTTTTTCTGTTCAGTAGTTTTCCTTATCTAACCAGGCCACTTTTATGGCTGCTCAGATTTCCCTTCAGCTGCCTGTAACATTTGGCCATTTTGCACAACTCCCCTTTAACCACCTCCGAGACTGTGCAGGTTTAAGCCCTGCCGGGACCAGAGAGCACGTTGCTGTTGCCCTTCCCCCACCCGCAGCCGGTTGGGCTGGAAGTTAAACACAGACCCCAGGCTAAAATAAGAAGAAATTTAATACAACAGTGTGATAAAACAATCTGAATAGCAGCAGTGGCAATGATAACAACAATAAAGAGCAATAACAGTGAACAAGACAAAAGATATACAGAGAAATACTGCAAAATGGTCAGGGAACAAGCCCGCCGCGTGTGTCACAACCCCCGAAACCAAAAGCGAAAGTAAAAAGGCTCTGCCCCTGGACCTGATGTCAGCATGGTATGAATAACCCGGCTGGAGATCCCTTCCCCCTCTCTCTCTGCTGGGGAAAACGTGACCCTATCCTAGTTGAACCAGGACAGAGATTTACCCATCCCTTATGGAGCTATCTGTAACTTCTGTCAGCTTCTTGCTCTGTTATGTATCATGTCCAGCAGTTTTTTCATGTCAAGTCAAGCACTTTCTCATGACATATTCAGTTAGTTCAACTTCAGGCCAAGGTCTAGTCATTTGCTTTCACACCTCAACACTGGTGTTCAAAGTACGTTGATAAAAACCTCACTGTACACTAATAAAATATAATAATTCATAGTAATCCAGTAATAATCTACAAAATTCACTGGTCTATATTGAGTACTGTGCTGAAGACATTCTACTTCTCTTTCTGCATGACCTTAGTTTCCAAATTTTAATTTTCTGTGATAGAAATATAGGGAAGTTTCACAGATAATTTCACAGCAGATTTATTAACAACTTAAATGTACTTACTGATTCAGGGATCGGTGTTGCATAAAATCATCTAACAATTTTTCTCTTTGAGAAATATAGGGATGGCTATGTTTGGCTTCAGACCAAGGCCCCATCTAGCTCAATATCCTGTGTCTCATAATGATCGTGAGCAGATGCTTACAGAGACTATTAACAGGAGAGGCATTTATGATTCTTTCCAAAACTCCAGCAGTTTTCAGCTCTGGGAATTTCCTGAACCTGATTTTTTTGTGGTTTGTTTTTTGTTTTTTGGGTTTTGTGTGTGTGTGTGTGTGCTTTTTGTTGTTGTTGTTGTTGTTGTTTTTGTTTTGGTAATCTTCAAAAGTTTACTTTTCCAGACACTGTTTCTCCCTCTAAACCATTGCTGTGGAGAGCACAATAGATGCTATGAGACATGCCAGTTCACATATAACTTTTTTAATTGTTTATATGGGAAAAAGAGGATGATCCCAACCCCTTCACTCATCACATAGATGTAATACAGATACTCTTAGACATCCCTGCCCAGGCAACAATTTCTTGAGGATCCCTGTAAGTATGACCAGGTATGTATTGAGTACCTGGAAGGTGTTGTGTGGGATTGTGAGCTGTCATTCCTCCTGGGTCCCCCTTGCAGTGGTACAACAGCTATCTCTGACCACAGAGGTCAGAGCTGTTGAGATCTACAGGGTCTGACACTTCTCAGGGCTGGCTTCTCCTGGTGTTAGTCATCCTCACAGTGCATTAGTGCCATACTCTGAATAAGGGTGTATATGAAAGGTGGGTTTCTTCTTTAGGACTACTTCCCCATATGATTATTCTAAATGACAGTTCTTGTCCCAGCTGCACACCAGTTGGAACTCTGTTCAGAGATATCATCCTGGTACCGCGGCAGAAGTATTGTACTTTTGCTTCAGTAATTCCCATTCTCTCATCACCTTATTGCCAGGGAAGTCTCAAATAACGAACTTTATACCTAACATTTTGTATGTGGTAAGTTAGGTGCTTTAAGATGGAAAAATCTTCAAGGGGACATCCATGTCAACTTTCTGTATCAGCAATGTCCTTTGGCAAGGGCTTCCATATATTTACTACCCTTTTCAAGAAGAAACATGTAATTATTTCCTGTTTTGAACATAGTTCCTTTTGATTGCCCCTAGTGCTTATCTATCCATTTGTACCTTCTTCACTCCACTCAAGATTTTATAGAAATCCAGCATACTGTCTTTCGCAAAGCAATCCCATTTTCAGTCTGAATGGTAGCCACAAGCATTTTTTGCTGATCTTCCTTAAACCTTTCTTCTTCTCCAGATATTTTTAAGATAATTAAGTGCATTATTCACACTGTGGGTGAACTATAGATACTGCTTCTTTATATATAAACTCTGATAAATCTTATTCATTGTTGGATAAATCTTATTTCTACAATAGGCATGTTAGAAATAACTTGATCAGTTAAGTCTAGAAGTTTTACAGACACTGAACCAGAACTAGCTAATTTACCATCTGCTCTATAGAGCATTAATTCCTGTTTCTAATTAGTTTTCATTTATGTGGTTAATGGAAACAAGAAGGGCTTCAACCATCTGCACTTTTCCCCAGACAAATATGCTCATCATATAAGAAGTAGTTCCAAAAACCTTTTAATCTTGACTATTTTATTTTATTTTTTTTTTAATAAAAACTGACAGAGATGCCAGACATGTTATAATTGCAATGAGTTAAGACTGAAAGAGAATTATTCCGTGTATAGACTGCATTATTGTTTTAGGTATAATTTCAGAATATTTCATTAGTATCTGACAGTGATCATTTCAGCTATTGGTGAACAGTCTTGCCCAGCGTCAAGGCTTTCTCTTCAACACTCCCTCACTTCCCAAAGGAGTAGGCTTGAGGTGGGGAAGAGCTTGGAGGCAACACAGCTTGGACAGGTGACCCAGATGACCAAGGGGATATTCCATATGACATCATGTTTCAACACTAAAAGCTCAACAATAGAAGGAGAAAAAATGAGACATTGTGGTTTTGGTGTCTGTCTTTCCAAGCAGTGGTTACTTAGGCTGAGGCTCAGCTTTCCAGGCAGTCACCTATAAATAGTTCTAAATTTATAGTAGGAAAATAAAGGGTCAATAAAATATAAGAATTAATATTTAGCATGCAGCTTTGTTGCAGTTAATAACAACACTTGCATGAGTGTAATGAGATCTGACTTTTTATCAAGAAGCAAAGCACTGAACTTTTTGTACTAAGTCAGTGTGGTAGGTTGACCCCAGGCAGCAGCCAAACAACTGCCACAACTCTCTCTTTCACTCCCCTCTCCCATGGATTGGGATAAAATAGAAGGAAGGTGAAAACACTAGTGGATTGAGGCTTTCAACATGATGTTCCATTGTATATTTGAGGCCAATAAAAGACATAAATGCTGTGGGCATGGATAGCGGAGTGGAAAACTGACTGGACCATCAGGTTGAAAGTCTAGTGATGAACAGTTTGAAGTTCCAGTGATGCCTATTAGTGGCATTCCTATGGACCTGATATTGAAGCCAATACTATTTCATGTCTTCATTAGCAACTTGGATTAACAGACTCAGAAATAGACTCTCTTACATCAAATTAGGGAATTGCTGATTCCCTGGAGGACTATTCAGAACAATCTTGACCAGGTGGCATCCAAAGGCCCTTTCCAACCTCAATTATTCTTTCATTCTATAATTTAGGGGGACTGCACTGAATATGAGTATTAGAAACAGTCACTTTGCATATTGAAATGTGATGTTCTTCAATACCAGATTAGATGTTGGACTGCATTTGCCTCCCAAATCAGTTAATTATGGAGTTCCTCAAAGGAGAAGTGTTTCACTGATTTCATTGTATGTTTGTATATAACCTTTGGCTCAGAATGGTTCTGACCATTTTTGACATCAAAGACAAGTGTCTAATATAAATCACTGAGACTATCCAGGCACTGGAGACAGCCAATACACACAGCAGGATTCAGTATTTCAAACATGGGAGCTCAGAGCTATTTTATTTGATGTAAGGTTTTATATCCATCTTCAGCCATTACTTCTAAAAGGTATGTGTCCTGTCTGCCAGCCCTCTATATATCTTGAATATGCTACAAGCCTCATATGGCAGTACTCATCTTAGTTTTATAGAGCTGAATTATACCCAGACACCAGTCAGTTATTCTGATGGAAGAACTTTATTTTCTCTCTTCAGTAATAAATTACAAACGTATTTCATATGTCTAAAGTGGGATGACCTTGGTTTATGTGACTTGCTTGGATTATTCAGAATCAGTTGCCAGTAATAGGGAATTTTTACTTTATTTTTTTCTGTCTAAAACCACCTAAAAATACCAAGACAACATAATGAAATTAGTAGTAGATAACAGTTATTTAATCCAGTTGTGCACTGGATGGAGGAACCAAACAGACATGAACCTTTAATGACATTAACTGTGGAAGCACTTGCCAAATAAGCATGCCAATTCAGTATCATTATATAATCTCTTCCAAGAATTTTCCATCTGTTTCTCACAATGCATTAATGTATGTAACAGTTTTGAAGTTGGTTTTTTTGGCCTTATTCTATGAAAAAGTTAATTTTCAGTCTTATCTTTATTTGTCAGTTGCTGAATAGTAATAACCGTAAACATCATTGTAACAATCATCTTATATGCCCTGGGATCAAAATATGTAAAAGAACTTTGAGTGTAAGACTGAGTGACAACTGTGCTAGTCTGACATAGTGGCACTTTTGACAAAGGTTGCTTTCATCTATAGGAGAAAGAGACCTTTTTCAATGTATAGGTTCATGCCAATTAGCATAAGACTTGAAGTTCAACTCAACTACTTTAAGACAGCCACAAAACAGCTGTCAATTTCTGATCTGTGTGTCATCTGTAGTCAATGAAGACTAATAATACACAGTTTATGTGAGGTAATATACTTATCAACACTAAAATTAGATGACAAAGATTTTGAAGAATCTATATGTTTACCATGAAACACACACACAAAAAAAGGAGGTTTGATTCTGCCACATAACAAATGCTGTCATTTAAGAAATCTTATGTTGTATGAGACATCTGTTTTGGAGACTCATGACTTTTCTGAACAGTGGTTGTAGTCCCCCAAGATGCTCTAGGTAACCTAAAATGACACTAGATGTGTACTGAACACCACAGCAGATAATAAATTTAAGCATCTGATCTAAACTCTCTCTTTAGACTCCTTCTGTAGTTGATGCAGAGTGAGAGGTTCCTCCAAGTAACACTAGGGTTTTTTAAATATATGTGAGATTAATCACTTTCTGAAGGTTTTTGTTTGTATTTTCCACTGACTATAGAGAAAACCTACAATATTAGCCAGGATTTTTCCTCTGAATTTTAAAAGATGAGTCTACATTAAATTCATTTAACCCAGAATGTATAATTAACTCCCCATTCATTGATGGACTATCACAACCTCATCTGTTCTTCTAAGAGTGGGGTGTGTGTATATATATATATATATATATATATATATATATA
>NW_020799091.1:47207965-47212787 GCF_003259725.1 Athene cunicularia
CCCTTCCCTTCCCTTCCCTTCCCTTCCCTTCCCTTCCCTTCCCTTCCCTTCCCTTCCCTTCCCTTCCCTTCCCTTCCCTTCCCTTCCCTTCCCTTCCCTTCCCTTCCCTTCCCTTCCCTTCCCTTCCCTTCCCTTCCCTTCCCTTCCCTTCCCTTCCCTTCCCTTCCCTTCCCTTCCCTTCCCTTCCCTTCCCTTCCCTTCCCTTCCCTTCCCTTCCCTTCCCTTCCCTTCCCTTCCCTTCCCTTCCCTTCCCTTCCCTTCCCTTCCCTTCCCTTCCCTTCCCTTCCCTTCCCTTCCCTTCCCTTCCCTTCCCTTCCCTTCCCTTCCCTTCCCTTCCCTTCCCTTCCCTTCCCTTCCCTTCCCTTCCCTTCCCTTCCCTTCCCTTCCCTTCCCTTCCCTTCCCTTCCCTTCCCTTCCCTTCCCTTCCCTTCCCTTCCCTTCCCTTCCCTTCCCTTCCCTTCCCTTCCCTTCCCTTCCCTTCCCTTCCCTTCCCTTCCCTTCCCTTCCCTTCCCTTCCCTTCCCTTCCCTTCCCTTCCCTTCCCTTCCCTTCCCTTCCCTTCCCTTCCCTTCCCTTCCCTTCCCTTCCCTTCCCTTCCCTTCCCTTCCCTTCCCTTCCCTTCCCTTCCCTTCCCTTCCCTTCCCTTCCCTTCCCTTCCCTTCCCTTCCCTTCCCTTCCCTTCCCTTCCCTTCCCTTCCCTTCCCTTCCCTTCCCTTCCCTTCCCTTCCCTTCCCTTCCCTTCCCTTCCCTTCCCTTCCCTTCCCTTCCCTTCCCTTCCCTTCCCTTCCCTTCCCTTCCCTTCCCTTCCCTTCCCTTCCCTTCCCTTCCCTTCCCTTCCCTTCCCTTCCCTTCCCTTCCCTTCCCTTCCCTTCCCTTCCCTTCCCTTCCCTTCCCTTCCCTTCCCTTCCCTTCCCTTCCCTTCCCTTCCCTTCCCTTCCCTTCCCTTCCCTTCCCTTCCCTTCCCTTCCCTTCCCTTCCCTTCCCTTCCCTTCCCTTCCCTTCCCTTCCCTTCCCTTCTTTTCTTTCTTATATATTTATAAGAGACCACATTGCTTACTATCGTATTCCAAGTTTAAATTGTTCCCTACCTCATGTAAAACATTTTAATCGGTTGTTTGGTATTGTTTCACCTTAATTTAATCCAAGGGGATCACAGAACCATTATGATTCTCTGGGCTTCCAGTCCAGGTCATGACAATATACAGTACCGAGGAACATCCATATGTAACAATTCACAGGTTGCCTCAGGATTCAATAAACTCTACGTTGATACACACACAAATTATTTCACAACGTTGTCATTAGGCATGTTATTTATAGTAATTTGAAAACTGTTAAGTCATTTCTTGTCATGTGTTGTGCAATTTGTCAAATATTGATATTCTGTTGTCTCCAATGGTCAGTGTCTCCACTGGCTGTAGACAACTGTCTGTAGTGACATCAGCAGTAGTGCAAACTTTCATATTTACATTCATTATTTCAGAACTTGATTACTGCAATTTCCTGGACAGAATGATCAAGGTTTCTCAAAAACTCCCATTGGTAAAACATACATCAGCCTTCCTCTTCAATAAAATTAAATGGTGTTAATATGTCATACCAACTCTTTTTATTTTTCATAGGTTCATTTTTTCAGATTTTCTCACAGGAAAAAGTCAAGACTTCAGATGCAGCAAAACTGTATGTATGCTTCACTTCAAAAATATACATTGTCCACCAAAGTGGTGAGGTGGAGGAAGCTTTCAACACATGGTTGGGAGAAATCTTGCAGTCACTTGCCGTTGTTCTTGTGGGGGACTTTAACCTCCCAGATATCTGCTGGGGACACAACACAGCAGAGAGGTGTTTTGCTGATTAAGGATACCAGTTAAACTTGGACATGAGAGTGAAAAGAGTAGGTGTATTTTACTGGTGATAACCAAATGATGTAACAGTGTAATACAGAAAACATGCAGTAAGAAAAAGCAGAATACTGCACTTAAAGCAACAAACAGGAGAATACAGGGTAACACATCAAATCATTACTATAAAAGAGAGAAAATTGTGATTAAGACAGATACATCCCAACTTGCATCATCCAGATCTGCAGACGCTGGGGAGCCCCGGTTACAGCGAGGGTTTGGAGAGCCTGTCCCATCAGGTAGGAAATCCTACGCGGTGCCTACACCCGTAGGTGAGGCTTCCAAAGTCGCTGTGAGCAGGTCTAGACTTATATACCAGAGATGGACAGGCCAGAATAGCTGGCACCTTTGTTTTGAGAGGAAAATTTCTGGCTTCATTCTCCTGTTGGATTCCACTCAAAGCCTGGCCAGGCCTCTTGTGGGGAGACAAAGGGAATTTCTAACAAGGCCAAATATGTGGGATCTCAGCCTTGAACAAGGCTAAACAAGGAAGCTGGATACATTCTCTCAGCATTTTGTCCTCACTACTGATTGCATTCTAGGCTACATCCTTCACTAGCGAGCTTACACACTTTGTTAATGATTACAGACTAAGTTAGCAGCTTCGGCTCAGGCCTGTTGTTCAGGCTGCAGTATTTCAATGCTTTAGCACTTTTTACATCAGCATAAGTGGGTTGTTATAACGTAGTGTGTTGGTTTAGGCCCTGCCGGGAGTGGAGACCACGTTGCCGTTGTCCCTCCCCCACCTGCAGCTGGTCAGGCTGGAAGTGAGGCACAAACTCTGGTATAAAATAAGAAGAAATTTCATACAACAGTGTGATAAATAAAAATTTGAACAACAACAGTAGCAATGATAACAACAATAAACAGTAATAACAATGAACAAGACAAAAGATATACAAAGAAATACCACAATGGACACAGCCAGCCCGCACCTGCTGTCATGCAACTAAAGTCACAAAGAAAATGTTCCCGTGCTGTTGCGCCAGACCTGACATCAGCATGGTATGAATAACTCAGCTGGAGATCCCTTCCCCCTCTCTGCTGGGGAAACGTAACCCTATCCTAGCTGAACCAGAACACAATACAATACCTACTAGCAAAATGGTTATCAGTTATAAAA
Source organism: Athene cunicularia (assembly GCF_003259725.1). Lineage (NCBI taxonomy): Eukaryota > Metazoa > Chordata > Aves > Strigiformes > Strigidae > Athene > Athene cunicularia. The sequence continues at coordinate 47,210,989 of NW_020799091.1, forward strand.
TATCAGGATTCATCTATAGGTCAACTATGGCTTGGGACATTTGTCCAAGCCTTAGCACTTCAGGATGGAAAAATCTGAGAGGTTCCTGGACTGTGTGGAGGATAACTTCCTCACACAGCTGGTGAGTGAGCCGACCAGGGAAGGTGCCCTCCTGGACCTGATTCCTGTGAACAGGGAAGAGCTTGTGGGGGAAGTAAAGGTTGGAGGGGGTCTAGGGTGAGGTGATCATGAGATGGTCGAATTTTTGATCCTGTCACTCTAACCTCAGTGCCAGGGATGGTCATGGAGCAGGTCATCTTGAGTGCCATTAAAAGTCATATAATGGACAACCAGGGGATCAGGCCCAGTCAGCATGGGTTTATGAAAGGCAGGTCCTGCCTGACAAACATGATCTCCTTCTATGACAGGGTGACCTGCTTATTGGATGAGGGAAAGTCTGTGGATGTTGTTTACTTCGACTTTAGCAAGGCTTTTGACACCGTTTCCCATAATATTTTCCTAGTGAAACTGGCTGCTTGTGGCCTGGGTGGGCACACGCTTTGCTGAGTGAAAAACTGTCTGGATGGCCGGGCCCAAAGAGTTGTGGTGAACGGAGTTAAATCCAGTTGGTGTCCAATCAGGAGTGGTGTCCCCCAGGGCTCGGTTTTGGGGCCACTCCCATTTAACATCTTTATTGATGATCTAGACGAGGGATCGAGTGCACCCTCAGTCAGTTTGCAGATGACACCCAGTTGGGTGGGAGTGTTGATCTGCTCGAGGGTAGGGAGGCTCTGCAGAGAGACCTGGACAGGCTGGAGCCATGGGCTGAGGCCAACTGGAGGAGTTTCCATAAGGCCAAATGCCGGGGGCTGCCCTTGGGCCACAACAACCCCCAGCAACGCTACAGGCTTGGGAGGAGTGGCTGGAGAGCTGCCAGTCAGAGAGGGACCTGGGGGTGCTGATTGACAGCCGTCTGAACAGGAGCCAGCAGTGTGCCCAGGGGGCCAAGAAGGCCAATGGCATCCTGGCTTGTGTCAGCAATAGCGTGGCCAGCAGGGACAGGGAAGGGATCTTACCCTGTCCTCGGCACTGATGAGGCCGCCCCTCGATTCCTGTGTTCAGTTTTGGGCCCCTCACTCCAAAAAGGACATTGATTGACTCGAGCATGTCCAGAGAAGGGCAACGAAGATGGTGTAGGGTTTGGAGCACAGGTCGTATGAGGAGCGGCTGAGGGAACTGGGGGTGTTTAGTCTGGAGGAGGCTGAGGGGAGACCTCATCGCCCTCTACAGCTACCTGAAAGGAGGTGGCAGGGAGATGGGGATGAGTCCGTTTAGCCAAGTAGTAAGCGATAGGACAGGAGGTAATGGCCTTAAATTGTGCCAGGGAAGGTTTAGACTGGATATTAGGAAGTATTTCTTTACAGAACGCGTTGTTGGGCTTTGGAATGGGCTGCCCAGGGAGGTGGTGAAGTCCCCATCCCTGGAGGTGTTTAAGAGTCGGGTTGACATAGTGCAGAGGGATATGGTGTGGTTGGGAACTGTCAGTGCTAGGTAAATGGTTGGACTGGATGATCTTTAAGGTCTTTTCCTACCTAGACACATCTGTGATTTTGTGATTGAAGATTAAGAAGTTCAGTAATTATATAGTCTTAAATTAGGGGCTTATACCCTGAGGCAATCAGTGTTTATGGTACATCAGATTATGTGTATTAAATGAGGATACTTCCTCCTGTAAATTAAAGTAGCTTATTTCAATTTTTTAAAATTTCTGAGTAACCTATTTTTCATTTAAAATCCTAGGGAAAAAAAAAAAAAAAAAA
>NW_020799091.1:47212837-47227696 GCF_003259725.1 Athene cunicularia
AAAAAAAAAAAAAAAAATATATATATATATATATATATATATATATATATATAGATATATATATAGATATATATATATATATTTAGAAAATAATGGAAGTTGTGTTAAAATTACTTTTTTTCCTGTAAATTTAATGATATTTCAACCTCATTTTGCTACAGCTGTATGTCATGGAACTTGCTAATTTGTCTGTAAAAGTGACAAGTTTCTTCCCTCAAGGAATATTTGCTTTGACAAAAATAACAGAAAAGAAGATAATATTATTGGTCAACAAAAAGACTTTAGAAGCTATCTATATTGTCCATGTACCTGAAGTAGCTAGTTATACTTCCCCCAGTGAAAAATCAGAAGACTTTTCTTTGTTATGGAACATTAATTACAGCTTTATTGATAGTAGTAAAAACGCAAAAAAAAAAAAAAGAGAACACAAATGTTTTATTTCTTCTTCAGCTTGAACATCTTATTTGATTCCAAAATAATTTGCAGACTCCCTACTGGCAGAACAGAGAAGTTATTAAATGCTGGAGAAGAAAAATACATGTTAATAAGTTAAAAGATGGATGTACTTAACACTCACTCTGTCTTTCCATTCCTAGTTATTTTACACTTCTGCAATCAGTTATCTTTTGGTCTTTTTAAAAAATACTGGATTACTTGTACTTGCATGATCTCACACATGACATAAAAGTTAGAGTTTGCTTTACAACAGCTCTCATGATTCACACCCTAGTGAGTGAAATTAGAAAATTTAAAAGGCTTTTCTAATGCCCTGATTTATTTTTCTGCCAGACTTTATTTGAGGAAAATTATAATATTCAAATCATATTGATGACCAGAATTCATACTCATTTTGCTGAATACTCATAACAAACATGCCATGTCAGATTTCACGTTTTCCAAACTGCTGTTTTCAGAACTTAAATGCTTCTCAAGCATATTCCTTACAGATGTTTAAAAATGTCTGAGATGTGTTATACAGTGAAAGATAACGTGCCAAATAATTGTACTTTTCACCTCTTTTATGCAACAGCTGAATGGTGGCCTGACTTTCCATGTATTTTATCAATACAGAGTAAGATCACCTCAGAATAAATCAGATTTTCTTTGAAAGTATATGCTTTGAGATTCAGCATTCTTATCACTGACTAATGAGTTCTGTGGGATGTGGCATTAGAGACTTTACTATCAAGAGCTCTTGTTTGTTCATCTGTACAAGATACTAGCATATCACATCACAGTACAGAATTTTTCCTTGTTACAAACAGGTGATAGTGTTCATCACTTGAATTCTTAGAAAACCGAGAGCTGGAATCAGATTCCAATTCAGACACTTAAACCAGGATGTCTATGAGTAGATTCTAAATGAAAATTAGGTATTAAATGAGTTAAACTCACATTACAATCAACAGATATTGAGTACAATGTAGTCAATACAGTGGAGTTTAGTGAGATCTTCAGATGACAAAAAGAAGGTTTTTACTTGGTTACTTGATGTCTTAAACCAGTTCTTTGCATTCTGGATGTGGTTCAATTAATATCCCTTCTAGCCATCAGCTGCCACTCTAGTAGCACATAAATTCTCCAATGGATCAGACAGAGGTCTTACCTGCTAGACTCATATGCATGTATTGAATACATCAGAAAATACCAGATTCTTGTGCAGATCCCTAGGTCTCTACTTAACCCTAAATCATCAAAGTAAATCCAAAATCAAAACAAAACCAAAGCAATGCCAAAAGCCTCAAGACTATAGAACTTCAGCTGCATCTAGAGCTGAATTCAATTCTCCATGCAGTCATCATTCCAGTTCATTGAAAACTCTACTTGAACTGAGTTTAAAATTCAAAGTATTATAGGCCTTAAAGTTGAGGTGAATTCCACTGAACTTCAGATACCTTGAACACAGAAATCTATATTTGAAACTAATTGTTTGAAGTCCCTTTATACTTAATGTAGACTAATAGGTGTTTTTAGGAATAAATCTCATAGCCTTAAGCAAATGTGTAAAAAAGATCTATTTTTTTCTCAACACTGATTATGAACAGAGTGAAACAAATTTGGTTTGAATGAAGTTTTGTGTATATATTAGGCAAGACTGATACGATCTGCAAATCTTTATAGATTTCAGCATTTATGTTTAGGCTTTTGGATTAAAATATTTTTTATGACCCATGATAAAGGTCACTATGCTCACATAGTTGATAACTATAATTCTGAAATTTTAAAAACATAGCTAACAGGTGCAGCAATGTTCTTAGTTTCTAAGCACTGTTTAGGCATCTAGATCTCCTGGGAACTTAATCTAGGAATGTTATGGGACTTGTGGAAAGTTGTGGAACATCACTGTGTCCAGTACAGCAACTAGGTGAAGATCACTACAGGAGTCTTCGAGAAAGCTACAGCAGCTTATAACAAGCTCTGTCACTTGTTCCTGATCAAATGGTTCTTTGAGCTATTGTTCCACCTAAACAAAGGAGAGCCATGCACCCTTTCATCAGGTGCTACCAAGAGGGCTATGTGTCTGCCAGCCTACAGTACAGTTAAAATAACTCTGTCAACAGAAGCAGTATTTTCCACAGAAAAGTGCCTGGGGTCTCTTTCTGAGGCTGGAGGACAAGTGGTGTGCAAGTGTGTGCTGGTGGAGAATCTGTGCTGCCTGGTAGCTGTTGGAGGAACTCTGTGGACTCCAGATCAGAGATACTGTGAAAGAGGTTGTCTGGATCTTCTTTATGACACTGCTGCTACAAAAGGCTCCACTGTAGTGAAGAAGGCAGAGGAAGAATCTGTGTTCAACTATCAAGTGAGAAAGCGGTGGACCACCTCAGAAAGCAAAGGGTGTAGGGTGGACCTAGAGACATTTTAAACAACAGAACAGGGCTGAAGGGGCTATTCTTCAAGGAACGTGCACACAAATAAAGAAGAATTGAGATGGCAGCATTATGCTAGTTATTCTGTGAAATCAGCCTGACTGCGTGCCTCTCTGAACTGCCTGTACACTAGAGCATGAAACATGGGGAATAAACAGGAGGAATTCAAAGTCCACATGTGCTTTCAGAACTAAAATCTCTTGAGATCATAGAAGTGAACCAGCAATGTGTTCTTGTAATTAAAAAAAAAAAAAAAAGACCTGTGGTATCCAGAGCTGTGTTAGGAAGAATGTGATTAGCAGACTGAGAAAGGTGATTATTCTTCTCAGCACTTAGTGAGACCACATCTAAAGTGCAGTGTCCAGTTCTTGGCTAGCCAGTACAAAAGAAACATGGATATAATTGAGTGAGTCCAGTAAATCAAAATTAAGATAATAAAGGAACTGGGTTATATGGCATACAAGGAGAGCCTGAAAGAGGTGCAGTTGTTCAAGCCTGGAAATGACAAAATTTGGGGGATCTAATCACTGTGTATAAATACCTGATATAGGAAGGGGCAGTAAGGAAGAAGGATCCTGACTCTTCTCAATGGTGTCCACTGACAGGAAAAGAGCACAAACTAAAATACTGGAAAAAACACCTGAAGGTAAGAACTCTTTTATAGTGAGGATGGTCAAACACTAGAAAAGCTTTCCCAGAGAGGTCATGCAGTCTCCATCTGTCCTGATTTCAGCTGAGATAGAGTTAATTTTCTTGAGCTCAGACGAAGCACAGCTGGAGCACTCAACCAAGATTTTGACTCAGATAGAGTTAACTTGTCTTGAAGGGGGCACAGCTGGAGTACCAGGCACAGATAGGCCATTGGAGTATTTTATATCACATGATGTTATGATCAATATAAAAAGGAGGTGGGTTCTCTCTCATTTCTGGTCCTGTGGTGGCAGGATCTTAGTTCTGTCAGGGTTGCTGGCCAGGGGACAGTTGGGTGTTTGTCAGTGGGTGTGAGCAATCACATTGCGCATTACTCATTTGTATTTTCAATTATTGTTATTGTTTTGTTTCATTGCAATCACTTAACTGCTTTTTTTTTAATCTCAATGCATAAGTTTTCCTTGTGTTCATCTAGTTTCCTCCCCCATTCACTGTGTGTGGGAAGGTTGAGTGACTGGCTGTCTGGTGTTTGGCTGCTGGCCAATTTCAAATCACAACACTGTCCTTGGAGATACTCAAAACTTGATTTGACATGGTTTTCAAAAACCTGTCTTAGCTGGCCCTACACTGAACAAGCGGATTGGATCAGATAACATCCAGAAGTCCTTGTCTCCCTTAGCACTTATGTGATTTTATGTATTTTTCTTCTACTGCCCCGTTCTTCTCCCACTCAGACTATGTCTACAGCCTTTTTTATATTTATTTTTTGTTTATTCTCTTCCTCTGTTGAAAACGAACAAGGTTATAAATCTTATAAGCTAGAAAAACTAAGCATGGTCAAGTCTACTAAATAGACTATTGTGTTGTATAGCAAGCAATATATTCAGGTCCGGGTTTCCAGAGTGTTCTCAGCCCCTTACTCTTTTGTCAATAGTTTCCTGGGTTCTTATATCACTTAGTCAATCGTATCTCTTCTCCCTACATTTATATAATAATTTGATTATAACACAAAAGGTGAGCATCAGCACTTTTTAATTCTTCCAGACACTTTTCTGACTAAATGACCATATTCTGTGTTAGAGATAGTTAGAACACATAACAAATAAGTTCATGTCCAGACACTAGCTTGGGTATCCCAGTTTTGAGCTGCAACATGGCACTAGGGAAACTTTCAAAGCAATCAAAACTTTTCTTCCAACATCTGCTGACATAGCTGGTGGAGAGGAGAGGTTGCGCTTCCACTATTTTCTTGGACTTTGCCAACTTCTGGCTAAACCTTATTTCTTCTGTGAGAAACATAAAATGAGACCCAAAGGTAGTATAAATAAACAAGTAATACAAGTACAAAAAATCCCCACCAAAACCAAACAAAAAAATCCCTCATCTATTAACCTCCTGTCCTGTGACATTTCTCATTCCACCTTGTAATTATACTGAAGTGCACTTCTAGTTATCATTGCTTAATTACAGAATAAGTGTGAATTTTCCAGTTAGAAGTAAATACCTGATTGCATCATTCATTTTTTTCTAAAGAACTTTCTCAAGATTCTGTTCTATAAAACTTATGCCTAAAATACAATACAGAGATAAAACTTCCCTCTTTTTTTATCTTAACTCTTGCTTTTATGAGAAGTCAGGAAACATGTGCCCATTCATCTCCCCATGCTCTCCAATTACATGGAGTCTATTAAGATTTTGGTAAAGATCTCATATATCTAGTTGTTACATTTCTGCACATGAGTGCACACATTAGTGAACACTAGAAGTTTCCTTAAGAATGAAAAATACCTCAGTTGTGGAAAATTCTTCCACAAGAGCCTGCAAACTCTCACCATCACCTGGAAGTCCCACCACTAGTTATTCAGAAGAAACGCAGCTATGGGAAACCAGGCTTCACTAAGTTTCTGTGTACATACAATGTGCTCCTAACTATAGACATAATTTTGTAACTTCCCTATAACAAAACTCTGATTTGTTTTTACCTTCCTGCAAAGCTGATGTTAATTTCTGAATACTTGCATGAATGTTGAAATATTATTTTATTGGCCATTTTCAGTGTACCATTTAACACCTTATCTAAATTATTCTGTTAACGTTGTCATTTTCCTGACCCAATAACACCACTTCTCTTCACAAGTAAAGGTCCATGGGCATTCTACAGCCAATACTACATTTTTAAACAGACTAGTTGGCTTCCTTTCCAAATAACTATAGTTTCACTTTTAAAATCTAGCTCTCAAAAAGTAGTCTTCAGAAAAAAAAAAAAAATTCTCATGGGTATCTAAAAGTGCTTTGATTACCAAAGTAGCAAATGTATCCCAGATTAAAATATTATTGCTACTAAAAGGTGCAGACAGCAATGACCTGTGTAATTCTGTTACCAAACTTGTCAGTCTAATGTACACACTAAAATTTGAAACTGTCTCATTTTGGGTTTATAGCCTTGAGTTTAAGTCTTCCAGATATGAAATGGGTGGCAGGCACCTGCTAAATATAATAAACTTATTTACTTTTAGTAAGTTTTTGGCAAGGATGGTGAGGCAGATCTCTTTCCACCTTGCTCTTCTGTCAGACATTTAAAAGAAAAAAAGCATAATGTAATTTGTCATATTTTTCATATCAGATTTATTTTTACACATTAAATTCTCACCTTCATGAAACTTTGTCACCCCTGTAGTGTTATAAGATTATAGCTGTATGTGGAATGATTTCAACATTTGGGCAATATATTTTTAGCGATAAAAAAGACCTATATTTAATCATTATGAATACTATTTTAACTGCAGGAGTTAAGCTGTTCATCCTCATTGCTGTAGCCAGTTTAATTATATTGCAACTATTTCTTTACATTTTTCCTTTCTTACAGTCTTTGAAAAGAGTGTGTTTGAAGAGTTTGAAGACTGAATAAAGTACAAATGAGTTTGGTTAAAGAGACTCAGCTTCCTCCAAACTAAGAGTGGAACTCAGCTGCTTAACAATAAACATCTAGTGTGCTTTGATATGCCCAAAGGTGTACTACTTAGTCATATATTGCTCTTCTATATGAACACAAGTCTCTGTAGGTCCTTCATTATATTTGCCAGCCTGTGAAGCTGTGTCTTATATTGAGCATCTTGGATGAAGCAGGTACCACTGTTTGGGGAACTCAGCTATAGCTCAAAGTACACTCTGTTTGACAGGCACTCTGGATATATTACTTTGTATACACCACTCAGACTTATCATCTGTGTTAGTAAGAAACTGGAAGGATAAATAGATAATATATCATTTGTTATTGTCCCACAGTGAAAGAAGAGATATTAAATGGAGGAAAAAAAAGGTCTTCACACCTGAAGGATTTTAAATCCCAATAGGTTACATGGTTTAAAGCAGATTTGTGGTATGCTCTGTTTTAATTCTCTAACTCTAAAAGGAAGCATTTCAAAATTAATTTACCTTAATTATGCGTAATAACTTATTTCTCTTTGAACAGAATAAAAAAAACCTCTGAAGTTCCTATGGAAATTTTCTGAAGCAATTTGAACTGAGGAATTTGTTTTTCAATAAACCTTTTGTGGGACGTTATCTCCAAGAAGACTAGGATAAATCCAGTTAGTCCTCCTACACAGAGAATATCTGGAATTCAAGAAGTGTGGTGGATGAAAGTATTTGACATGATTATGATTTAAAAGCTATTTAATATTTATTCATGATGTGAGGTGGTTCCAAAAGTTACATTTTAACAACACAATGATTGACCAATTTAACAAGGTGATTTGGAAGAATATATTATGATTAAAATAGTGACTTACAGATTTGAGAATAACAAGATTCACACTAACTTACTACAAGGTATTCTAAATCAAATTGTGTGTATATATATATATATATATATATATATATATATATATATACATATGCATAAACACAAAACATACACACACATGCACACATAAACAGCACAGAAATATTTGGATATCCTTTGAAATATATAGACATCCACAGTGGATGGCAAATATACGTATTCAAACACATAGATAGATAGATAAATATGTTGATTGAAGAGTCTAGCCTGTAGTTAAACTTTCTCTTTTCTCAAGATTGGAGCAAATACAATGTGTCAGTATTTCTCAATGGGCAATTATTGAGATTCAAGATGTCTGACTTCCCCATGGCCTTTTATGGGCAGACAATCTTCAAGCTTTGAAAAGTCTGAGTCTGAGAGGTGTGCCAGTGCCGGGGAGATGCTGGTTACACCCCAGTGCAATCCAGGAGAGCTCAAAAGGTCTTGCTTAGAATTGCTATTTATAGGGTCCAAGATAACTGATGTTCATCAGGTAATTTTCCATTTCAGCCCAACAGGGATGATGGAATATTTTGGTCCTTTCTACCAGTTGTGCAGCCCCAGAACTTGCTACATTTTTAAGTTTTGGTATCACCCCCTTTGAGTCACAACTCAAGTACAGATGTACTAAGCTGTCAGGAGATATTGATTGTTACTATTATTCTTAGGTGATAGGTGATGGAGGCAGAAACTAAGTGTGCTAAGGGAGTGCCCTAACACTGGTCCACTGCCTTTCTCATTGTTGTCAAGTGGCTGGATAGGAGGGGGGAGAAGCCAAGTGGGTCATTGGGAGTTCTTAACACTATGGCCTACTGCCTTTCATTATTCATTTGACCTTACATGTAGTCGTTTTCAACTGATAGAGAAGACAGGAGTTGGGAGTGTTAAGGGAGTGTCTTTATGATGTGCTTCACTACCTTTCCCTCTTCATCTTGGGTTAGCATGTGACCCAGGAAGGGTAAAAATGAACTAAGCAGAGAGTAGCCCAAGAGAGGTGGGAAGATTGACCACCACAAGAAGGAAAGGAGCATGAAGTCCCCACCAAACGAAGAAAGAAATCAAGACTGAAAGGGCCAGAGGAAGTGTATGCTAATTTTTGAGTGTTCAAGGATATTTAACAATCTGAGTATGTGTGAACTGAATGAAGAAATGCGTAGTTATCTGAGACAATTGCTGTGACACACCAAAACACACTGCTCTGAAATCCTATTCTTAAGTAACTGAAGCATATAGTTTTATGACAATAATATTATTTTGCCTTCAAATATGTTTTAAATTGACATGTAGGTATTGGAAATATAGAGCAGATGTTCTATAGAGATGAGAGTAGCAGCTGACTTGTTACATTAATAGCTTGACAATTACTGTTTGGGATGGAGGTGTAATTCTTGTTTGGAAGCTTTTATTTTCTCACAGAACATGGACAAATTACCAAATTATATACATTTTAATTATGATATTTCTATATATAATTGTTTATAAATATACATGACATATAATATATATTTGATATATATTCATATAGCTGTAATATAAATATTTATATAGATCAATATATCTATATATCTATATAGATATATAGAGAGATACTAAATTTTTTACATAGAGACGATATATAAGAATTGAAGTGCTAAGGCTTGGACAACAGGCCCAAGCCAGAGCTGACCTATGGATGAATCCTGTATATTTTATAACTGAAAAACATTGTGCTAGTAGTTATTGTACTAAGTTATAACAAACCACTTGTGCTGATGTAAAAAGTGCTAAAGCACTGAAATACTGCAGCCTGAACAACAGGCCTCAAGCTGAAGCTGCTAACTTCGTCTGTAATCATTAACAAAGTGTGTAAGCTCGCTAGTGAAAGATGCTATTTAGACAGAGTATAATCGGTAGTGAGGACGAAATGCTGAGAGAATGTATACAACTTCCCTGTTACACCGTGTTCAACACTGAGAACCCAAGTATTTGGCCTTGTTAGAAACTCCCTTGGTTTCCCCCGCTGAGCCCTGGCCAGGCTTTGGGTGGAATCCAACAGGAGAATGAAACCAGAAATTCTCCGCTCAAAACAAAGGTGCCAGCTATTCTGGCCTGTCCATCTCTGGTATATAAGGCTGGACCCACTCACAGGGACTTTGGCAGCCTCACCTATGGGTGGAGGCACCGCGTAGGATTTCCCCCTTGCCGGGACAGGCTCTCCAAACCCTCGCTGTAACCGGGGCTGCCCAGCCACTGCGGGTCTGAGTGGTGATGGAGCTTTCTTAATCACTGTTCTCTCTCTCATATGATTCGCACAATAGCATTATTCTGCCTTTCCTTACTGCATGTTTTCTGTATTACACTGTTATATTATTTGGTTATCACCAGTAAAATACTGTGTTGGTTTAAGCCCTGCCATGACTGGAGAGCACGTTGCTGTTGCCCCTCCCCCACCCTCAGCCGGTCGGGCTGTCAGTGAGGCACAAACCCGGGCTAAAACAAGAAGAAATTTAATACAACAGTGTGATAAACAATCTGAACAATAACAGTGGCAATGATAACAACAATAAACAGCAATAACAGTGAACAAGAAAAACGATATACAGAGAAATACCGCAAAATGGTCACTGAACCAAGCCGACGCGTGGGTCCTGCCACCAAAAAGCCAAAGAGAAAGTAAAAAGGTTCCGCCCCTGGACCTGACGTCAGCATGGTATGAATAACCCGGCTGGAGATCCCTTCCCCCTCTCTCTCTGCTGGGGAAACCTAACCCTATTCTAGTTGAACCAGGACAAATACACCTACTCTTTTCACTCTGGTGTCTGACTTTAACTGATATCCTAATTGGAAAAGCAAGTGTATACCTCTCTATATGTTTACAAGTCTATATAAAGAGACCTATATAGATATATATTATATGCATATGATTTTTAATTAGATGAGCTTGGAAGTATATTCTTGTCTATGTGACTTCAACGTGATGGGTTATGCAGACTCTCACCTTAACTGATTTTATTTGTACCACAAATCAATAAAGTTTCTGGTAGTTTCTTTTATCTTTAGGACATCTGGCTCAGAGTTCCACCATTATAATTTTAAAAGTTTTAAAATGAGAAGTCAGGAAATAGTGAAAGATATTACATCAGCATAAAGTTTACCCTTTTGAGTTGCATATTCTTGATTTATTATAATACACTAATTTAATTACTACCAGTCCCCTTATTTTATCTTAAATTTATTTCTACTTTCTGTGAGAGTGGCAACATTATTTGTGAGCTCAAAGATGTCAGGATATCATTCAAGAATTCTCAGTAAGGTACCACATGACAGACCACCATATTGAATGTGACTCTGGTGCAATGAAGTCACATTATAGTGTTCAGAAACACTTTACCATGTGTTAACTATCTGTACCTAACTACTCTTTATATTGCCTGGTATATTTATCTGCTGTACTCTCTGGTAGACAACTTGATCTCATTGACTTTCCTTGTACAGGAAAGTCAGTTAAATCAGTGGAGCAGATCATAAAACTTTCAATGTTTGTGTGGTTACATGCATACAAGAAATAAAATTTACTGACCCCAGAATGCTTGTGAGGAATGTTTTTCTCATATTGCTTCATTTTTTGACAAGTTCAGTCAAATGTATTTTGCAGGTTGTTGTGTCAACAACTCAATGGGCACCTGAATCACAGGATTTTTCAACTGGGAACTTGAAGGCTCCATATAATTCTTTGCAATGGGTTTCCTAGTACAGCTGTGTATATGATAAATCACGACAAGCTTCCCCTGCTTGAAATTCTATAGTGCTTCTTAAAAGTCTCAAATACTACATAACGTAGGAAGGCCTCATAATGAATTGTTGGATGTGTGTGAAAGATAATTTTCTTGTTATGTAATCTCTTTAGTCCAAAGAGATAAGATAGTAAAAAATTTAGAAGGAGAAAAAAGAAAGTAGATATTTGCCAAGCTCCCTTGTAAACTTCTGAATAGTATTCATGCTGCAGTGTGTCAGTATAATTAGTTATCTTCTGGGATAGATTTTTACATCTTTACTTGTGTTAGATTGGAATAATAATGACCTTGAGTTTTGTGTCTGGTTTTGGGCACATCAATAAGAGAGATATCGAGGTGCTGGAGCGAGTGCAGAGGAGGGCAACGAAGCTGGTGAAGGGCCTGGAGAACAAATCCTATGAGGAGCGATTGAAGGAGCTGGGACTGTTTAGTTTGAGGAAGAGAAGGCTGAGGGGAGACCTCATAACTCTCTACAACTACCTGAAAGGAGTAGTTACCTGGTCTCTTCTCACAGGTAATTAGTGACAGAACAAGAGGGAATGGCTTTAAACTGCAACAAGGGGAGGTTCAGAGTCGACATTAGGAAAAAAAATTCACAGAAAGAGTGGTGAGACAGTGGAATAGGCTGCCCAGGGAGGTGGTGGAGTCACCATCCCTGGATGTGTTTAAGAGTTGTTTAGATGAGATGTTGGGAGATATGGTGTAGGGGAGAAGTTTGTAGAGTAGGGCTGATGGTTGGACTCCCAAGGGTCTTTTCCAACCTGAATGATTCTGTGATTCGGTGATAACCATTTACTTTTCTTGGCCTTACAGAATAGGAAAGTGATAGACATAGGAAAATGACTCTGTGCTTTACACATCACTATCAGCACAATTAATGAACTGAGATTACAGGGTAATATGCTGCTTTGAATCTATGAGAAACTTCCATCATTATTTTACCTTTGTACAGCCTCAGTGGAGATGATTGCAAAGATAGTTCAAATTGTGTATTAATCAAATGTGTTGAAAAAAATGCATGAAACAAAATAAATTTAACTAAACAATAGTATTTTAATGGTTCTTTTAAGTTAGTCATTCTGACTTATTTACCATATTTACTCTTTATTTTATACTATAAATATGCCCAATTCTGCATGTTTTTTTTTTTTTTTTTTTTTTTTTTTTTTTTGGTAATAGTTATATTTCAGAGTGTGACACAATATTTGTCTAGCAATTATTCAATGTTATTTTCAAATTAATAGATTAAAGAATTATCAAGAAAAAAATCAAGTATTCTAGTATAATCTTTCATTTAAGAGAATATTTTGATATTGTAATATTTAGAGCATAATTACCATTAAGAATCTCATTTTGTAATATAACTTCTCTTGATTAAAACAGCTACTTGAGGTCTTCTGTATGTAATAATAACAAAAAATAATTGATATGTACCTTTCATTTATGCCAATTAAATTATAACTCCTCCTACATCTCTTGCTTTCCAGGAATGAATAGTAGCAGAAACATTCAAATGCATGTTAGCATACATAAGTAGTTGTTCTTTCTTAAGATTCTTCCAGAAAACACCTTAGTGATTTGGCAACTGGACTGAGTTGCCAGGAGAGTCTGTATAATTTCTGCTCTTGGGCAATTTCAGGGGTTTGTCAGACAAGGCCAGACCTGATCTAGTTTTGACCTGCTTTTAGCATCAGGTTGGACAAGATAATTTCTAGATGTCCCTTCCAGCTGCTAAGATTCTGGTTCTATAAACATCATCAATATTATGGTATTAGTATAACTGTTTACTCTTACTAGTAATATTTACTATTAAATATCAATACTGACAATAATTCACTATTCAGTACCACTATTACTAAAATACTGTCAATCTTTAGCTATGGAAAAGATAATATTTATTAGGCACTATGCAAACAGAGAGAAATATCCTCTTTATAGTTTCTGAAAAGAATACAAAGAAATAAGGATTATGAGGAAGAAATAAAACTGTATGATCAACAAATAAGAAATAGAAAATTTCAAGGTTAATCTCACCATAGGTCTAACCATTTCTTCCATTTGCTGTTCATATTATGTCACACGGAACTATCTTTTTATATTGCTCACATTGTTTTATGATTGCAATAATGAATGAGTGAAGTTTTTGAAAGTGGCTCCAATTTTCAAAATTGGAGAAACAATGTACCTGAGTTTCTAACCTGTCTGCTAACTTTTATGACTTCTGAGTCATACTACAGAAAGTATTCAGAGGCTGGGGTTATTCCATTAGTTATATGAGTGCATTTGATGTTGCAGTCATGAACCTCTGAATAACCCTGTTTGCTTGTACAGTTTCACTCTTTTAATAAACAAGAAGAAAATATTTATACATATTTTGGCCTTGGGGATATATACACGAAGATATCTTGTCATCTCTCTCCTTCATTAGGAGAACATAACCCTCAGGAGCACTTTCTATTGTCATTTGTACTCAATAGATGTCATCTGTAGTAATAACATAAAGCCTATTGATATTACACTAAGCTAACAACCTGTTTAGAGCTTATTTACATTGACATGAAAGACTGAACCTAGATAGACATTTTTTTTTCTGTTAGCAGAGTTTTGCCATTATGGATATTCACTGAAAAAAATTAGTAATGAAGTCTGTATAAAAATCATCTACTTAGAAAAGTTTCTAAGATGTATTTCTTCCATAATGGAAGTATTATGGAAAGTTTTAGAAGGCTTTGGATCAAATTTATTATAATTCCAAATTGTAATTTCCTAACAGAGTTTTCACTAGGAGGAAGATGCTGCCTGCTTTGGAGCTGATCTCTTTTAGTCCCTCCTAAACTAGGCACTTCAACTGATATGAATAATTAAGGACAAGGTTTCTGAACTTCACTCACATTATGGATATAGCTTATTATTAAAGTTAGTGTTCTTTCTCGAGCTGCATATAGACTTATGTACTTATATAAAGTGAGTGTGAGAGCAGAAACTGAGCTAGCATTCACTTCTTTCTATATTTTCTGGTAGTTCTTCCAACCTCTCTCTTTCTTTCAAGAAATAGATATATCCTTTAAATTCAGCAGCCATCTATATAATTCACGGTTGTCAACCTCTGTGTTTTACAGTTGTTTTAATTGTGTAACTAGAGAATTAGAACTGCATTTGACGTAGTATCTGGCATTTAATATATGTAGGGCACGGGTGACAATGACACAAAATACATACACAATGTGCATTCTAAATAGTGTGCTCATTCAGTAAAAATATAACATCATAATTTCATTTCTGATGTTCTTCTGAAAGGTGACCTTTTCTTATTGGCTTAGTCAAAAAATCACTTACCATTCCAGACTCTGTAGATCCATTTAGAAGAAATCATGCTTTTTTTTTTTTTTTTTTCTGTATAATATCTGAGGTGGTAATACAACTAAATAGGCCTCCGTGAAACATTATTTTTACTACATTATGTCCTTGGACATAGTTTGGTACTTTTATTATCAAAAGAGAGTCTATGACCAAATAAGTACGTATGAAACTCAGGGAAACTTATCTATCATGCAAACACCTGAAAATCTCTTAATTTTATTGACTTCAGAAGTTTCATTGCCTCCCTTTAGTTTTAGTCATCTATTATCAAAGCGGATATTTGCCAACATTACAAAACTTTAGATCACTGTATTTTTATGAGGAGAGGAGAGGAGAGGAGAGGAGAGGAGAGGAGAGGCTGTCTCTTATACACAGAGGAGAGGAG
>NW_020799091.1:47227746-47268828 GCF_003259725.1 Athene cunicularia
TTTTTTTTTTTTTTTTTTTTTTTTTTTTTTTTTCATCCATATACCTGGAACAAAATCCAGTCAGATTCCCTCACTTACAGCTTAGCAATGGATGTATCATTGTGTACTGCTGGTTATGGGAACATAATAAGCAGTACCAAGTTGTAACTGTAACATAGCAACTACTGTACTGAATCATGCTAGTGTTTCAAATAATTCAATATTCTGCCTCTTCAAATAAACAACTTCAGATACTTACAAGGATATAAGAAAAATTTTGCAGCCTTTTATGAGATCTCCTGCCTCCTAGGAAAAGTGTCCTCCTAAATCCTCTAAGTTAAATGAAGGTTTATGAAGTAAATGATAAGTGTAGTGACTAAAGTTTACCTGATATAAACACAGATGTTCTTCATACTCACCAAAAAAAATGATGAAACCTTGTTGAATCCCTTTAAAATCTTGATTTATGGGGCAGTGAATTCCTCTAGAACATCTGCAATGGTAGTAGATAGCTATGGTGACTGTGTATAGCTTCTAGACAAATTAATCAGTATGGTCTGGGAGGCTATTCAGTTGATGGCATATGTATGAACTTCTCAGGTTGGGTTTTGTAGTCCTCAGTATTGTTTTGGAAGTTCATTTGGATTTCTGAATGTCCTGACTGTGCTCAAACCAGGCCAGATAGAAATAGGACTCTGATCCTGAGCATGGGGCTGCACACAAGCACTGATGCCCATCAGGGACAATGAGACCAGGTGGTGTCTTCAGGTTCCTGACATACACATCCAGTTCTTGCCTTACTGATCTTTACACCAACGTGAAAAGATAGCTTTTCTGCATTTCCTGGAACAAAATAAATATGATTGACAGTGGTATCATTTTCCCCCAGAGATTACCTGGAGAAGTCTTACAATATGGATGCAGTTTCACCATTATAAAAAAAAAAGGTGTTATATGGGTATGCTTTACACTTCTCTATTCGGGGATAACTGTATCATAATAAGGAAATCTTATATATAAGATTTATATAAGGATATAACTGTGACCAAGGGCAGGCTTGTAAGGATATGGCAAGAATAAGACACATAGAAGGAAATGAGCTGGATGCCTTTCTGTTAATATGACCATGTTTCAAAACCTAAAGGGTTACCCAGCCTACAAGTGTGTAGAGATCATGACCTTAGTTTCATAGGCTTCCATATGACACACAAGGACATGGAGGCTTTAACCTCCCAATTTTTATTTATTATAAATTACCACAAATACCACAAAAAATCACCCCACTAGCAGGTAAGCTACCACAAAAATCACCACTAGCCAGGATATCTATGATAATATCGTGAAAAAATATATATCAAGTTATTAAAAAGTATTATCAGCAATCATTAATATAGTATCAATCAATAGTATAGCAACAATTAATATAACAGCAAAAACCGTTAACAGCAACAACCAAGTAGATATATACTATTCCAAGTTACTACAAAGTTTTAGTAACATAACAGCAGATATACTTATGATGTAATACTGGTATAAGGCAAATGAGACACATCTCAGAAGTGGCTAAACCATCCCAAAGGGGAGGATAAACTGATCCCATAGGGGGACCCAACCACGCCAAAGGTGGGACAACAAACCGAACCAACCCCAGAAGTGGTCCCAAAGGGAGACCAATGAAATAAAAGGCTGAGTCTCACTTAAAAGATGATCCACATCAGGAAGTTTGAAGTTAGCCAGGTGGGCCCAGCAAGAGTCCAAGAGGTCATAAAGAGTTCATGCTGAAAATTCAACCTGTTTAGATGTGGTGGGTTGATCTTGGCTGGATGTCAGGTGTCCACCAAGATGCTCTGTAACTCCCCCTCCTCAACTAGGCAAGGAGAGAAAAATATGGTGAAAGGCTCGTGGATTGAGATAAGGACAAGGAGATCACTCACCAATTACCATCACAAGCAAAAATCTTGGGGAAATTAATTTCATTTGTTACCAGTCAAATTAGAGCAGGATAATGAGAAATAAAGCCAAATCTTAAAACATCTTCTCCCCACCCCTCCCTTCTTCCTAGGCTTGGCTTCACTCCCCATTTCACAAACCCCCCACAGCGTGGCAAAGGGTAACAGGGGAATGGAAGTTGTGGACAGTTCATCACACATCTCTGCTGCTCTTTTCTCCTCATTCTTCCCCTGCTTCGGCATGGGGTTCATGGAGAGTCCTCCATGATTTCTCCCAGTGTGATTCCTTCCCATGGGCTGCAGTTCCTCATGAACTGCTCCAGCGTGGGTAACTTCTATGGGTTACAGTCCTTCAGGAACAGATTGCTCCAGCATTTGTCCCTATCCCTGCTACCAAAACTTTGCCATGCATACCTAATACATTAGGAAAGGAAAAGTGCATGCAGCACAAGGAGTTCTCAGAGAGTGATGATATATTTTGGATAAAAATTAAGTCAGGGCACCACCACTTCAAACAGCCAAAAGATGCTGTTAATTTTTATTTTTCACCTGTAACAGCCAAGAGAAGATGATGTTTTCTGTTCTTTCTGTCCAGTTTTTGTTTTCCTCTTTTTCCAGACTGTTTTTCACTTTTTCAGGTGATCTCATTACAGTTTCTTGCTTTAGCACTTATTGGTGGTATCTCAGGATGTCTCTGGTTTCTAGAGACCAAGCTGTACTTCAAAGAGGCCAGCTGCACTTTTCAGGGATGCTTCTTGTTCTCACATCTAGAATCCAGGCTCGCAGTTCCCTGTTCAGTAATTTTCTCTTTCTAACCAGGTCACCTTTATGGCTGTTCACATCTCCATAGTGATAAATGCCTTATGCTAATGAAATTCCCCTATTTCCATCCATCAAAATCAAAGCTACATTCAAACATGGTTCCAACAAATATTATAGGTTTTACCTATGGAAGAAGGAAATTAGTGAGATTTACATATACAGAAAAACCCCACACCTTATTCTTAGTAGTTATAATTAATTTACAAGATTGTTGAGGCATTACTGAAATTACAAGATTTTTAGTTGACTTCTGATTCTTCTTTAATTTTGTGCTGCACTATTTTTCCAACAATTTTCATTTCAGTCTCATAACATGTCTGTTGTGTTTGTTTTGAATGAGAGAAATATTTAATGATTTCATAATTCTGCTCTCATCTTTACATATTACCATGTTCTATTTCTACTTGCTTTACTATCAACCTCAGTTTGCATATACCTGTAATGATCAGTGTGTAATATTTAAACCTGGTTACTAAATAACATGACAATCTTCCAAAGATAATTAATAGACTTGAACTCAGGAAACAAAATGAGATGTAATGAGATTTTCATTTAAAGTAGTACCTTGTAATTTGATGTTACCCTCTTGAATCCAATGGTATGTGTTGTTTATTTCAACACTGGTGGAGTTGTGGTCCATGTGAAATCACACATAAAGAAGCAAAGCAAAAGGTATAATTTAGAGGATTTTTTTTTTTTCTGAGGTTAGTAGTGTAATTTTATTGACACAAATATTTTTTTAGCAATGTCTTCCCAGAAGACAATAGGAGTTTCCATTATTTATTAATACATTACTATGGACTTTTCCTTAAAATAATTTCCTGAGTAAATGAATCATAAAAAAAATGCCAAACCAGTTACGATCATTAATGAAATATATTTTATATGTGAATTCTAGTAATCACAGACATGGAAATAAACAGAATTATTAAAATAGTTAAATCTCATGCATGTTATAAAGTAAAAAAAAAAAAAAAAAAAGGCTTAGAATAATGAATAGAAACTAAATGTGGAAGAGCTGTGTTATGTGGGATATTAATGAATCTCAACTCTGTAGGTCAGCTACTTTAGAACTGCTCACAGGAGTAGTACTGGTGTACTGAAACATTTATTTCAAGCGTATTTATTGAATACATAGTTTACACACATAGCCCATGAAGTGCTCTTCACTGGATTCTGATTTTAAAACTGTTGCAAAATTGCTAAATTAAAATCCACTTGGAAGTAAACCTATTGAACTATTTGGACAAGAAAAATATTACTTCCCTAATATATAGCTAAAGCAGAGATCTGCTGCATCCACAAAGATAGCAGGACACCAAGAATACTTCAGTATTTGGTTGTTACAAACTCAAACATAAGCACACTAATAAGCTATAACTGTATAAGCGCTTCCGTATCTGGTGGTTCACTGAAGAGAGTGTTGCCTCCGGGACTTGTACTAGCTGTACCTTACGCTGATTCTGCAAGGTCTCCGTCATGGTCACTTGTTACCAACTTACAGGAACAGGCTGTGGAAGCACAAATTTGCGAGCTGCTTGGTTTAAGGCAAAAGGCAGCAGCTAAGAAAGGAAAAAAACAAAAGAAAAAAATCAAAACAACAGCCGAACTACAGGATAAGGTACCTGCCTGTAACTTGCCCCTCACAGTTGTCTCCTCCCTCTCCGTTGTCTCTGACAGAGACTAAGTGGTGGGAATTGTTTAAAAACTCATATGTCTTTCAGAAGATCCCCAAACTGGAGAGAGACAGAGTGGACAAACCTGCTTTAGTCTGAGTTCTCCTTGCTGAAGAGCTCCCAAGTCTTGATCACCTCAACCTCTGCAATAGACTATCACAGACCATAGTCATGAGTGTTAATGGCACAGCACTTTGATATGCTCACTGCTACTGTAAAATGTGATTAATAAGGACTGGCTACTCTGAATAAATAGTCATAATGAATTATAATCTGTAAGAACTAATTAACATGAATCATGTTGTTAATTAATGTTAGTCCAGCAAACTATTGTTTTAAATTTTGAAACTGGCCTGATTTGTTACTCTTCTAAACAACTTAAACACACCAATTTTTAATTCACAAACTGACATACATATATAAACACATACATTCAGTTAACCTACAGCAAATTACATTAGGCAAAAGTAATGGGGTGAGATAAAGTTCTAGTTGTTTGAGTCAAAAGACTGAAGAATGACATCTTAGCATCTTTAGAGAAACAAGCAATTACTATTCCTGTAGCACTTGGAGAAGTGAACTGTAAATTACAGAGTTCATGATGGAATTGTGTGAAAGCAGAAATTAATCAAACGAATACGTGAAAAATTATGTTATAGAAAAACGAACCGGGAATTTTTGTACATAACTGGAAAACAGGGCTGAGGCAGATTACTGGTAAGAAAGATAATGTTTCACCCCATGTAAAGCATACTCAGTATCACACAATGTAAGGCACAGACAGCACTATGCAGTCTTATCTGCTTCCAGGGCAGCACCTGCTCTTGCTTGCACTGTATCTTGGGAGGTATGTAGGAAAATTTTTTTGCTCTTTGATACAGATGATCAAGATTTCCCCCCTAGGGGATACCTTTATGGCACAGATCTTCCTGAACCTGAATAACGGAATTGAAGATATGATATTTCATAAATAACAGCAATTGTTCTAGAAAATATTTTCTTTCTGACTACCCCTCAATAAAGACTGCAAAAGCAGGCTTCTCCCATGTCAATTCTCTGAGTTTGTTTAAAGTGATATAGGGTTTAACTTGGCTTTCTGCCTGCTTAGCATTGGCATTTAAATGGAATGAGTCACCCCAGTTTTCCCAGTACTCCACAGCTTAGAAATGCAGTTAACGCTGAGCAATAAAGATTAATATATCAAAATTTGATTTTGGCTTTCTACTACACAGTTTCTGTGCTTTCATGCCCAGATTCACCATAGAAACTAAGAGGTCCAAAAAGCTTTAAAGTGAAACAGAATGTGACATGTGGTGCTGAGTCCAAAGTGACTCCAACCTTGGTTATCAACAGAGCTGTTGAATCTGATACAGACATCTTTGGCACAAAGTGCACTCTGTGGACAAAAAATAATTTTGTGTCAGTGAGGGAATACTCAATACACTTCAGAAACATAATCTACTCAGAATTCTGCTACTGGAGTTTCTGAAATGAGAAAGAAAAGACCAGGACTTTTTTTTTTTTTTTTTTTTTTTAAAAAAAATATCCTTAAGGGGTCAAATATCTTGTTAGATTTCATTTTCTTAGGGTGTGCCAGCATGCTTCTCCCATCCCTCCCCTGCTTAAACCATCACCACCAGTGATGGTGATCACTGGTGATCACTCTTATCCTTCAGACATAAATTGTGGACTAAGTCTAGGACTAGGAATGGATCCAGCTGCACCTAGACTCCTCTCTGAGAAAGACTTTAGAAAGCAAAGGGGCCTTTCTGAGCCTCATGACTCAAAGGAAGGGTCTCCCTGACAGTTTTGTTGAGCCTATCCTCTATGCAGTAAATAATCAAGTGTAGTTCTCTCTTATGAGTGAAGAACATAGGGGTCCCTACCATCTGAACATATATGAACTGTTTTCCTCCACATTCCAGGACAACATCCGAACCACCAAACTGTTCCATCATTCATGGAAGGAATAAATTTATGTCCTAGAGAACTTGAATACTGAAAATATTTACAAATACAGTTCAAAATGCAAAAGTAAATAAGAAACGATATAACTCTTTCCTCCCAAAACCAGTTAGTATCAGGATGAAAGTGAATTCCTCTTTAATGCATCCTCCAAGACCAAGTCTATTGAATAGAAATCTGATGGAGTGTCTAGGAGGCTATCGAAGGGGGCTCCCCTAGAGTCTCATTGGGGTTGTGATTGCAGGTCAGTTTCATCACTGGCCATAGGCACCCTCATACCTCCCACTGGAAGATCATGCCCTCCTTTGCTCTTTACCTGACTTTACGCCACCTTCTTCCTCTATTTCTTTCTACTTTGGGACCTGTTTTCTCTGCCCCTAATTGCTTCTTCCTCATTGGTCTTAATTTTGCTACACACATACTCAAATATAGAATTTCCAATGTTGTGGCTAAAACAAACTTAGCCTTATGTGGTATTGTCAGCAGTGCTCTCTAGATGCACCCCAATGCTGCTCAGCAATTATTAAATTCATGCTTGCAACATATTCTCTACCTTAGACACTCTTTAAGACACAATGTTCTACTTTAGCCTTTATCCCTCTACCTTGTTCTAATTAATCACAACCATTTTCTTATCTTATGTGGAGTCTGCATGCCAGAACAACAGTGTAGCACGCTTTCCAGACTCTGATTATGTGCTCATACAAAATTCTTACTCTTGAATTGTTTTAAGTACTTTCTTGGCTCCCCGCAGACATCTTAGCTAGTTAAGAGTGCTCCAGTGGGAACTCTTTTTCACAAATTCAAAGCAAGTGAGCAGTTTCTGTAGGAATGACTAGAATTAAATAATCATTTTGTCTACACAAGAAATATCCTTATCAATGCACTGTGGTCAAGGTCCCCATTTCCTACTGACTTTTTCACCTGGGAACATAGAACTCGCATAAATAATTTCTACCTCAACCAATGCAAAACCTGCCACATAGAAGTCCAGATTTAGGAGGAAGGGAAGACAACTGTTTCTATCTCCCTCTGTTCCATCTCCCATATTATATCCAATGGTCTAATAAGACTGTCTTTTGGGTATAAACTTCTGCAGGCCGAGGAAGGGATTATTCTAGCATTTCCTGCTTCGTCCAAGTGATTTAATGAAATAGCTATTGCGAATCTGGAAAAAAAGTGGGCACTGTCTTACCATCAGCTGTCCTTACAAAGTTTATGTGAAAAATCCTAAAGGGTTTCTAAACTCAGCTGAGGACTGAAGTAGAATTTTAACAGGATATAGTATTAGACCTCTTTGCCACAAAGATACATTTCTGGTTCATAGTACTAGCTTTGGCAGGGACAGTTAATTTTCTTCATAGTAGCTTGTATGGGGATATGCTTTGGATGTTTGTTGAAAACAGTGTTGATAACACAAGGATCTTTTAATTATTGCTGAGCAATTCTTGCACAGCATGAAGGACTTTTCTGCTTCTTGTAATGACTTGCCAGCAAGCAGGCTGGAGGTGCACAAGAAGTTGGGAGGGGACACAGCCAGGACAGGTGACACCAACTGACCAAAGGGATATTCCATAATATATGACATCATGCTCATCAATAAAAGCTTGGGGAAGAAGAAAGAAGGGGGGTGATATTTGGAGTGACAGGGTTTGTCTTCCCAAATAACCATTATACATGTTGGATCCCTGCTTTCCTGGAAATAGGTGAACACCTGCTTGCACATGGGAAGTAGTGAATTAATTCCTTGTTTAGCTTTGTTTGTACACGTAGATTTTGATATATATATATATATATATATATATATATATATATATATTAAGCTGTCTTTATCTCAACCCATCTGTTTTCTCACTTTTACCCTTCTGATTCTCTCCCCCATCCTACTTCAGGAGAGTAAGCAAGCAGTTTGTTGCTTAGCTGCCTACTAGTATTAATCTACTCCACTCATGTTCAACTTGCTGTCCACCAGGACTCCTAGGTCCTATTCTGCAAATCTTCTTTCTCATTGGTTGGCTCCCCAGTATATTCTGGTGCATGAGTCTCTCATTCTTGAAGAGTAAGTAGTTTCAATTACTGCTTAAAACAGTCGTGCTTTTTCCTGATTAATACTTAGGTCTGGTATATATGTCAGTAAGTCCTCATCTTCAATGCTATTTTAACTTGGAATTTGGATATACTACCCTTTATAATTCTCTTTTCAGATGTACATACAATCTGAAACCTCCTTTGACCAGGCATCAGCCCAATATATTTCTTGTGTCCCATGACTAATAGAACTCATTTTTCTAGCATACAATGGTACAATAACAGTTGATTTCATGTTCTAATACACTGTATGTACTGTGCTTCCAAATAGGACCACAAACATTTGAAATAGAGACTGCTACCAATCAGATTCAACCGTTTTTGAAGGTAGAGCTTTCAAATTACCCCTCACCTCTTTAAATCCTGTAGCTGAATCCTACTGGGACATTTGCAAAATTATAAAATCTAAGACTTCTGTGCATGAAAATTTATAATGTGTTTATTGTTTAACTCAGAGCTTAACTGATGTGTAATTAGACTAAAACTAAAGAGGTACTTGTGAAATAGTGTATGATTATAATATTGTGAAATGGCTTCTTGGTAGACTTATCTTTGTATGCATTGTTAGGTATCTGATGAAAACCAATAAATGGATTTTGTAATAATAACTGTATAGCCATTACTAGGATAACTCTCTTCAGACCTTACAGAAAGGTACTAAACAATAAAACTTCATATTTTCCAACATTCTGAGAATTTAGGTATTATTGAAACAAGTATAGACACCAGCAAATCATAAGTGTTTGGTTGCACAGAGGAAAGGTCTTTATGATAATTTGGTCTCTAAAAACCTCTTTAATTAAAATATTTTATGAAAATGGATCTATATGATCCTTCTATTGGATTTTAGTTAGTCATATCCATGTAAATCTAAGCCAATCCTGAATATATTCCTTATGTGACCAAACAGTAAGATACCACCTTACACTGACTTATAGAGTCCCTAATTATAAACTGCTGAGACATGAAGGTTGGGTCACTTTTTCAACAATCACAATTTAACCAGCTCAGGAGAAAAGCATTGTGTCTTCTGAAGAGTGGTAAACAGAGCTGTCTTATTTTTGTAGAACATGTTTGGGTGTTTTTGGGTTTTTTTGTTTGTTTTTGTTTGTTTTTTTTTTAATCTTTGTAGACACAAAATGCTGATAGATTTATGATATATCTGTGAAAACCTATAGGAGGATGCAAGTTTTCAACAGAATTAGATTGCTTTCTTGTGTATGTTGTCCCTGTGAAATGATAAACAGAAGCTTCATCCAGGTCTATTCGCCTGCTCAAATAGAAATTCCTACCTTTCAAATAGCAATTTCCTTTAATTAAGTTCAACTCAGAAAATCAGTAAGATTGAGAGCAAGACTAAATGTGAGTTTCTCATACTTGTGTCATCAAAATACATAGTTATATAAATTGTGTGCAGTGAAGAAACAATTTGTCAAGGCAATAATATTTTGTTTTTCTTTACAGATGAGAATTAAGTCTACAGTTCTTCATCTGGGAAAATTTTATTTTACATTGTATTGCTTTGTAAAGGATTTCTTTCAGAATAAGGGAAAATAAATAGTCTAATTCTTCACTGTTGAAAGAAAACTACAAAAGAACACTTTCTGCTTTTAAAATATTTTGTGAGTTTCTATTCTACAAGATAGCTGTTGCAGCCTTATTGATTCAGTAGGATGCAAAGAGAAAATCCACCTCCACCTTTACCACTAAACTTGTCAATTTATTTGTCCTCGAAACGTGAAGATAAAAGCAAAATATATTCACAGGGAATTTGGAATAGTCCATACAACTATGCTACTAATATAAAATACACCAACATTTTATTTTCATATAGATTTTTTGTCTTATAAAAGCACCAGAAGATTCCTGAGAAAAAGTGGTTGCCATGGGAAACAAAAGGGCAGACTTCTGGTATTCATCTTAGCCAGGGAGTTGCTTGTACTTGGAGGTGTGCTACTTAGTTAAGAGTGACTCTACACTACTGCAGCATCAAGAACAGAAATCCATATTTTGGTCCCAGAATTCATGTGAAGATCATACCTTACACCAGGGGTAGTCCAAATGAAACCACTGAAATAGATTCATATTTGACTCTTATTAGGCAATTTACTTCATTATAAATTTTCCTGTGCAGCTGAAAACAATAACCAATATAGTTTATATAATAGGCCCAATTTTGTGAACTCTCTGCTTGTATCTTTGTTTGGTTCCTCTTACTCAATTTGTACATACCGAAGTTCTCACTGACTAACATGAAGCATCTGGTATGTGATATGTATAATAAATATTAGAATAGAATATAATTAATATAATATAATATAATATAATATAATATAATATAATATAATATAATATAATATAATGAATATAACATAATATAATAAAAGATATGATATGATATGATATGATATGATATGATATGATATGATATGATATGATATGATATGATATGATATGATATGATGAGATGATATGATATGACTGATATAAAGAAACATAGCAATGATTCACCATGCATAACTCTTACTTGGGAAAACAGACACACATACACATCCCTTTCCTCTTTCCTCATCTATTCAAGACACATATATTCAAGTGGAAGTTAATGACTTATTAAATGTAAATTGTGCTTTAGCCATGCAGCTGTCTGAATTTCAAATAGTATTCCAGAAAATGTCAATAAAACATATATCCATGTATTTTTAGAAACTGATATCTATGGAAAGATAAGTCTCTCTTCCATTAACATGCCACCGAAGAGAATGACTCCACTCACTCTTTTCTGCAGATATGATTAAGTTTACTAGACTCTGAAAATACCTAATATAGACCATTACAGGCATGTTCTGGGGTCTTACAGGAGGAAGAAAATCTCTACATAACTATGATTTCCAAGTTATAATTTTAGAGAAAGGAAGATATTACATACATTGGAAATGTGTATGGTCTTAATTGTCTCTTTTGTTGTTGTTGTTGTTCTCAAGTTTGTAGTACAGCAATTTTGTTGCAAGAGTCTGAACTTAGAGAAAAAGAAAAAGAGTGAATGAAAGGTTGATATAAAATATGAGAGTCTAAGATCAAAACACCGAGGCAGGGAAAGTAGATGACAAATATCCAGAGGAACAATACCCACAACATTATTAATCACAAATTATGTTGAAGAAATAATAAAAGACTCTAAGTCATGTCATAAGATTAACATAAATGTATATGGACCACAATGAGCTTAGAAAGATTATTGTCTGGAACATAACTTCAGAAAACAATTTCTTTAAACCACTTACTCTCTTTTAGAAGCATCTTGTGGAAGAAGAGGAAAAAGTTAAAAGTCTGCTGCCATAACTGCAAACTTTGATCTTTTTAAGATGTTCTGTTGGTTTCTAGTATTTTTCAAACACCATTGAGTTCTGTTTTAGTTTGAATATGCTTCTCATAAAAGAATTCTGAGCCTGTGACAGCTATCAAATCATTCTGTACTACTACGGCTCCTCATTCATTCTTTTGTTACAACAAGCAAAACTCTTGTGAAAATTTTGCAGGTATTTGCTTGGCATTTTCTTTCTTGTCAGCTTGAGCCTATTCAGTGCTGCCCAGGCTCCTACGTGAAGAAAGTCAGATGGGGAAATGGCAATTAAGGTACACTGAAATATAAAAATAATTTGTTCAGTGAAGTTTTCATTATTCTGAAACAGCTTGAGGCAACTCTGGTTTATTAGGAATGCAAGCTTATCTCTCAGAACATTGAAATGATTTGTGCGAAGTGTGTGCCTTGAAAGACTGCAATGACAGATTGTCAATTTTGTATAAGGTGGAATTTAAAATAGTGTCTTAAATGAAATAAGGTTGTGAAAACTAGTATCAAAGTGAAACTGACATTTTATTTTTACCTCATATTACTTTTTAATGTACTTTCAAACAAAGCAATGGGAAATTTTTTTAAATGGGCCCATCAAGTTACAGAGCTCAGTCCTTATGTTAGCAATTGGTTCCCATAAAAAAACCTAGATTTCTCAAATTTCTTTAAAAAGCCATTTACAAATAGTAGAAATTTAACTAGTGAAATGTAGCAGACCAACACTTTGGAAAAATCGAAGAAATTAATAGCTTTGTAGATTTTACAGCAATCTCTCTATATAATATCACATTCCTTTTGTCTTTTCAATTTAATGAAAAGATGATCATCAATATCTATCTCACCTGATTAATATTTGAAGAATCTTCTTCAAAGCAGGTATTAGAAGTGTTTAAATAATATTAAGACACTTTTGACGTATAAAAGGATTATTAATTTCTGAAATCTAAGGCCAGATGGACAAAATGCACCCTATTTTAAATATATCTGGTATATGGTTGCTCCAATCTGTGCTCAAGACATCCTTCTAACTGTAACAGAGTGTATCATTGCTTAAATTTGGGTTCAACATTGCTTTGGTGAGATCCAAATTTATTTACTTAAATAGACATAGAAGACCAAATTTATAGAAATGCCCATGCTATACTAAGGGTATTATGCATAAGAAAACTGAGGTAAATTAGAAATACCAGTAGAAAACACAGTAGTGGAATCCTTGATTAAGAATAATCTTATAAAAAGTCCCAAGGGAATTGCAGATGTTGTTCTGGACTTTTCTCAGTTTGAACTTGTCTGACACTACAATATCAGTATCTGAAATTAATCTGAATCAAGAAATGTAAAAGGCTGGATGCAAAACCAAACCAAACCAAACCAAACCAAACCCAAACCACTCTTCTTCTTTCTAAAGCATTAATGTTCAAAATGAAATTATTTCCCAGAATAATTTACAGGTTATTATTTGAGATACAGCTTCAAATATCTCCAAGCTGATGAGAGCTTAAGACATCTGTTTACTAAGCAATAGTTTTAACTGAAGAGTATTGAATATATAAGATGTGGACACCCTAGTCCACATCTATCCAATCTGCAGCAGATTTTTCTAATGGATGAGAGTTGGAACATATGAAAGACAGGAAACAAGTAGCTTTTACTTCATTAGAAATGAAAAGTTTTCATATTTCAGAAGCTAGAGAAAGCAGAATGTAATAATTTTATTATAGTATTATTGATGACACCTTGAAATAATGTTCTAAGTAACCCATTTTCAAGAGCACTCCATTAATTTATAATATCTGCCTTAGATTCAAAACTGAATTAGGAGGTTTTGAGACACCTTACAGCCTGATATTTTCATTAGTGCTGAAAGCTGTGTGACAGCTTCACTATAACAAGCAATACTTTAAAGGAAGCTAGAATTTTTGTGGTATAACTGGTTAAGGATAAATTTTATTTTAAAAATCTTTAATATTCAAACCATTTTTACCAGATTTCCTTCTTGTGAAATAGAAATTCACATATTTTTTGCTGAAGCAGCAGATCATAATCAAGATTAAATGCATCTATCTCATTTTTTAACTCTTAGAAATTTGAAGGGAGTCAAATATATCCTAAAAGAATTAAATGTTCAAATGACAGACAAATGTGCACAAGAAACTTAAAAGCAGCTTATTTGAAAAAAAAAAAAAAAAAAAAAAAAAAAAAAAGATGTTAAAATCAATGTTGTATAAAGTTTGCTTCAAATGTATATTTTCAGGACATCCATCTCTAATAAAAAGGTCTTTACATAATTTACATCATTTATATTTCCCTTTTAATTCTTAAAAGAAGGTATGTATCCATTAGGATCATTCAGTTTTGCTAGTTCTACTTTCCTTTTATGTTCAGTGTATGGAAAAGTGTCTGCATTACAGGGATTTGAACATTTGATGTGGGGGATGCATCTAACTTAGTGCATGGTGGAGATTTTTTGCAGAGATCAATTAGTGTTTTGTTGTGCCTGTTGTTATGAATTACACACCACACCTGGACTTAGGACATGCTTAAAAATGCGGGACCAATCTGAAGTCATGATGTGGAGCACCATGTCAGACTTCCTTGCTTGACATTTCCTCCCTCCTTAAGAGGAAAGTGCATTTCTTCTGAGGTTTCCCAGTAGTTTGCTCCGTATGAACGTACTGGATCCTATTGTTATGAAAGCAATCTGACATAGGTATAAGGACATTACTTCACATTGTCTAATAGGTGCACGGTGCACATATAGAGCCAAAATGGAATTAAGCTTCATTGTCAAAACCATTCACTGTGGAAATTGTGAATTTATGATCCTAGAATCAAAATTTAACCTGGGTTTTTCCTCTTTCAACTGCATCTGTCAGTATAGATTAGTACAGAGTTAACTATCCCATGTCCATCATTTATTCAGACTGAAGGACCCTAGTCCCATGAACTAAATGCAGCAAAACCACCCATGCATTGTTCTGCGTATCCCATAACCAGGGTTATAGAGAAGAAGGAAACACAGAAACACAGACATCCAGGCAGGCTCTGTTCATCTTAAGTTCATAACCAGAAGGCTCTTTTTTTAGCAGGGGAGCACCATGTAAGGATATCTATTCCTTCGCCATGTAGAAAATAATTATCCTAAGATATTGTTAAATTTGTTCAAAATATTTAAGTATCACAGTTACTAGATGCATACATATATACAGACATGTATGTGTATCTATATATAAAAATTACATAAGTTGAATAGCATATTACAAGTTTTGAAAGAACGTTTCCATGGGTGGTGAGGGAAGCCATGAAGGCAGTGACTCATCAGGAGGCTCAGTCCCACAGCAGCCAACCAGGAGAGCAAGGATAGTACAGGGACAGTGACTGGGGTCAAGCAGGAGCCTGGTGATTGCCAGGCAAGCCCTCAGTAACCATGCAAACCAAAGGACAAATGGGAAGTTGTGCCTATCAGCCAGGATTAGGATCAATGAGGCATGTGACTGAGCAGAGGCATGGCTTCAGTCTTGCTCCAGCCAGGACCAAGGGCAAAGAAGCAACTAAACTAGCTGGAGTTAGGCTACACTTCTCCCAGCCCTTTCTCACCCCACTGCTTCCCAGCAGCCCTATCCAAGGTCATCCACCTGCACCCTGACATCACTGGCCTGGGCCACCGGTAGCAGAACATGTGGGTGGGACAAAGAGGATGCACTGTGGTCCCTGACAGAAAGTCTCCAGTTTCATCCCAGTCAAAGTCAAAGGCAGGATAGCCTACTATATAACTAAGTGTGTGGATGTTGTCTACCTAGACTTTAGTAAAACCTTTGACACCATTTCCCACAGCATTCTCCTGAAGAAACTGGCTGCTCATGGCCAGTATGGATATACTCTTTGCTGGCTAAAAGATTGGCTGGATGGCTGGGCCAAAAGAGTGGTGGTGAATGGGGTTAAATCCAGTTGGTGACTGGTCACAAGTGGTGTTCCCCAGGACTCAGTATTGAGGCTGGTTCTCTTTAATATCTTTATGAATGATCTGTACAAAGGGGATCTAGTGAATACTCAGTAAGCTTGCAGATGACACCAAGTTGGGTGGGAGTGTCTTGGTTTTGGCCAGGATAGAGTTAACTTTCCTTGGGCTGAGAGGGAGTACAGCTGAAGGGCTGGGTCCTGATTGATCATTG
Organism: Athene cunicularia; assembly: GCF_003259725.1. Classification (NCBI taxonomy): domain Eukaryota; kingdom Metazoa; phylum Chordata; class Aves; order Strigiformes; family Strigidae; genus Athene; species Athene cunicularia. The sequence goes on from NW_020799091.1 coordinate 47,243,753, forward strand.
GAGCATTCCATGTCATGTGACGTCAAAGCTCAGCATATATGCAGGTGCATGCTCTCTCACACCTTGTTTTGTTTTCAATTCTGGATCAGGTGGGCAGAGTTCTTTGGTGTGTTTGGATCACTGTTGGGGATGGGCTCTGTACCGGTCATCACTTGGTAAGCCACTATTGCATTTTACCTGTCTTGGACTACTATTATTAATGTTGGTTTTGTTAGTAATTTTTTTTTTTTTAATTTAACCTATATATTTCTTTTGCCCATCCCCTATTTCACTGGGGGGTGGGGGAGTAAACAACTGGCCATGTGGTGATTTGCTACCAGATTAGTTTAAATCACAACAGGGTTTTTATCTACTTGAGAATAGGAAGGCTCTACAGAGGGATTTCTATAGTCTGGATTCATGGGCTGAGGACAATTGTATGAGGTTTAACAAGGTTAAGTGCCCTGTCCTGCACTTGGGTTACAAAATTTCCATGCAATGCTGCAGGCCTGGGGAAGAGTGGTTGAGAAGCTGCCTGGTAGAAAAGGACCTGGGGGTATTGGTCTAGAGCTGGCTGAATATGAGCCAACTGAGTGCCCAGGTGGCCAAAAAGGCCAATAGCATCCTGGCTTGTATCAGAAATAGTGTGGCCAGAAGCACTAGGGAAGTGATTGTCCCCATGTAGGTCTCACTGATGAGGCTGCACCTTGAATACTGAGTTCAGTTTTGGGCCTCTCACTACAAGAAAGACTTTGAGGTGCTGGAGCACATCTAAAGAAGGGCAACAAAGCTGGTGAAGGGTCTAGAGCACAAATTTTATGAGGAGCAGTTGAGGGAACTAGGGTTGTTTAGCCTGGAGAAAAGGAGGCTGTGGGGGATCATATTGCTCTGTACATCTATCTGAAAAGAGGTTGTATTGAGTGGGTGTCGATTTTTTCTCCCAAGTAGCAAGTCATAGGATGAGAGGAAATGGCCTCAAGGTGTGCCAGGGAAGGTTTTGACTGAATATTAGGAAGAATTTCTTCACCAAAAGGATTGTAAAGCATTGGAAAAGGCTGCCCAGGGAAGTGATTGAGTCACCATCCCTGGAGGTGTTTAAAAAACATGTAGATGTGGCACTTAGAGTCATGCTTTAGTAGAGGACTTGGCAGTGTTGGGTTAATGACTGGATTTGATGATTTTACAGGCCTTTTCCAACCTAAACAATTCTATGATTATATGATTCTATTTTCTCACGTCCTAGAGTGCTGTTGCAACAGCATATATAAACAAAGACATTAATAGATGCAAAGGAATCTCTCACTGCTCTTCTGCCTACCTTTCTAGTTAAATAAATTCCATTGCTTCATGGTCTGAAGGGAGCTAAATTATTCTGCTTTGTATTTCACAACTCATAAGCTATTCTGTACGTGACTAATCAATTTTAAACAGCAAAAGTACATAATATTTTCTCTATTCTAAATGTTTTTGCAAAGCTTTGTTTTATTATATGTTGTGGATACATTATACATGGGTTACATGTAGGGCACAGTATAATACACTTTACATAAAAAGGAGATGTAGAAGCAGGTTCCAGAATAGATGTAAAAAGATGAAAGGAAAACAGTGAGAGAAGAAGTCTGAGGTCTACACAATACTGTTTGATTTAATGAATGGTTCATACATAGAAATATTGCTCAAATCTTTAGTAAACATCTCAGCTCTTAGAAACACCCTGGGTAGAAGGAATGACAAAAGAAATGATCAATCATATAAAGAAGTAAAAGCAACATTGTATGCTCAATATCAAATATAAGATGTCAAGAGATAAAACAAGACCATCTGTGGAAACACCAGGGAAAAGACTGAACATAGCAGGTACATCTGTCCAAAATTATATTGACATTTTTTAAAATAAGGCCACAATTGGAAAACATTTTAATGAAAAATTAAGTGAACATCTGATAATTCCTCCTTTGGGGTTTTATCATAGAAACAAGAGAAAGGAAAGAGATTTTTCCTTTTTTTTTTTTTTTTTGCTGGTTTTATTTTAGTTTTTCTTACATAGTCTAACAATTTCACAAAAACCTCTTCTTACAAACATACTCCCATCCCCATAATCTGAATGAACATTTGAGTTCACCAAATTCACCACCAACAGAAGTAGCAAAGCAATGGAAAGCTATGGAAGTCTTTGCTACTAAATGCTGTCTGATGAAATTTTCTGGTAAGTTTTGTAACAGATCAGATAATTTATTAGGCAAAAAAAATGAATGCAGGGCTGTAATATATAGAAATTCTGCCTCAGAATATCCCTCAATAAAATAAAAAAACCTGGAGACTGTGAAACTATTCCAGGACATCAAATATACTTGTCTTGCTGTTGGTTGCTGTCAGAGATAAATACAGAACAAGAAGGACCTTTGAGGTAATACAGAAAGCTAGTTTCCTGGGGGGTTTTTTTGGTTCAGTTTGTTTGGGTTTTATTCCCCAAAAAATAATTGTCCTTCAAAATTAATTCTCTGTTTTATTCATGATACAGTAGGCAGCACTAAATTGTAATCTATATCTTGCGAGACCCTTTTTACTCAGAAGCTCTCATGGTTTAACCCCAGCTTGTAATTAAACACCACACAGCTACTTGTTCACCTCCCCAAGTGGGATGGGAACAGAATCAGAAGGGTAAAAGTGAGAAAACTCATGGCTTGAGATAAAGACAGTTTAATACACAAAACAAAGTCTGTGTACACAAGCAAAGCAAAAATAAGAAATTCATTCATTGCTTCCCATTGGCAGTCAGGTATCCAGCCATCTCCATAAAGCAGGTTTCAGTCACACTTAACAGTTACTTGGGAAGATAAACACCATCAGCCCAAATGTCCCCCTTTTTCTACCAGTTTTTATTGCTGAGCGTGATGTCATATGGTATGGGACATTAATTTGGTCAGCCGATGTCAGCTGTCCTCTCTGTGTCCCTTCCCAACTTGTGCACCCCCAGCCTACTGGTTGGGTGGTGTGAGAAGAAAAGTCCACGATGACTCTGTGTAAGCACTGCTCAACAATAATTAAAACATCTTTGTATTATCAACACTGTCTCCAACACAAACCCAGAGCATAGCCCCATGCAAGCTACTGTGAAGAAAATTAACCTATCTCAGCCAAAACTAGTATAGAAGGATAGAGGAAGATTCCATCTTGTTGTCATAGGAAAACATCAATATACCTAAGCCCCACAAGCCACCTTATGGAAACTTCATTAATACAATCAAGCAGGTCCATAGAACTACACGTGTCTGTGTTTCAACCTTATAGAAGTCTGGTTCTTTATTAGTTTTGTATGTTGTACACACTTAAATTTAACTCTCTGAAGGTGGAGCTGAACCCCACTCCCTGGGTAACTCAAGCAGTGAAACACAACTGCCGAGTTTGGGTTCATTGACACTAGTAAGCTGTGCCTGGCTTATTGCTGCCACTTCAGAGGTGGCCTTTGAAGCATCTGAAAAGGTATAGTGTGGCTATTGTCAGGTGCTGGAGTACTAGATTGCACTATGTCCTAAAATAAGGCCATCCTGAGCTGCTCTTAAATGCAGAGGTGGAAGCTTCAAAGAGAAATAACTTCTACAGTTGTGGCTGCCTACAGGTAGTCTTGTTTTACTTAGCCACAGCAAAATGAAGGTAAGAAAATGACGTGTTTACACTCTTATGCTAGTTTACTCAGCAAAAAAGGTATAGTGGCAAAAGCAATACTAGCAAACTGAGTAAAGCCCTCCGCATATTCTCCTCACCAAGCGTGCATTCAGAGGTGTACTGAAGCTCACATTATTGCATTTTAGCTGGCATTGTTACTCATCTATGCCTGAGCATAGCCTCTAAAATATGCTATTTCTTACCCCTCAGATATGCTTTTTAAAAAATATTACAAGGAAATGTTTATATCTAAATATACTATCTTCTATAGTAAACAATAAAACACAAAATTTTCCTCAAGATGTCTACCCTCCATGTTTGAAGAAAGTTTGCTGTGATCAAAAAAGTGTTTATTTTTTTCCAGGTGTATTTCTGGTTTAATGTAGGATAATACCTCTACCTTTAAACTTGGTCTTGCCTTGACAATAACATTTTAACATTCTACCTCCATGTCTGCAGCAATACTCCTTTTGTAAGTAATGTTTTAAGCTAATATATTTTAGTATGATCTTTAAAGATTACATTATACTATATTCTGGGAAATTTGTGAACAAAATTGCTCCCAACTCCAAATGTAAAAATAAAAATAAATAATAACCCCACCACTGATATTATTGTATTAACTGGATTAGGAAAGTGGGAAAAGTTGATATTAGATTTTGTAGTGGTGGTGCTACATTTATTATTAAACATTTCTCTATATTTTATTTACAATACATTTTAACTGGGATCCTCCCCTTGTCAGATTGAGACCAATTTTAATTCACTTGAGAAGGCAGGGAATAATAAAGTGCTAACTAATTATAATTTAACTAATCATTAGTTGTTTTTTATATAAAACCAAAATATTCTGTTCACTTACAGCATATGGTTTTAGACTATTAGGATCATAGTATTACAAAATAATAATAACACTACCACCATCACCCTTGAGCCATATTCTTCTAAGTGACCTGGATAAAAATCAAGAATCACTCATTTATAATCAGCTGCAAAACTTGAATTTATTATACATTGAATATTTTAAATTTATCCAGTTTACTGATAGATGTTATGAATTATAAGCATTTGTGGGTCAAGAGATCCTGGTACAATTTTTACAGCTTTGGATTGAGAAAAAAAAATAGTTGGCAAACCCAAATAGGAAAAGATTATGTTTTTTAAGGTATTGTAAGTAAAAGACAAATTTTCTAAAAAATGTGTGAATATTTTTTAAAAATGGAGATGGCCTCTGAATTTGAAGTATCTTTTAAAGTAAAAATATTTCAAAGTCATTATGTATAGCTTAAATAAAGAGTTTTACCATAGTGCAGCTGCAGTTATGAATAATTTGAGTGTCTACGTGAATAAAAATAATATGAAATACTTTGTAAAGACTTTGAACCAGATCCTGATTAGCTTTAATTAAACATTTCCAACACAGAGAGAGAATTGTTATGTTCCACTTGCATTCTTATGCTTAACCAGATGCAAAAACTCAGATTAAAAAGACACAAAGGTAACAAAGTTGAGTAAAAACTGGAAAAAAACAAAACCCAAAACTCAAACCAAACCAAAAACCACCAAGACACAGCAGTATTTTCTCCTTGATATGTAGAAAAGATGTAGTGGTGAGGTTAAGAGTACAAAGCACCTCCATTCAGTCTACTGACATTTGTAGTAGAAAAACAAAAGTAAAAATTAAATACTTTCCCTAACAGCATGTAGCCAATGCATGGAAAACAAACTGTAGATGTGTTTTATCTTCCATAATTTAGTTTAAGATAAAACAGTGACATCAAGCTTCATGTTTCAGGCTTTCAAGTAGTTGATTTTTTTTTTTATACCACAATGCATTTTTCCTAGTCTACTCTATACAACATTTACCAGCATCCATTTAAAAAAAAAAAAAAAAAAAAAAAAAAAATTTTTTCATGATCTTAACCTTCTGTAATAGTCATTTCAAAAAAGGCTTTTGAACTACCAGTAATTAAAGTCAGGACAGCAAACCCTTATTTTGAACACCTTTTCAGATTACACAATCTACTTACATATGTACTTATAATACAGATAATAGATATTATTGTTTATTTTTCCTGGGCCTCCCCTTATATTCCCTGTAAAAAAATACTCTCATACCTCTCATAACCCTTCTTCCCCTCTATTGTTTATACTGCAGTCAGAATTAAGAACTTCACATATTGTATTTATAAATCTTTGTTAATATATGAACATTTGTGGTGTCAGAAATAGATTGCAAACCTGATGTCACATACAGAATAAACCTGTAAATAAGAAAATGATTAAACTACATTAATAATTTTGGTGTTACTAAAAGTTTTTGTCTTCGTCAGCTCTTTAATTTCTCCCTGTACTGAGAAATCTGGTAAGACACCAACAATGTGTGCTCTCATGAAAGTCTACATTCACAAAGTCATTCAGAGTAAACCAGTGAATCTAGGCCTGAACAGCTCCTTGTGCCCTAATCATTGATAATGGCATGTTGATAGATTAAAACCCCTCAACTTTCAGAGCATCTTCTCCACACCCTTAAAAATTGTCAGTATTAGCCTGTTTCCTAAACTGTTTTCATGCCTCAGAAAGGATGCTTCCAGCATAACTGACAAACAATACAGTAAAATGTAATTAAAATATGGAAGTCAATGACTCTTGGAACAGTTTCTGTTTATCAGTGTTAAAACACTGCTAATCCAAAAAACAAATGTTCTCAGCGTGTGTTTGTCAGATAAGAATTTTGTATAATTAGTACTTTCAGGATTAACACAGGAGGCCTAGAGGTATGCTATGCAAATACGCACATATGCATGCAACCTTCCTAAGCAAGCAAACAGAAGGAAACCAGCCTGAATCTATAAAGAAGGAAGGAAAAAAAGGCAGTAAAATGAAAGGTGGAAAACTTAACTTACTGTAATTAAGGTAATTTAAAATTTTAAAACATCTTTTTCTTTTGTGATTTCTGACACTTCAATTTTATAACTTTACAGGTTAAAAAAACCAAGGTTCTTTATTTTGTCATGGGACATTCCCATTGATTCTGCCATAGAAAAAAAGGTTTTTGTACGTATAATATTGTTCATTTTCTCCTAAGTATTTAGAACCTATATCAATTTTTCATATTCATTCTCAATTCTTGACAACTGTAGAAATAGGAAGAGTTCAAGATAAGTTGCTTATAATTAGATACAACTATATTAATATCATTCTGTCAAACTCAAATTACTATATTTTTGTTTGTTAACTATGATAAAATGTTTATGTCTTTTTTAGAACAACAAGCAGGAATTTTGTAGGTTGCTTGAAACATGTTCAACATGAGCATTGAAAAGTACATTGAGTATTATAATTTTGCAGTTGAAAATCAAGAGAGTGGATTAAAAGTAAGGACTTGTGTAAATTTTTTACTTTTGCTTTTTTTTTGGGGGGGGAGAAGAGCTGACCTTTAGCTTTCTGAGCCCTCAGGAGATATTTGGTTGGGATATTCCAAATTTTCTCTGGAGTCATGATATCAGTAAAACCACTTTTCCAGTTTGTTTTATTTTGAACATGAAAACTGAAGTTCTTTTCTTTTTTTTTTTTAAAAAAAAAATCAAGGATTAAAGATTTTTAAAATATATGTGATCTTTTCTTAATATATACTTGTGTATTTGTCTTTGAGTGGATTAATACAGCTATTTTAAAAATTATGTAATGTGCTGTTCTTTGGAAATTATATTCCCATAACCACCTTTATACAAGTACCAATAGCTTTGAAGGTTAATTTTGCACATATTTAATGGTAAATAATTCAGAAATAATTTTATACATTTGTTAACAAGAAAACATATATTCATAAAATATTTAAGTAAGACAATACAATGCTGCCTGTAAACAACTATTTATTCTCCAACATTTGTTCAGAACTATCTGCTTAAAGCAAGTAAAGCTATTTCTTATATTCTAATATGTTCTGCTTTATTTTCTTATGAAGAACATAATTTTCTTTCTCATTTTCTGTAAGGCTTTCGGGTTCTGGTAACAAATTTAATTATTTATATTTCACATTCTTGTAATTCAAGAAACTTCACTTTTAGAATTGTCTTTTTTACAATTAATATGTTTTCTGAGATAAAAAATTAGTGCTTGAGTTGCAGACAGAGCTTTTTAATAATATTACTTCAGTGGCAGTGGTGTAAAATCTGTCTCCTGCTACCTTAGGGGCAGCTGTGGCACTGAAATGCCAGGATTTGTTCATGCTTCTCAGCAGCTTTAACAATTGTCCCCATACCATGTACCAAATGCCTCACCATTGCGACATCTGGCTATGCCAGGACAGTTATGCCCCCACACACCTATCCTTGCAGGCAGCTGCCAAGGCAAGGGCACTCACATTGGCTCAGACCTCTGGAAAGGATGGGTCCATGTTGACCATGGCCCAAACCAGGCTGCAAGATAGAGCTGATTTTTTTTCTCATGTCCAGGGACAAGAACATGGTCCCAGAGCTTTGTTCTGTGTGGCTTCTGTGCCCCTGCTGCAGTCAGGGTTGCTGGCAACTATTCCTCTGGGGTCTTAGTTGAGCTGTACCTCAAGTTTTCTTTGCTGTAGTGAGTTGTAGCACCACTCTCCTTGTCCAAGAGCTACATGGACTGTGACATCAAAGGTTTTTGGTTATTTTGTTGTCTGTCAGTCATTGATTTCTCCCTTCTTCCTTCGTCTCTTCCTCTTTCCTTTTGTCCCTTCTCTGTTCTAATCAACTCTAATCTTGCATATTGTAATCTCCAAATTTTTAGAATTATCCAACTGTATAATGTAGAAACTGTGTTAGATATCATTATCTGTTTTAAATTATACTTAATAGAATATCCTGCTTTAATAGAATGCACTCACTCAGTTTGCATGCTTCTATGTAGTCCTCTTAGAAATCACTAAAATTCAAACTTTCATGGGGTTTTTTGTCAATTTTACTTTAGTAGAATTACTTTACAGTCTTTGAGGAACAGTGTAAGAGTCTGTTTGTACATCAACAATGTAAGCATCAAAGATATGTGAGGAAATTAAATTTGCTTTGTATCAACATCCTGTCCTGTTCAGTGTAACGCTCACGTATGATTTTCTGCCAGTTATATCTGCCACTGGCTTTACCATATCCTTTCTTAAACAGACATAAAGTATGTATGCGTGGTGACTTACTTGAAAGTATAATTTTCCTAATACTGCATACTCTATTGATTAAAACTATATTAACTGTAGACATGCTTTAAGATCAGACTAAAAATGCCTTTTCATAAAGAGGAAAGGTATTATGAAAGATACTACTGATACTGTTTTATTCTTCTGCGTATAATGTAGTAGATGGTTCAGAAGGTCTAACAGTAAGTAATGATCAGGACTGTTCAATTGACATATGTGTTGCTTATATATCATATAATGGTCCAGCTAACTCTTCTAATTATTATTCTCTTGCATAATAGAACAAAAAGGAGCAGAACTTGTCTTTCTTACCACTTTAATGGATTTATGACCAAAAAAAAAAAAATCTATGACAAGTTGAAGAATCTGTCTACACAATTTCTGAATCATGGCTGAGGTTACAGACTCTGTGTGTTTTCCTATTAAGTTGCCAATTTAGTTTTCTAACTGACAAGCTGTGCTGTCAGCACAATTAGAGATTCTCATTGCTCTGTTGTCTTTTCATCTCAATATTTAGCTGAAATCCTAAAAAAGGTAACACAAACCTCACAATAGATGATTGCTAAATGAATACTACCTGTATTCAAATATAAATATACTGGAAAATAAGCAAGTCCTTACTGAGAATAACAACAGATTTTTGCACTGAAAAGGTGCCTTAACAATTAAGTTTTTTGAGTAGTATTCATGTTTCATTGAAGAAACTGATTCAGGAATGAAATGACAAAAGGATTGGAGAGCTGTAAAAGGGAAAAAGATAGGCCAAATATTATCTTCAAACAGTTTTACTAGTTCAGGGAAGTGAGTGATGAAGTAAAAGAAAACATCCACAGCTTGAAGAAAGATGAAAGTGGCCAAAGACAAGAGTCAGCAAGCTTGCCAGCTTTGTGAGGAGATACCTAAACTAGGAATAAAAGGGGAAAGACATTACAAGCCAAGTGAAGTGTGGGAATGGGGAACACAAGTGGAAAACCAAAGATCCATGGCAACAGGAATAAAAGAGACCTCAGAAAAAAGGTTGAACAAGGCCTTCCTCAAGCGTACATCTGAAAATGCACATGACCTGGAAAACAAGCAGGAGAGACCTGAATGCCATATGTTGTTGCACAGCTGCAATGCTATTGAATGGAATAAGATGTAGTGGAACTGAAATGGTGTAATGGGCAAATATAGGCTCTTCAGGAAAGACAGGCAGGGAAGGTGGTGGGGAGGGTTTTGTCTTAAGTGTGAAGAAGCAGCTTGTCTGTAGGAACAGCCACAGGGGATGGACAACAGGCTGGCTGAAAGTTTGAGGGTCAGGATGAGAGAGGAATCCCTTTGTGGCAGAAATGTGTTACAGGACACTTAATCAAGATGAAGTGGACAGTGGCTTAGTCGGTTTAGCATGAAATGTGAAGTACCGGTAAATTTTTTGCTTTGTATTATACCAACCACACACATGATTAACACTAAAAGCTTTGTTCATATATATAAAATTAATTACAGAAACAACAAATAATTAACAAAAACAAACTTTCCCATCTTCTGATTAAAGATATTAGCTGTGTTAAACAAAGTCATCACTCTAGATGATTTGGAATCCATGCCTGTCTCTTTGTTTATAGAGGAAACTGATCTATATATCTCTGGGGAGGTGTCATCACTATATTGATTAGTTCCATCTCCCATGAAATAATTTAGTACTTGTGATAAGCATGTTAATTAAGATTTTTTTTTAAAGGCTATGCTGCCAGAATCAATTAGACACAAGAATATTTTCTTCCAAAACTTCAGGGAATAACTAAAGAGAATAGCCAAGAGTGCATTAAAGACTGAAACTAATAAATTTTTCCAAGTAGCATTTAGATTAGAAATTTCCTTCTAGCAAAATTTTGTCTCTAGTAAAAGCAAAATCTATATTTAAGCATATTAGTGATTATATATTGTTATGTGAACAAATATAAAGAATATATATAAATATGGAAAAAAAAGGTGATACTACTTTCATGCAAAACCAGACAGTGACAGAATGTATAATTTGTGTTGCTGTAATTACAAATATAGTGGAGTTACTAGGCAGAAGATCACAATCTTATTAAGACTACATGTAGTGGCAATGGCTTATCCATGCTTCAGAAGGATATGAAAAACTTAGAAAGGGATAAAAATAGTTTAATGAACCATTTTTACTCTGTCCTTACTAAATGCTAACACTGCAAGATGAAATGCAACATAATTAGAAGATTAGAAGGCCAAGAAAATAGTCTGACCACAAATCATAAGTTTCTAAATAAGGAATGTCCTGGTTTCAGCCAGGATAGGGTCAACTTTCTTTGGGCTGAGAGGGAGCACAGATGAAGGGCTGGGTCCAGGTGGATCATTGGAGCATTCCATGTCATGTGACACCAAAGCTCAGCATCGTGCTCTGTCACTCCCATGTTGTTTTGTTTTCAGTTTCCAGATCAGCTGGGCAGAGTTATCTTGTGCTATATCGCTGCTGGGGACAGGCTCTGTACTGGTTGCCACTTATTGAGCCACTACTGCATTTTACCAGTTTTTGGACTACTATTGTTACTGTTAGTTTTTCTAGTAATTTTTTTTTGTTTTATTTAACCTACAAATTTCTTCTTTTGTCCCTCTCCTACTTCACCAGGGGGTGGGGGGGAGTAAACAACTGGCCACCTGGTGATTTGTTACCAGCTGAGTTCAAACCACAACAGGAGAGAAAATGATAGCTGACAACTCTTCAGCACAGCAGAGTACAGTCATAGAACTGCAGTGTCATAATTCACACCGAAAGGAACCCCCACAGGTCATCTACTCCAACGCCTACTCAAACCAGATGTAATCAGATCAGGCTGCCCATGGTTGTGTCCAGTTGAATCTTGAACACTTCCAAGGATGGAGGTTTCACAACCTCTCTGGGCAACTACTATCTACTGTCTGACTACCCTTATGGTAAGCAATTGTTTACTAGTATCTAATTGGAACTTCCCATATTCTAATTTGTGTCTATTGCCTCTCATCATATCACTATGCTCTTCCAAGAAAGTCTAGCTACATTTCTGTATACACCAATCAGGTAGTAGCACTAAGGTGTCCCCTGAGCTTTCTCTTGGCTAAATTAACCTAGCTCCCTCAGTCCTTTCTTAATGTCTTGTTCTCCAGCTCCCAACTGTCTTGTTGTCAACATTCTTCTTGTTCTGTCTTACTAGTCTTACTGTTCTAGTCTTACTAGTCATCAGTCTTACTAGTTACTAGTGTAAAGCTGGAGTTTGCACCACTCATCACAAGCCTTTGAGCCCAGGATCCCAGCAAAAAGTTCCACTCACATTATTATCCACTTATCTTCCACCATTTTGCTGATAAGAAGACTATGGGAGACTGTGACAAAGGCCTTGAGAAAGTGAAAGTGTACAACATGCAGTGTCCTGCCCTGATCTGCACCATCAGTCACTTCACCACAGAAAACAATTACTTTGATCAGGCATTTTTCATTGATAAACCTGTGTTAGCAGATCCCAGTCACTCTCTTGTCCTTCATGTATTTAGAAATGGCTTTTGAAAGGATTTTGTCCGTAACTTTACCAGGGTCTGTGTGAACCCATAGACTTGTAGATCTCTAAATCCTTATTGAAGATGAGTACAACATCTGCCATTTTTGAGTTACCATAAATCTCCCCATGATTGCCATGACCTGCCAAAACTCATGGAGAGCCACCTTAAAATGACATCAGCTAGCTCCTTTAATACCCCCAGGTGCATGACCATCTGAATTTAAGGATTTATGCATGTTCAGGTCTGTTAAGTGAACCCTAAATTTTTCTTCCCCTACTGCAGATACTGCTTCACTTCTACAGACTCTGCTTAGAGCTACAGGGAACTGGAAGGCCTGAGGACAAACCTTACTAATGGAAACTGAGGCAAAAAAGTCAGTCTTTTCCCTACTGCTTACAACCAGGTTGCCTAACCTGCCAAGCAATTGGCTCTAAAAGAAAAGCAGTGTCTTATTCTTAAAATCTGAAAGTAAATAGATACAAACTAGATATGCATTGTATATTTTTTGCAGCTACAGATCCATGAAACAACTTCACTACCATGTTCATAAACTTAGACCCTAATAGACAGCTTAGTTCAATATAATTTGATAGTTTGATACAGGGACAAATTAATATAATTCCACAATTTGTGTTAGAAACTAAATGTCATTCTCACTAGATCGTTTTGGATTTACAACCTATAAATCTATCTTGATATATGTACATTAACCACCAAGCGCTATTGGGGAGGGAAAGGAGGTAAGAATTGTGAGGTATCAGAAAACTACTGAGAACATAATACTATCATCCAAGGCTTATGGTTCTCCTTAGTCTTGGGATCATTTTATAGGTGGCAGGAAGTTATACTTTTATACACTGTAGAGAGAGGGTATGATAATGCAGAAACATATCTAGTGCTCATTTAGTGCTTAGTACTTATTCAACTATCTAATTTGTGTTTAATTTTTAGACACCCAGGGTCCATCTGAAGCAAGTTTAGCTCATCTTGGAGGATCTGTTAGATACTCAGGTCTTGTAAGCGACATGAGTACTCCTGTACCAGAGCTTGAGGTCTGTGCAGCATCGTCAGTGTTTTTGCAACTGAATCAAGTCCTCAGTGTAGTGAAGTAGATGCTTTTGAAAAACTAATGAGGAAACTAAATCTTGAATTGTAAAGTCGTCAAAGTACAAAGATACCTCTATGCCTATTGTCTATATTAGGAACTTTGGCAATTCATTTAAAAGGATTGATGAATTAAAAATTAAGTACAAATTAATTGCTTGTTTTAGATAACATAATTCAAACTTATCCAGCTTATTATAGTATATTAGTTACCTAGGATGATTTCCGACCACTTTAGTGCAGTGGGAAATTACTCTCAATTTTACCATCTAAAAGTAGCTGTGTAGACTTAATTAATTCTGCAAATCAGCTTTTTGATGAGTAGTGGCATCTTTAAAAGGCAATACAATTTGGGCAGTAGAAATGAATTTTAGGATTAAATGAATCACACTCTGTATATAACTCTTTTTCTCTACATTATATACAGAAGAATCCAAGACTACCAATTTGAACTAGTTAACTCTTTTTTAGTTGGCATGTATTAGGTACATTCTTATAATGTGAAAAGATTATTTATTTATTTAATGATTTATTATGTAAGAGAGAACTTATTAGAGAAATTGGCCTTTCAAATCATTTGGTAGAGAACTTAAGAGAAGATATTGTTGAATATAAGGGAACCTAAAGTATTTAGAGGCATTCTATTTTTTTTTTTTTTTAAGAAACACAATAAATATGCTAAAAAAATTACATGAGATTTAAAAATAATCATAGGGTATTTTTAATAAATCAGAAAATATTAAGTAGATTTATAGACAGATTTTCAAAATTTGTTAAATCTCTTGATTCAAAAGTGATAATTTTGTGTGTAGATGAGGTCCCTAAGAATTTTGTAACCAAATCAAACCCACAAAACACAACAATGAAAAAAAAACATAAAATCCCTCCTATTTTAAATACTTGATATTTTATACTCTGAATTGAAAAGTCTTTACTTTTACAAGAGTAATATCTCTGAGTTACAATTCTTCAAAACATTTACATTTTTCTTTCTTGGGGTTAACTGAGATATCCAGCTTTTGTTGTTTGTAAACATTGAAATAAATTCTTATACAACTCTTCCTGATTCATATTACCAATAAATGTATGATGGTTTGGTTTGGTTTAGTTTGTTTTTTTCTGGTTAAATTTACAATGTTATTTTCAAGAAAGGTAAGTATGGGGAGTGTATTTCAAGTAAGTGTTTATATGTTGAGATAGCTATTACATCTCAGGAGCTTGTTTTAGTAATTTTCCTGTTTACATGAACTCTACAAAGGGTAAAGATGTGCTAAGTAAGTTAAAATAATGTTTTCCTACTGCTAATAATTTGAAATCACAATCTCAAGATTAAAGTTCATATTATAGTAACATCTCATATCTTTTAACATGGAAATCTCAGACATCCAATAGCAGATTACTTATTCTGTATGTGCTTCATTTATTACACACTTTTACATGAAAGGAGCTATCACTGCAAAATGTAGTTTTCTTGAAAGGCCTTTAATTTCTGCTAGACATTTTGTTGGATGGCAAGTCATAATAGATTTATATCATCTCTGCTTAATTCAACAGAAACACATCTTGGCATTTTGGACTATCATTCTGAAGCTTATCCAACTTCTGAAGCTCTTTTGTCTATTTCTGTCCATCATCAGATGATAATTTATCCCTATTTTTCTGTATACTAACCTTTCAAAATAAAGTCAGACTCAGGTGGTTTGCCTTTCTGTTCTAATGGCATGCTATTCCTGTTTGCATACTATTCAGTTTTTTTGTTGTTTGGTTTTTTGTTTGTTTGTTTGTTTTTCCCCCAATTTTTAAGCAAAAACTCTTGCTGCTTTCTTCCTGTTTACCGCTGTAGCTTTCTGTTACACACCTCTTACTAGCTTCCTTCTCCAGGAAAAATGAACACTTGTAGTTTATACATGATAATTTGGCTCTGAGAAATTCTTGAGATTCAGTGAAGCCTAGAGCTCTTCTCTGACTTGAACAAGGAACTGTATTAAGTAAACATAGTATTCCAGTAAAATAGAAAGAAATATCGGCATGAGAGGGTAAAAGTAATTTTTTTACTGAATTAAATTTCTGTACCCAGTGGTATCACATACAAAACAGATCTGTTTACAGAACAATAAATCCTATACCTGAAATTCTAGGTAAACATGAAGGTAAGATCAATTCCATCTTACGTTAGATTCATGTCCAGATTGCACACACTTTAAGTATCTAAATGCAGTAATCTGCATGTTAATTTGAGATTACAGCTCCTCATCTGCACCTTAATTTGGAACTAAAGCTCCCAATAGATGTGGCTAGGAGCTGGCTAACCAGAAGATTTTACAACCATTTGAGATGCCTTAGTGAATCCAAGGCAGTTGTGATGGTGGCAGATGCAATATGTATGATCAATGGCAAGCTTGTGTACTATTGACAAATGGCAGGTTGAGGGAAACCTAAGGTATCTCATATGGCACCAGACATCTTGTGGACAACTAAACTGTGTGTTAGAATTCCATTGCTTATAATGGGAAATCAAACACAAGCCATATTCACTTGCCTAAATGTAATCATAAAGGAATGTTGGAGTTTTCCTCATAATCTGAGCATCTACATGGAAATGGCAGACACTACACAGGACACATAGAAGAGAGTTCCTTCTGGAATGGTAGCTAAAGATCAAACCAGATACCACAAGACCTCGCAGTTGACTAGCACCATATTTAGGCTATTGTATTGAGTTTTGATGTCTATTTTTGAGCTATTCGCTCTGGATTCCTTTTATAAGCAGGGAAGAAAAAGAAGCCTATCTAGCATATGCTTCTCACTCTGAAGTATATACCTAAAATAAGTCAAGTGAATCACGTCAGTGTCTACTGCCTTTTCCAAGTCTTATGAGATTAATTCAGGATCTAAATGTAGGTACTCACATACTTTGAAAATAAATCTATCATCTCAGCTACACATTTATTTTTGTTTTGTTTGCATATGCTAACATGCACAGCATTATGTCATCAAATGGGACACACTGTTTAAAAATATTTTCTTCTTGTTTAAAGCTGATGACAGGCAAATAAACATTGGGAATCATTTAGGTTATTAAGTAAACTGATGAGCACACAAATGGTCTAAATTTTGATGAGTTTTCTAGAAATGAGAAAAGGATACATTTAAAGAAAAAAATCCCACAGATAAGTAATGGATTCTGGTATCATGACTAATTTCTATTGTCTCTATGGACAATGGGAAGAATTTATATAGAGCCCTTTTAAACAGTATAAGAGACACACAGACAAGATAAAGCATGTCTGCAACTTAGTTAATTCAAGGACCAAAAGTGAGGGCCTGAGCTTAAATGTACTTACAAGAGAAAGGGGGTGCCAGGGTGGGAAGACCACCACTGGTGAGGCTGCTTCTGGTCTTTTTGTCACAGCAACCTAAATGAAGATTAGGAACCTGTGCTATACC
Source organism: Athene cunicularia (assembly GCF_003259725.1). NCBI lineage: Eukaryota > Metazoa > Chordata > Aves > Strigiformes > Strigidae > Athene > Athene cunicularia. The sequence continues at coordinate 47,260,653 of NW_020799091.1, forward strand.
AAGGTGCTGAGCACATAATGACAAACTCTTAGACAGGAGAGAGTATGATTCAGGAGTTGACAAAAGAAGATCTGAACTAGCACCAGTGAAAGTGATGATAGGTTAAGGATAATGAGAGTTGGATAATGACTTTGTGATTTTGATAAAATATGGTCATAACAGTCTTCAGAAAGATAATTTCAGTGAGTGATAATTTCACTCATTAATTCAATGATACTTTCATAGCAGCTAAATCAGTGTCCAGTGAAGGAAAGAGAGGATAAGAGCTCCAAAGTGTTGAGTCTCTTTTTCAGTTTGCTTAGAATTAAGTAATTTGGTACTGAAAAATAGATCAAGGATGTATTTTTCTCTTTTCATTTTCAACTTCTCTTTCTTGGTATAGATACTTCATACATCTTGTCTAATGTAGAATTTAGCTTATTTTAAGGCATAAAATATTACTGTGATTCCATAGAATTGGTTAAATTGTTCTCTCACTATATGTGCTGGGTTTGTGTGGTGGGGTGTTTGGTAGCAGGGGAAGGGAATACAATGGTGGCTCCCCCGTGAGAAGCTTCATGAAGATACCCTGGTTCCAAGTCAGACCCACCTCTGGCCAAGGGTGAGCCAATTAGAGATGGTGGCCATGTCTTTGCAATAACATATTTAAGAAGGGGAAGCTGAGGCGGGGTGGGGGGATGACTTCTGAGGAATTACAAGAAGGACACCTATGCCAACACTGAAGTCAGTGGAAAAAAGGAGGAGGAGGAAGGGGGGGAGGTGTGCCAGAGCAGACACCCCCCCTGTAATCCATGTTGAGATGACAGGCCACCCCCCATGGCACACATCGGGGTCCATGTGGGACAGAATCACCTGTGACCTGTGGAGGACCCCACACAGGAGCAAGTGGCTCTGCCTGAAGAAAGCTGGGACCCTGTGGGAAGAAGCCCCTGCTACTATAGCTGGGTAGAGGGAGGGCTGCAGAACACAAAGGTGACCCACACTGGAGCATCTCTCTGTGGATATTGTCTACCTGGATTTTAAAAAAGCTTTTGACACAGTTCCTCATAGAATTCTATAGAAAAACTGGCTGCTCATGGCTTGGATGAGCGAACGGTCTGCTGGATTAAGTACTGGCTGGCTGGACGGTCCCAGAGGTCAGTGGAGCTAAATCCAGCTGGCGGCCAGTCACAAGTGGTGTTCCTCAGGGCTCAGTGTTGGGACCATTTCTGTTCAACATCTTTATTGATGGTCTTGATAAGGACATAGTGTATCATCAGTAAATTTGCAGATGACACCAAGCGGGAGTGTCGATCTGCATGAGGATAGGGAGGCTCTACAGAGAGACTTGGATAGATTGGATCAGTGGGCCAACGTTAACGGGATGAGCTTCAACAAGGCCAAGTGCCAGGTCCTGCACCTGGGCCACAACAACCCCAGGCATGGCTACAGGCTTGGGGAGGTGTGGCCTGAGAGCTGTCTGGAAGAGAAGGATCTGGGGGCTCTAATTGACAAGCAGCTGAACATAATCCAGCAGTGTGCCCAGGTGGCCAAGAAAGCCAACAGCATCCTGGCTTGTATCAGAAATAGTGTGACCAGCAGAAGTAGGGAGGTGACAGTCCGCCTGTACTCTGCACTGGTGAGGCCACACCTGGAGTATTGTGTCCAGTTTTGGGCACCTCAATATAAGAGAGATATCGAGGTGCTGGAGTGAGTGCAGAGGAGGGAAACGAAGCTGGTGAAGGGCCTGGAGAACAAATCCTATGAGGAGCGATTGAAGGAGCTGGGACTGTTCAGTTTGAGGAGAAGGCTGAGGGGAGACCTCATCACTCTCTACAGCTGCCTGAAAAGACATTATAGAGAGGTTGGTGCTGGTCTCTTCTCACAGGTGATTAGTGACAGAACAAGAGGGAATGGCTTTAAACTGCAATAGGGGAGGTTTAGACTGGACATTAGGAAAAAAAAAAATCACAGGAAGAGTGGTCAGGCACTGGAATAGGCTGCCCAGGGAGGTGGTGGAATCACCATCCCTGGATGTGTTTAAGGGTGGTTTAGATGTGATGCTGGGGGATATGGTGTAGAGGAGATCTTTGTAGAGTAGGGCTGATGGTTGGACTCAACAATCCCAAGGGTCTTTTCCAACCTGAATGATTCTGTGATTCTGCAATCTTGAGAAGAATGCATCCCATGGGGAGGACTCATGATGGAGAAAGTTTGTGGAGGACTGTCTCCTGTGAGAGGGACACCATGTGGAGCAGGGGAGTGCTTCCCACTCCCTTGGAGTGGCAGACTGACCAAAACCCTAACATTCCCTGCCCCTGCACCACTAGAGAAGGAGGTAGAGATATCAGGAACAAAACTGAGACTGGGAAGAAGGGAGGGGTGGGGGAGGTGTTTTTAAGATGTGGTAATTTTTCTCACTGTCCTATTCTGTCATTGAATTTTGTTGTTGTGAGTGTTTTGAATTAAATTGATGGTCTTTTTCTTCCCCTAATGAGTCAATCTTTTGCCTTCTCGATTTTTGAGCCTTTTGATTTATTTTTCTCCTTCCCAGTGCTGGGAGGAAGGGGTGAGTGAATGGCTGTCTGGTGCTCAGTTGGCCCCTGGACTCAAACCACAACATTGTAGCAGGTGTTTCTAGTGCCTTCTGTCATTTCTGTAAGGTATTAAAGAGGTGGAACCTCGAAGAGTGTCTGCACCTGAAGCTGTAGATTTTTCAAAATTAACATTTCTATATTTACCTGATGTAAAACATGCTCTTTTTTTTTTCTCTTTTTTTTCTTTTTTTTTTTTTTTTTTTTAAGTTTCTTAACTTAAAACTTTTTAGAATGTAAAATACATTAGTTTTTCTTATTTTACCAAAAAATAATGTCTTTTGCATCCCTTGAAGGCATTGCTACTACTGAGTTCCTGGTTATAGAAATGTAGGCATATTTAGAATAGGTTATATATAGCTACAGAGTACAGTTGAATTTTAGAAATTTCTGTTGAAGAAATAAATGAACAAAAATTCATGTTCTGTTGAAGGTTTTTGTGAAAGCATGTTTCAGATCTTTTCCCCCAAATCGTAAACTCGCTGATTTTGAGACTTTCTGACAGATATGAACATTTTGAGCTTTGAGTCTTATTGAACACTGTGGAAACATTTCACCTCCTTGTAACCTTTCCATATAAAACCCAGTAAAATTTTCAGTATGAGAGAGATGACAGAGTAATACATAAAAAGAAGGGAAAGAAAATACAAGCACAGTATTTCTTTTGTCATGTCCTGATAGCAACTTCTTTCCCCTGTATATCAGGTCTTTCTTTTTCTCTAGTCTGTTTGCTTCCACAAAGCTTTTTTCTTCTGTTATCTCTGTATAATCCCATTCTTCTTTCTTTCTGTATTTTCTAGTATTTACATTCACTAATGGCAGATCAGAAGACTGAACTAGAAATTAAAAAAAAAAAAAAGTTAGATATTCATATTAGAAGTAACTATTTTAGGCTCTCTTTATAGTCAATGCAGATAAATATTTACCTGGAAAAGTACTAGTTTGTCTTAATGATCTGTTTTAGAATCTTATTCTTCCCTTTGACTATAAAAATAGAAGAATCTCATCTTAAATTTTAACCAGAAAAATAAAAAGTTTAAAACAGGTTCATAATTTAAAAAACAAAATTAGGTGTACTCTGTCATTACTTTTCCTTAATTTTCACTAAGATCTTACTTTCCAGAGAATAATCTGTGGGTTTCTTCAGTATCTATCCAATATTTATAACCCTTGTTATATTGATGTTTTAGTCAGTTGTTGCAACAAAATGCAGTATTACTCTTGTCAGGCTTCTCAGGACTGTTTAATCTGTGAAATAATTCCTGAGACCCTCAGATACATTTTCAGCTTTGTGCATTGACATGTCCTAGAATACATTCTGCTTTTTGGATCATATGCCAATATGGGCATTCAAGAACATACCTGAATCATAATTGCACATGCTTCTGCCATTAAAGCTTCAAATCTCATTATCCACATCTTTAAAAGAGGCAACAACCTTCAATAAAGTATATATACACAAGCAAACTTAAAATATGAATAATTACTTTTAAACATTATTTGAACCAAATATTTCTAACTCAAGATCATATTTGTACATAAAATAATTAAATATTAAATAATGTTCAGTATCTCTTGCAATGTGACTGATACTATGTAGATGTCAAGGGAAGAAAATACAGAACAGTTATGTAAAACTGAAAACTTATCTAGAGAAATGATAAAAAAACAGCTGCCCAGAAGAAATAAACATTAGATACAGATACAAATATATATGTTTATGTATTAAATACATACATAAATGTATACATATATATTCAGACTAAAAGTCCCTTTAAATGTATAAATATCTATATATAAAGAACTTTTGTGTACATATATATACACACATGTATGCATAATACACATACATAAATGTGTATCAATATACACACACACAGAGGTTCTTTTAATCTAAAGTAAGGCACATAACATTAAGTTTTTAAATGAGGACTTGATTCTAAATTATAAACCTGCCCTTCTTTTGTATATGCATAAGTGTGAAAGGCTCTTCCAGAAGATGACTTACATCTGAGGTGAGAATATTTACTCCTGAAGGATGCATCTCTTCTTCTATTGGTTACTTTCAATTAAATGTTTAATGTGGTATTGGCTTAACTTGGTGACAGAACATGTCTCTATCAGATAAAAAATTTGGAGCAAGCAGATGGATGAGACAACAACTCAGATTCCTTTGGGCATATTTATGGTGCTAAAATAGTAGTTGTAGAGAAGTAATTTGAACATTAGGTCCATGATTATCCATGATGTTTAATTCTCAGTGTGTTCTCTGGCTCTGTTTTAGAGGACCGTAAGTCACTTGAAAAGAAAACAGGTTCAAGGTTCAGAAAAGCATATAGTCCTAAAGATATCTTATTCTGGAGACAGCTGCCTAGAAGGGGGTTAAAATAATACTGTTGTGGTATGTTTTTTTCATGCTATACACACTGCATAGCCTCAAATTTTTCCATATGCTCACTCACTCTCTCACAGCAATGTGTATGTTATGCATACTTTTGGGCCGCTAGAGAACTCCATGAATTTCAGAAGATATCTAAAGTCAGGTTCTATGTAGCATGAACATACCCATTTGCTTTGTAGGAACTAGCTCTGACAGTGAAAAAAAAAAAATAAAAAAAATTACCCTGCACCATTTGGTCTGCGGGTTAGGAAGCATTTCCTGAGATTGCTACATTTAGTGCTGGAAGTGTTTTAGCACTGAATTTTGGCTTTGATGATATCCTGCTACTTGATCTACTGTCCTCTTTGGCATGCTTTGGGATTGATGGGTTAAAATCTTGTACATAAAAAGCTAAAATGTATTACTTGTGCATTAGCAAGGATGAAGAAATCATGCCAGCTCTCTATGTGTAACCATGTGACCGGTAAGTATACAATTATTATCTTTAAAAAAGTTGGGAAGAAAATTATGTTTTGAACCATATGCCAGACATTTTTCTCAGGCAAGATATCTGAGGGAATGAAGTACAATTACATATATTAAAGTGCTTCTATGTTTGTGTTCCTGAAGGTATGCAAATATTCCACTAAGGAGGATTTAATTGGAAATTTTACTTCCCTTTTGGTGGAAATTAGAAAGAGCTTCTTTGCTCTATTTTAGTGAATTATTTACTTATTTTACAGGGTATGTTTTATTGCTAGTAGAGGATTCAGACACAAGCTGAAAGTTAACTGAATGTTTAAGTATTTAGATTTAAAAAATTGAAGATTTGTATGAGGGCCAGACTCTTTATTATGAGAGTTAAAATATATTTCATGGTCAAAAAAACCCGCTCCTAACATTAAAAAAAGAAAAAAAAGTATGACTGATGGAGCAAACTGTTAACTTGTATAAAAAGCTGGACTTTTCCCTGGCTGTATAGAGCTATCCCTGCAACCAAGGACAGAAAGCAGTATATTAATATAATGCCTTCTGTATGTGTGGGCAGAAATGGCATTTGCAAGGATTTGCCTTGCATTGTAATACCAGAGTAGGATATATGTCACCTAGATTTAGATATCTATAATGTAAAAGTCTGAGCTATTACTTAAAAAACCCTTTATTAACAGTGGACAAAACAGACTGTTGGAGGGTAATTGAGTTTTCTAAGCATCTGACAACATGTGGACAACTTCTGGTGTCACATGGTCATGCTTACCAAAGTAAGTATCTGGACCTGATTAAACCACACATGCATATCCATCTCCTACCTTGTGAGGTATCCAGTGACATGCCATGTGGTCTGTAGCTGACATTTCAAAAGAGCTTGCACTCTCCTCTCATCTTGTGCCATCACTGCCGTTCTGAAAAGGATATATCACCCAGTGTGTCTCAAATAGCGATAGATGTCTATGTAGTATGTACTGGCAACTGAATTAACATCAGGAGGAGATGAATCACAGCCTACAAGTATCTTCTTTCCTAAGCTAAAAAGTATATGAGAATCACTAGTGAGGATTTGGAGAAAAGCTCTGATCCTCACCACTTCCTTGTTCTTTTAACTTCCAAGATACTCTGACTTGTTACATCTTTCCGATCTTTTACTAACTCATATTCTGCGTCTTCCTCATCTGCTCAGGATGTCATCAAACCTCTCTATTCTTTGTATCTTTCCATCCTTCCAACTGATCTTTGCTTCCACTTTACTAATTTCAGTCCTGGGCTCTGCAGTTACCCTCTCAAGACAGGGAAGCTCTCAGTCCTGCACATTCCAAAGTGCTGTTACCAGGACCACTTTTTACCCTTTATCATTTTTTTTTTTTTTTCGTATCAGTCCTCCAAAACGTAGCCATACCTTCCTGATTTTCTAGTGTGTATAATGGGTTTCTCATCATCTGCAGAGTCCTAACGACCCCCACTCCACTCCTTCCTGTATCTCCTGCAGGTGCTTTATCTCTTCTATCCTCAGAAATGCCTGCACCATTCCCCTGTTGACTCCTGTGTTGCTGTCTACCTCTTGTCCACTTGCCATTTGTTCATATCTCAGTTGCTCTAAAGCAGCCTTTGAGAATTTCCTGCACATGGATCTGAAAAACTGTAAGGTCTAGTATTTAACAACATCTAATTGTAAGGTATTTCATAACTTGATCTTATTGATACACAGATTCAGTCAATGCCAAATTAGTGTGCTTAATAGCTACAAAGGGAAGAATTTATAACCTCAGCAAAACATTTAGGAAGAGTATATTGGTCTAAAATAGCCAACGCCGTACAAACTAGACTTTATGGTGAAGACAAATTTAGTGTGCTTTATCCCTTCATTGGTGAATTTAAAGACAGACCAGTCAAAGCAATATGTAGTATGCTTTAAAAAGAGGTGGTGGGGAAGTGCTATTTAGTGCTTTTATTCAGCTTTTTAATGCATTGTGGAAAGCAGTGGTTAGAGCGGGTCATACATCAATTTATTAAAATGCTGGTTTTAAATCCTAACAGCTGACTAAAATATTTCAGGTGTAATTCATCTGAAACCAAGCTTTTCAGCCTGATGTATTAAGCTTTTGATATGAAATGTTTTCCACCTAGGGCATTATAATGTATTTTTTAAACATGATGATTTAGCTCAGTAACTGAGTGTGTATTAAATTTAAAGTTTCTTTAAGAAAAGAAAGGCAGTTAATATTTTGTAGTTTAGCTGTCATTTTTATCACGTTTTATCCTTATTTTTTCACTTAGAAGAAGTTGCTTTTACAATAAATCTGAAGGAAATATCACACACACTTTCTAATACAGAGTCTACTACCACAGCTAGACTGTAGCTGTGCAACTAGATCCTGTTGATACAAATCAAGAGTAAGGAATATTTAGTTTATTTCAATTCCAGTGTACATGGAATGTGTATTGCATATGAAATGTTTTTACCATTAATTAAAGATCAATTAATCAAGTGACAAATCCAGCACCTAACTTTGTTGCCTCTTCCAGGACAACTCTTCCCCTCCAAAACAAATTAAAATGAAACAAAAATATTTACCATTTTCTCATCAAAAAATAACTTGAATTAATATTCTGTGATACATATACTGAAATTAAACCGATTTCTTTCTTTCTTTCTTTCTTTCTTTCTTTCTTTCTTTCTTTCTTTCTTTCTTTCTTTCTTTCTTTCTTTCTTTCTTTCTTTCTTTCT
>NW_020799091.1:47268878-47272902 GCF_003259725.1 Athene cunicularia
CCCCCCCGTTTTGTTTTGGTTTTCCAGCAAAGTGGATTTTATTCATAAGAGTCAATTTATATCATCAGTTATACACCCTGCAAGTATTTTTTTTTGTTGTGTGCGTGTAACTCTGTCTCAACACTCTCTGCAACACAAAGCTTTGGGGTTAAGGATGTATAAAGATGAGATGAGTAAGACAGGATGCATCCACAAACCTCAGCCAGAGGCAGAGTATAAAGATCCAACAAAGAAACTACAATATCTATATACTTCTAGAGGCCATCCCAAAGCAGAAGGGGAAGGACCCTGAAGCCCCTCAACCACAGCCTGGGTGGTATTCATTTATGTGTCTAGAGCTATATAAGATACAAGCATCCTGACACTGCCAGAAGGAAGCTGTTATAAATCTTGCCAAATCAGTTCACCCTGTGTGGTGTCTTAGATAACTAATGACCTCCAGCATGACATTAGATGTGTATATTTAATTATGTGAAGCTCTCCTCATGTGACACAGGCACATGACACATGCCAGCCAGGGGTACTCACGTGAGACAGTAAAACCCCACAAGTTTCTTAACAATATATCTCCATCTCAGTTTGGAGCTGATCTCACAAATGAGAGTACAGAGCATGAATTTTCCTGTCATTGTCAAGACTTGTAACACTTGAAAAAAATATATCGGGGGAATTTTAGAACTACACTATGCAGCTGAACCTCTGTAAGCCCTTAAGATATGAGTCTTTATAGCTTCTTAACAAAGCCCTTAATAAAGCTCAAGGTAATTTCCCTGTATGGTCCTTCAAAGATAAAGTCAAAACATGGTTTACTTTCAAGACAAAGTTGATTTCAGGAAAAGATTTAACAAGTAATTTACAAGTGGAAGAACTTTCAGGATATATTGTTGCTCTTCACTGAATAATAATGATTATAATAATGATCAAGGCAGGTGGGTTCCCACTCCTCTCCTGCACTTTCATTTTTCATTCTAAATGACATTTATCTGTAATTAATAATGCAAGTACAGGAAAATTCAAATTCAGATAGTCACATCTGTTGATTAATTTCATAATTATTAAAACTATATTATCCTGCTGAAATCTAGAAGTTCAGTTTGAAAATTAAAATGTAGACAACTGATTAGGGAAGAAAATTGTATTATTAAAAAAAAAAAACAGGGAGCAGTGTCAGAAGGGAGTGGTGTCTGTTGGGAGCAGCACCACCAGTTTTCACAGCAGTTTGTGCAGAAGGGCACCTGGGGAAGGGCAGCTGACTCTGCCAAGCTGCTGCCTGCTCTGGTCAGTCAGGAACTTAGGCTCATGATGGTCACCCCAGCTAGCTGGTGGCAGTCCAAGCCTACCCATCAACTTGATGTCTCCAGGGAGTTAGAAGGGCTTATCAGGCAGTGCTTTGAGGTCGTAGAAGCATGGTAGTGGTCTGCATGCAAGTTCTTCACTTTGCAGCAGCCAGGAATCAGCCGTCTAGCCAGGATACACTAGAATAAGAATGTACACCCATATCCTGGGTGGAGAGTGGAAGCTCCACCTGCATAAGGTGTGCTTTGGTGGATTCACTTAGGCAGCAGGTGGAGAACCTTCAGGAGCACATTAGCAGGCTATGCTGTATTAGGGGGAGTGAGCAAGAAAGTGAGTATTATTCGAGACTTTGCAAGAAAAAACTTTAGGGGCCTGTGGCACTGACATCCAAGAACTATCGGAGTACTTCAAACAGTAAACTGAGAGCACCCTGGAGAATGAGGGGTCCTGGCAGACAAGCTGAACATGAGTCATCAGTGTGCCACAGCAGCAACAAAGGCAAATTGGATTCAGGGCTGCATCCACAGGGGTATCACTAGCAGTGATAGAGACATGGTCATCCCACTCAGTGCTTGTGAGGCTGTATTTGTGTCCTGTTCTGGTCCTCACAATTCAAGAAAGACAGAACAGGCTAGAGAGGTTCCAAAGGATGGATGGGTCTTTTCTCCATGGAGAAGGTTCAGAGGGGAGCTCATCACAGTTTTTCAGTACTCAAAGGGTGACTATAAAGAGTGTTGAGTCTTTCTCTTCACAAAGAGCCACGTGGAGAAGATAAGGGGCAATGGGTACAAGTTTCACTAGGAGAGGTTTAATCTTGATATAATATGGAAATTTGTTACAGTGAGACCAATCAATCACTGGAACAACCTCCCCTGGGACATGGTAGAGTCCCCATTCCTGGAGGTTTTTAAGATGGTACTGGATAGGGTGCTAGATAAACTTACTTAGGCTCCCTTTCCTATGAAAGTATGGACCAGATTATTTTCTGAGGTCTGGACTGTTCTATGAATCTAAAAAAAAGTCTTGTAGTCAATAGTGCAGGGACATATACTTAAAATGCACAACACACAAAAACCCCCCAATTTACACTCACTAGAATAAGACTAATAATGGTGATTATAGTCACAAAGTAGCAAGTGAAAAATGCTTCTTGACCTTATTTCAGAAGAAAAAATACTGTGCATACCTTAACACCCAAGGATATAGAATACCCTTTATTCCATTTGCAATTAAGAGGGATGGTAAAATATTTTAATTTGAAGGTATTTTTTAAAATTGTCTGAAACATATGTTTCAAGACTTATTAAAACATATAAAGAGACTAGATGCAAGTTTTGAAATGTTGGATAACAATGAAAATGAGGCAGAGGCCCATTTTGTGAATTATTCTAAAAAGTGTGATCAGGAATACAGGAATACTCAAGCAACTTCTGACACTGCATGTTAACATCCATAGCAAAATTATGGAAAAGTTCATGTGGAATGAAACAGTAAAAATATACAGAGGTTTAGAAATACTATTGTTAAAAAACATGGATTTATGGAAGTGGAGTTTTGTCAAACAAATGTAATATCTCAATTAAGAATCACTTAAGTCTCTGTGAGAAATAAGCCAATGTGCTTTAACATGAACATCTCCAACACCCTGGAGAGTTTACTAGAGCTCTAGACCTGACTGAGATGTAAAACAGAGTATGTGCAGGCTGGTTTACAGAGACTGATGATGAAATCTCTGTTCATTTTATATGCTATATTTTAAAATATTTTCGCTACCTGAAGTTGACAACAATCTAAAGTTGGTGACAATAGAAAAACCATATGTGTTTTTTGTGGTTTAACCTCAATAGGCAGCTCATCAACGGGATTAGATAGAGAATCAGAAGGGTAAAAATGAAGAAAACTCATGGATTGAGATAAAGACACTTTAAAAGCAGAAGTGAATGGTGTGCATGCAAGCAAAGCAAAAGAAGGAATTCATTCACTACTTCCCATCAGCAGACAGGTGTTCAGCAATCTCCAAGAAAGCACAGCTTCATTATACATAATGGTTATTTTGGAAGACAAATGCATCACTCTGAACATCCCCCACTTCCTTCTTCTCCCTCCAGCTTTGCTGAGCATGACATTATAAGGTATGAGACATCCCTTTGGTCAGGTGGGGTCAGATGTCCTGGCTGTGTCCCTGTGGCAGGCGCACCCGCCGGGTGCGAGCAGAGCTCCTTGGCTGCTGAGGCGCAGCAGCTCGGTGCTGCCTTTGCTCTCGGGGCCTCGCGGCAGTTGGGGCCTTTGGCCAGCGGGAGCCGCTACTGACTGCAGGTCAGGTTGGGCCTGGGGATAAATGGAGTCCCCGGGGGGAGACATTGGGAGCTCGTCCCCTGGAGCAGCAGCTGCGGTCGGGGACTCTCCCCTGGGGTCAGGACGCTGCCCAAGGAAACTCCTCGAGGGGCCTTGGGTCGGGACGCTGCCCTGAGCAGGTCCTCGGGGGTGAGAGCCCTCACTTGTCAGGTGAGTGACAGAGCGTTTGGGGTTGTCGTTAAACCCTAGGTAGCAGGGCTTTGTTATGTGTTTTGGGTTGCTGTTAAACCCTATGGAGTTCTTTGTTATGTATTTTGGGTTGCCATTAAACTCTAGAAAGTTGTTCTGTTCTCTCAGAGACACTTGAACCTGTAATTTACAGAGAGATAGTTACCTGTGTTAATTTTTTTTTTTTTTTTTTTTTTTTTTTTTT
>NW_020799091.1:47272952-47278211 GCF_003259725.1 Athene cunicularia
TTTTTTTTTTTTTTTTTTTTTTTTTTTTTTTTTTTTTTTTTGGTTGGTGGTTGGTTGGTTGGTTTGTTATTTGAGAGCCTCCATAACAGTCCCCTCTTACCTTCTTGTGTACTCTCAGCCTCCTTGTTGGTGGGGTGAGAAACAGAAAAGGCCTTGACTCTGTGTAAGCACTCCTCAACAATAATTAAAACATCCCAGTGTTATCAACAATATTTTGGTCACAAATCCAAATCATAGTACCATACAAACATCTATTTAAAAAATTAACTATCCCAGAAAAAAACTGGTATAGTGTTCTTTCCTAGTTTCTTAGTGTTCTGCATCGTGTCCCTTTTTAATATAGAGCGGAATTAATTTGCATGGTAATTTAGTTAACAGCAGCATATTAATGCAATGGTAGAGGCATCTGTGACAGCAGTATAGTGATAAAGGAGGTTACTTTTCAGCAGCTCTGTCCCATCCTCACTCTGAATCTATTCTGACACGGAAAATCTTTATCTCAGAAGATTTTTTGCTACTGTTTGTTTTTGCTAACTGACTTCTAAAAATTAAAGCTTCTGCTAACATAAAACTAATGAAAACAGAAATGAGACACTAAAATATTCAGCAGAACTGACTAATTCATAAAAAGAAATAGATTTTTACTAGGTGACATAAATTATATTATTTAATTTATTCACTGTCATGTTCTTTACAAGACACATGACACTTACAACACCACGATAAGTGCACCAGCAACATCTATAAAGGATACGGTCCACTGAATTTAATTCCTAAAATGAGATCCAACAGTGTCTATATCATATGTTGTCATGGTATTGAGCTATTATTTTTCCATTGGAAATTAAGGAAAGGTTTCTGATATCTGATAAGGAAAAATAAAACAATATATGTAAAGAATGCATTCTACCTATGTGTAATAAAAGAAGTTTTGTTTTAATATCTCTTATACTGAAGAACAACAACACTAAAAGCAACACTCTAGCTCTCTCCTGTAACAGAGTCATCACTGATATCAATGTCTTTTCAGTTCTGCAAAGCTTTTTCTTGATGAATATGATCTTTTTTCTTTTACTCTCTTGTATACATTATGATACTGAGAAATAATGAGTTTCAGCTGTTAAAATGTTTTATTTGCCATCTAGGTGGCCCTCCTGATGTTGCTTATTGGGGTATAAATTTACTCTAAATAAAATAACGTGACTGATGCGTGATTTTTTTTTTTGTTCCCAAATGTAGGTCAAGACTTTAACAGGAATAAATTTTCTATATTATCTTACGCTTTCATTTGTAATCAAACTTTTGTTTGAAACCTCTTTTTAACAAACATACAATTTATTCACCCTAATATTTTATATATTATTAGTATCTAAACTACGTTCTAAGAATCAAAATATCTCATGATAAACAGTAACAGTATTTATACTAAGCTAACTGTGAAAGCCAATGCAACACAGCCTCCATGTCACCATGGATTCCACGGTCCCAGGTCATGGAATCACAGCACCACTTTCCTACAATGTAAAAATAAATTCAATCTACCGCTTGATAAACTTGGTTCGTACTGGACTAGATGCTTCATCTGGACTAGATATTTTCATTAACTGCACATAATAATTAATCTCTTCAAAGGAACAGAGCAATTTGGCTTCTTAAATTTCCACTTTAAGTAGAATACAGTTTTACTCACTGTTATCCAGGCACTCCCTTTTAAAGCAAAGTAATACATGTTGTGTTACCAAAGTCAGACACCAAAAAAAAAAAAAAAAAAAAAAAAAGTTTCCTCAAACCAACTACCATCCTCCCAGATTTTCAGAGATTCCTAGATATTTTGTTGAATGTCTGTCATAAATTCAAGAATAAAATTATGCAAATCTGTCCTTAATCATCAGACTAGTAAAAGGCATGGGAATCTAGGTTTCCTGTTTTTTGTTTTGTGCTCCTGTCTCTTAAAATACCAACAAAAATGTAAAAAACATCACTAGTATCATCACATATGCCTTTAAGTGGGGTGGATATAAAAGTGGTAGTGAATAGTCTGTAACAGAAGGACAGTTTAGCTTCTCGGGATCAAAAGACATATCTCACTCAGAGGCTGAGGAAAACATAGTCAGCTTCCCATAGAAATCAACTGAAAGTGAGTGCTTAAAACAGTTAGGGATATAAACCCTTTGTTAAATTTGGGCCTGAAAATATGCATCCCAACAGGTAACTGGAAGCTAGGAGCTTTAGGATCTCTTTCCCAAAGCTAATGTCCTTTACTAAATTAGTAAAGGGGAAACCAATCTTGTGAATGTTGATTTTCCAGCACATAAATATAATAAATTCTGCAGGTTCCTTTTCATGATGAATATGCTAAAAGACAACACAGTCAATAGCTGAAACACTGATCCTTCAACTGTTTGGTCTCCTTACAGTGACAACTGAAAGTCTAATGAGCAACAATGCCATGATTTTTTAACCTTCAACTGGTAAATGCACATAAAAGTTAGTGGCTAATTTTGACATCATAGATATGAAAGGAAAACTTTGTGAAAAGTGTGATTGTGAGTTATGAGAATATGTTTTAAGTTTATGTTTTAAGAATATAAGTTTTATATCATTGATTGATTTACTGGTGAACTTCTTATCAATAGAAACAGTAATTTATTCTTTTGGCAGAGTATGTAGAAAGTTATTAAAATGTTTCAAACATTCCTTGGTGAATTTCCTCCATATTTGAAAAATTCAGAGAACGGGTAGAAAAAAATTGAACATTAAATCACTAGTGAGTTCACAGAACAATTGCTACCTCACAGTACTTCAGACAGGCAGATGGATGAAAATGTTGCATAGGTTTGACAATGAAATATACCTTCCACTCAAGCTGAAAATCATTGACCCATATAATATGTGCTTATTACAGATATGAGTTTTTTACTCTTTCATTCCAATTCAGATTCTTAGAGCACAAATAATCCTAATCATTATAGAATACAGAAAATAAACTCACAATAAATTCATAATATAACTACTTTAAAATTATAAGTATCTTTGTAATTGATGTTTGCATTCAGCTTTCTTAAAAATTCCAGATTAAGTCTATAATCTGTATGCATGCAGTGGTTTATAGATATATATGCAGGCAATACAGACACTAATGTTAAGGTAAGTAGCTAAGGAAACAATCTTTGACTGATTAGCAGAGTAGAGCGATCTTGCGTCAAACCATTTTTTAATGAATACCTGAGTACCAGTTTATTCAGTGTTTAATTCAGTACAATTAATTACTTAACACGTGTTTCAGTTAATTAGTTGATTAGGAATAATTACTCTAATGTAGTCTTTTTTATCTTATTCTTCTTGTTTTGTTTTGTTTGGTTGGTTTGGTTTTTTTTCCTGTACATTTTTTTTTTTTTTTAATATTCTAAATGAAAGTAATTGTTTTACCAAGTTAAATTTGGTACAGGACTTGGAACAAACATAGATTTTAATTTCTTGTTATAACATGACACCCTGGCAAACAATTTGGTTAATTTTCTGCTATATAGTAATTACCATTTTCTGAATTTTAAATCACATTCCTTACTTCTGGCTGACCAAAAAAATTTATTTAAAGTTCCATGCATCCTTAGCTAACAACCCTATTTTAAAGTGAGAACTAGGATATAAATATATTAAGTGTTTTGGCTAAGTTATATAGAAAGCCTAGAACAGAATGGGAAGAGATACTCATACCATGATGATCAGTCATACCTGTAAAACCATTTTTTATGGAGGATACATGACAGTTTAGCAGATAAAATCAGAGTCAGTCTTCTCCAACTGTAAATTTTCTGCATTAAAAAAATAAGAGCAAGCTGCAGAAACATTAATCATGCACTGTCTTTTTCATATTCCTATCACTTCCATACAAGATGAATGTGCTGATTCAACTGTATGAATCTGTAATCTCTGCTTTTCTGCTGATTTCAGCTTGTCAAATAAATACCTGCTTTCATAATAACTTTGAGAGGAGACAGAGAAAGGAAGTTTTAAAAGCATTTTACATGTCTGTAGGTGTTGTTTTCCAATAGAACATAGAAAGTACATGTGCCTTTGCTTGATTCTGGTTTATCTTTGATTCCTAGAATGTCAGCTAGAAGGAAAAAATCGTGAAATGTGATTCTTGTGACTGTGTTTATAGAAATCACCCTCCTGGTAAGTAGGTTGACATGAGGTTACAGTCAAGGCTGTATTTCCCATGATGCATCTGTTTTTCTCTCCAGCCATCATTGCCCTCACCGTGTACAGGGACACTTCTTTCATGTTCTTTTCTCCCACCCCTTTCTCTATGCCATGAATCAAAAATAAAGGTACTTCACTTAAGCAGTGCTAATGCTCCTGTAATCTTTTGTAATATCTTCAGTATTAAGATTTGTCCAGAGCTGTGCTGATACTGAAATTTCCAAGCATTACACTATTTCCATGTGAATGCTGCCATATAGAGATATATATAGAGAAGGGCTATATATATTTGGCTGTAAGTTTACTCAAGTATTAGTTACAAAACAACAGCAAAAATAGGTGCTTAACTTTACCTCTTTTATCATGCCTGACTGATATATCTTTGTACAGTCAATGGAAAGTTAATGTGTCATTTACCTTGTAGCACTGAATCTTTTTTAGGCCAAAACATCACAGTGCTGCAGCACAGCTGCCATTCTTGACACACTGGTGATGTATGAGCTCAAAGCTATGAAATTCTGGAGTTGATACAAGCTGTTAGTAAACCAGTGCTGCTTCACCTTGATTTCTGATTGCTAACTTGCCAAACAATTCCATGATAATCAACAAAACCATTTAATTTCTAAGGCAAACACATGGGATAATATTACTGAACAAATCTTTCCACAATGTAATGTGCTCTTGGCTTAAATATTTGATACAGTTTTACCGAAAGGAAATGTTAATGAAATAAGAATGTGACAGTGCAACTTGCTTACTATTTCTCTGAAGATATGAATAAGATACATCTTGTGTCATACAGTACTGGATGACAGTATAATAGTAATAATAACAGAAACAGCAATAACAACAAAAACAATAATATGACTCTAAATACCTAAAATGTTACTTATATGTAAAATATATAAAAGATTAAAATTAAAGATATGCACAGATTATAGCTATTAACAATGCAACTAATGAAAAATAAAATATATCCTGATGTAAAAATATTCCCTTATCCTCATCTCCCCACCACCACCACCCCCACCCCCCCTTCCTTTCTCTTGTGTC
>NW_020799091.1:47278261-47355448 GCF_003259725.1 Athene cunicularia
TTTTTTTTTTTTTTTTTTTTTTTAAAAAAAAAAGGACATCTGGAAAATATCTATCATTTGATCAGCTAGGAGTACAGTCTTGTTAAAAAAACGAGAAAACAAAGCTACACAAAAAGGTAAATCTTGCTGAACAGAAGTAAATTGAGTGATAAACCAACAAAAGATAAAACCAAACACAATGTAATGAACCATCACAGTGCTTATTGGTAATTGCATTCCATGAGAAATGAGCAACTGGTCTTAGAAAGTTCTAATAAATCACCTCCTTGTATTAATGACTTTGCTTCTAGTCGAAAAATGCAAACTTCTCAAAACATTAATATAATCACTAGTGGTTGAAAGTTACGAGCATTCCCTACTGTTCTGACCTTATTTGTGTCCTCAGTGTCTGAATACATGTAATTGTTTCATGCCAGCAGGTTAACAGTAATAGTGCTTCGGTTAGAGAATGGTGAACCTAAGCGACCTAAGACTAATCATTATGGCAAAATCTTAACGTTTTGGGGTTTGTTTGTTTTGGTTTTTGTTTTGTTTTGTTGTTTTGTTTTTTTTTTTTTCTTTTTTTGTCATTATATGGAAGCACATAGTCTTGAGAAGAGAATATTCATTAAAGAGAAACAAGGCATATTCAGATCCTGCATGGGAAAGAAACAAGATAAATCATAAATGCAGAAGAGAACCAGACAAGTCTGTTAATAAACCTCAACATTTCTAAATTTATAGTCTGTCTGCAGATTCTACAGGAGAGTGAAATGTTCCCTACATCTCACGTTATTGAAAATAAAATCCCATAACTGACTGACCACAGGGAAATTAGCTTCCCAGCAAGAGGAACTCAGAGCTTGGAGATTAACTATCAGCAACTGCACACCAGGATCTACACAAGCGTTTACATTTCTCTCCAAGTCATTTAAAGTAGAGAAAAGTACCACCCTGGACATAAGAAATGCAGTGATTCACTTAATGAGATCACAGAGAGTCCAGATCATAGAGTCCCAGCATCCACCAACTTCATCGGTATAGGTAAGTATAAAAGTAAAAAATTAGATGACCAAACAACGTGATTACAAAACATTATGCTAGGAGGCCCAGTTTTGCTCTCAGCTGCATTACCAGATGTCAGTAGTAACACTTTTTGCTTAATAACCCTACAGATGTGATAGATAAAAGGTGGTATAACTGGGAACACAATGTCTTCTGCAGAGTTATGGCTTTATTTATTTGAAACTTATTTTAAAGAAGTAGATTCAGGTAATTCTTATAATTAAGTTCATTACACTTGAGATCAAAATTACACTTGTGTAGAAATTGCTTTTCGCAAATGTCCTTGCACACTTAATGGAGAAAAAAATCTTAAATATTTATTCAGTACAGAAATGAAATACTAAATAGAAAAGTGACTTCTATGTCAATCTATAAAAGTGTTGACAAAAAATACTGTGTATTTTCAGGGTCTTCCACTCCGGTCATGTCATGAGTATAAGAAAGCTATCAATAGTTATGAAATAGAAGGATTTAGGTAATTTTTGTTAAATTTCAAAGAATCATGATTCAAAGGTTGCTGTCTAGTGGTCTAGAAATTCTAAGGAAAAAACAAACAAACAAACAAACAAACCAGAATTAAAAATATTACTCTTAAAATAACGGTATGCTTGACATACAAGTACATATTATGTGTTCTGGCATTTTTTCAAAATGAAACTCATTGCATTGTGGTGCTACTGGTTATTGTAGATTTTCAAAGAAATAAAAAATTAGATTTTACATGCTACTATACTAAGTACTGGAGAATTGTTTGTCTTGACTTCTGGGAACATTTAGCACTTTGTTGTAGATATTGTTATGTCTTTGCTTTAGTTACTTTTAATGTCATTCAGAGAAAGTGAAAAGCTGAATTATACTCTTATAATTTGACTTGGAAGAGAGGATTATTACCTTGCTTTAGAATACCATGTTTAATGAAATTCTCCATATTGCCTTCTCAAAATTATTTTGCCAGGAATTTAAGGATTAAAATGTTCACGTTTGAATACTTTGCAAGACTTCAGCTTGAGAGGTCCTGCTTCTTGGTAAACCTACTTCTTGAGTGATTTCAGTTATCATATTTATTCTGTATCTTATGGGAAAAGGCAGTCATGCAGTTGACCAACTGATACAAATTTAAGGTAGAAGAGGCTAACAGTCATCCTTTTCTAACTCCCATAATCACAGAATTGTAGAATCAAAGATTCATGGAATGGGTTGGGTTGGGCGGGACCCTAAAGATTATCCAGGCCAAACCCCCTGCAACAGACAGGGACAGCTTCTACTAGATGAGATTGCTGCAAGTCCCATCCAGCCTGGTCCTGGATACTTCCAGGGATAGAAATCCACAACTTCTCTGGGCAATCAGTTGCAGTGTCTCATCACCCTCACAGTACAGTATTTCTTCCCTACCTGTATCTACCTTCTTTCAGTTTAAAACCACTACCCCTTGTCCTACACTATACTTGCTGATAAAGACTCCCTTGACATCTTTCCTTTAGGCCTTCTTTAAGTACTGGAAGGACATTATAAGATCTACCCAGAAACTCCTCCAGGCTGAACAATCCCAACTCTCCCAGCCTGTCCTCTTAAGTAGGTGCTCCATTCTATAATCATCTTTGTGGCTCTACATCCTCTTTATATTGGGGTTCCCAGAGCTGGATACAGTACTCCAGGGGTGATCTCACAAGAGGAGGGTAGAGGGGGATAATCTTGCTGTTAAACTCCACAAAGTCCAACTGACTTCATATTAGACTAAACTATTACTAATTTTCATATCCTGCAAAGAAAAAAGTTTTATTTAGTAGATCAGAGTTCCTGTTGTCTATGTGCTATCCTGGTTTTCCCCCAGCATCTAGATTTGAGACTACAAGAAAAGTTGGAGGATATACACACAAGTTAGCCACAGAGTTAGTGGTCAAATACAACTGTTTTGAAACAAAAGGTTAGAAAATGTTGGTGTAAAACATATACTGCCCAGATTTCTTCCAGTAATGTAAAAAATAATTGGAAAAGAGGCCTTTAGCAAGAGAACATACTTCTTAAATCACAGAAGAAAGAGAAATATTGCATAAGAGTAAAGGAAAGGCGAAATAAATACTGTATAGCAAAAATGGAGCAGGATCACTCAACTTGTCTATGGTTATTTTAAGGGCAGGTGGAAATATAAAGAGATGAATCCTGAAATTTGTACTGGGAGACACCATGTATGACATTTCCTTAATGTGTTCTGTGTGTAACCACAGAAGATTATTTTGTTTTTGAAAACCTCCCATGACTGTTCACCACAAATGCAATGGGATTATTTTAACAGAAAGCATGAGAAGCATATCCTATGTAATAAATCAAAACCTGTACCACTCTACATGAGAAAATAACTGAGAATAAAACTATATATCCCCCTGTGTAAGTGAATCCTGTTCAGTGATTCCTTAGAGTCTTATACAACAATGTGGGAAGCATATGACCTTGCTGTTGGGAAACACATAGGTATCAGAACTTAATTAGTAGTTTTGGGACAGGAGTAATTCCTCTGTCATGGCACCCTTTGAGAAATCAAGGGATTTTACAGGATTTTCATGGACTAGCTTCTGCTGAAGTGATTGTAGATTGGCTCAAACCCAAAATCTCATTAGCTATGATGTTCTTCTTGCTCTACCCAGGACAATGAATGCACATTATATAATACTAATTCATTTAAAGATTATTTTTATAACACTGTTAATTAAAAATCCTCATTAATTTAATGACACTTGCCTTGTTCTTTCAAGGTTAGTCATAACATTTTTTTAAAAAAAAAAGATCATAGAGATTTTAACAGAATTGTTGTCATAGAAGTTTATTAAAATGACTTCTTAAACAACATATGAAATCATGACACAATATAGAACTTTATTTTTAAGAATACCATTAAAATCTTTTCACACTCTCTTTTAGTCCTTTTTTTTTTTTCCTTTTTACTGTTAGTTAAGAACGTAATAATTCCATAACTTTAGTTGCTTCATACTGTTTCATTTTTTTAAAAACTCATGTACTAATACTTTTCAGATAGAAAAATAGAAAACTTTCTAAAGTTAAATGAGTCACTAACAATCTCAAAAAAAATCTATACAGAATTTAGAAGTTTACCAGAAGTTTTATTTATTATCAGAACCTTTCATATGTTCACTTACTCCTTTCATCATTTCTTCCCTTTTTTTGTTTATAACTTCTTAAGAGCTACACACTGGAAGACTTTTGCTTGTACAGAAGTTACGTAACTAACATTATTATTTTGCACTACTCAAAGTTGAAGTACCACAAAATAAATGTCAAAGAAACACTGATAAAAAATATCGGTGGAGAAATTTCAGTTTTATTATTTTTGTCATTAGATAAATAATATTCTTCTGTTGAGACACAAGCAACCTACTTCTTTATGTTTACTTCCATGGGACTATATGTGGCCATCTCACATTCTCTTTATTCAAAAAGAAAGAAGAGAACAATTAAATTTCCTCTGCATTATTGATTTGTCCAAAAATAGATGTCTAATTTATATAGGACAAATAATAAACACCCTGAAAGTGTATGTTCTTTCCTTTGACTACAAAGACAGCATTGGATTATTAGAACAGATTCACATGTCTGTACTGAGGATGATTATATCATTATATGACTTCCATCTCTATGTTTGACTTTTTTTTTGACTCCTCAGATAGAAAAAAAACCAAAAAATTCTTCAAACTCAATCCTACAACCTGCAATCTTTGAACAAAACATATCTTTGAAGAGGTACTGTTGATCTTCACTAGGAATGACAGGGAAGGGAGACAGGTAGCATGAAACCTATGAGAGAGTAACAAAGTTGATGAGTAAAATGGCTGGAGTGATGTGACAGGAATTTATCACAAATTCAATAGAATCAGGCTTAAACAAGGGCACCTCCAGCATTTGCATGTAAGCAAGGGTGTACCACTCTAATGTGCAGCATAGGGAATAATGATGTTGAGTTAGGTATCTGTGTGCAGCTGCATGGCTACAATCTTGACAGGATTGGGGAGAAGTGATGGGATGATTCACATGACTGAAGGGTTGCAATTGAGAGATACAGAATTTTTAGGAAAAACAAGCCAAGAAGATGAGGAGAGGGAGTTACCCTTTATGTGAGAGAGCATCTGGAGTCCATAGAGTTCTGCCTGGGGATGAAGGGTGAGCTAAGAGTTTATGAGTAAATATCAAGGAGCAGACCAATGTAAGTGACATCATAGTGGGTGTCTGCTATAGGCCACCTGACCAGGAAGAAGTGGATCAGGTCTTCTACAGTCAAATAGGAGCAGCCACGTATCTGTAAGCACTGGTCCTTATAGGTGACTTTAACCATCCCAATATCTGCTGGAAGGACAATACAACAGGGCATAAGGGATCCAGGAGGTTGCTGAAAAGCATCAATGACAGCTTCCTAACCCATGTAATAGAGGACCCAATGAGGAGAGGTGCTCTGCTGGACCTCATACTCACCAATAAGAAGAGACTCACTGTATATGTGAAGGTCAAAGACAGCCTTGCCTGCAGCGACCATGAGGTTGTGGAGTTCCGGATCCAGAGAGGAGAGAGCCGTGCAGAAAGCAAGCTCACAGTCCTGGACTTCAGGAGAATGGAGTTTGTCCTTTTTCAAGGGCTAAACATCAGAAGGAATTATACAGAGGGTGGAAGCAGGAACATGTAACCCTGGAGGAATACAGAGACACTGTTCAAATACTCAGATGAGGTAAAATACAGAAAATTCAAGCATATATCAGAGCTTTGCCCTCATCTAGCTATGATTAATAATGACTTTTAACTGCTGTATAATCTACCAATTTTAATACTTTCTTTTTTTCTCTTTTTGTTTTCCCCCTCCCTGTACTTTATTTTAAATGCTCTTGTGGGTATTGAACATCATTGTTGTTATATATCATTATACAAAACTTTGACCAGATGAAGAAAATTGTCTTTGTCTGTAGTATCTAGACCAGATAACTATCAAAGAGTTAATATATTGAAGGTAAGAAAGTTACTTGTTTCATGTGATATGCCTTTTCTTCCCTCTTTAATGGATACATACACAAGTCACTTTGGACAGCTAGTCAAAATCTTTGAGTTTTGAGGAGGAATTTGGAGAACAGAAATGGGATATGCAGTCAATTTTCACATGGATATTTGGAGAATTAAATGCCTTAAGCATTTTATTTTATTTTATGAGCAGGTAATTAGTTTAAGAGCAAAGTTGGAGGGGGCAGAAATAACTTATCACCTTTCTGTTTCCTTTAATTCTAGCTTGTAAGATTTCATGTAAGTCTTAATTTCAATAAATCAGTCACAGGCTGAATCACTGAGCAGACAACATCAGAGGTTTTGGAGACCTTTCAGTGTTTGGAAAATAAAGAAAGAAATGTTGAACTATTGCTGGAAAGAAACAAAGACAAAACAGCAAAATGCAAGCTTAGTGCTAAATGTGAGGGACTGTCAGGAACTCAGATCTGAACAATCAAAACAGTGACCTGAAGTGTGAGTTTGAAGGAAAGAATAATATGATTTAGGAGGAATATGCTGGTGGATCAGAAACATGAGGATTTGGTTGGAATATTAAGTTCTTTTTAGTGGCCTAATAGTCAGAAAGAGAAATCAGGGGGAAAAAAAAAAAAAAAAAAAATATATATATATATATATATATATATATATATATGACTTGCCAGGGTTAATTATGTAAGCAAGCTTTTGGGTTCTTTTGTGATTTTTTTTTTTTTTTACAGATTACTATATAATAAAATATTTAATGTTTAATTTACTTTTGTATATACACATGGGGCTAATAAACCCTTATAAAAATTTGGTTATAATAAGATTTGATCCTTAATTCCATAGGAAAAAATGACCCTACATCTCCTCCATAATATTCACTTACAAAGCTTCCCATCTTCTTTCTGTTGAAACACATGAATCATTACTGATGCTGTTAATACCTTCAATCTTCTATGCAACTTCTCTAATTTTAATGAAGAATTAATGCATACAATACATCTAATGTAACCTTGTACCACTGGTCTCAGGGAGAAGTCAGGATAAAACATTATTCCTTGGGAACATATAGTACCCAATAGAAACCAGTAAGGTAAAAAAAGGTAAAAAAAACACAAACAACTTTTTCATTTTTTTTAAATGCACCCTAGGTACGACGTAGAAGTGATTTAATATTTTTTAAGATGGAGATAGATCCATTTGATTTATTTTTTTATTTTTTTTTTTTAAGATGGATATAGACCCCTTAAAAACAGACACAACAAAAGCAAACTAAAAAATTACTTCACTTTCTCCCTTCAAATTTGTGCCTGCCGTCATAAATTACTTGTAGCCTAAGAATTCTATATACTCCATCTAACTATTGTCCTGGTTTTGAGCTACCCTAACTTGCCTTTAGTAATCAGAAATTTATCAGAAATTGACATTTATGTAATCAGTGTTTCACATGGGAAAGCATATATCATTTAAGAAACGTGATATGCTTCTCTCTTAGCCACTGTGGTAATGGTACCTGATTTCACATAACAGTACACGTACTAATCAGAATATATTAAACAACAACCTCTGTAGTTGTCTTTCATATATGGGGTTTCACAAGAGTTAAATGAAAGTAAGGCTACTTTCCTGACTTTGGTTAATTATTTTTATTTCACCTTGTTTGTATTGGAAGCATCTTAAAACTTTTATCCATCGTTTATCTAGCAAAGGTTTTAAAACTTTGTAAATAACAGAACCTTAGTTCCATACTGGTTCAGGTATTCAGGACTCCCTCTTCCAAGGCATTAAGTGCTGAATTTTTCATCTGGACATGCAGACATAGTTAGAAAAGGTATAAAAACAGAATCATGCAATGAGTTTTCACTGGTTATTTCTGAGGAGAGTCCTGATTTGTGCTTGTTTTAGTAAGCTCATGAAATATTTCACTCACTGAGATTTGACCTGATGCAGTGTTTTCAAGCAATGATCAAGTCATATTGAAATCTTTGCCTCTACCAAACTGTGTCAGAGTTCACTGAGGAATCATCCATGAGTTTAGATCACTCCCTTCATTTCAGTTTGCAATTTGAAATAATTGACAACTAACTTATGTTCAACCGAAGCAGGTATGCATGACTCCAGAGCACTATATAATCATTCCACACTTCTTAGTATTGCTTTGAGGAAGCAAGAAAAACTAGAACAAAAAAAAAAGACATGTCATATAATGTCAGAATAAGAAAGGAAAAAAAAAAAAAAAAAAGCTACAGAAATTCCCAGTAACAAAAGTGTTACTATAGTAGAATGATATAATAAGAATAAAAAAATCAAAGTTACTATCCTTGGGGAAATCCTGAAGCAAGAAATTCCTTCAAGATCTCATACAGATCTCAAAGATCTTACAGGAATAAGAATGGAAGGTTACCTATACTAAGTTGCATGGGACTTTGAGCAACCAGATCTAGTGGAAGGTGTCCCTGCCCATGGCAGGGGTTGCTAGATGATCTTTTAAGCCCCTTCCAACTCAGGCCATTCTAAGATTATATGAATCTATGAGTCTTTTGCTTAATTTTAGTTAAATTCAGTAGAACTAATTTGTACATACGTTTAGATCTACAAACCAAAGTGATATATCTATATCTATATATATATATATATTTTTTTAATAGGGTTTTGAATTTTTTGTCACCTCTCCACCCAGCTACAACAGACACCTAACATAAATTGGATAAATATGCCTTAGAAATGCCTGTGTCTCTCTGTTAGCTATGAAAGACTCCAAAACCAGTGAGTCTCACTATTAAATTTAATTAGAATAAAATTTAAAATGTGGAAGTATAATTAGAATTAAATGTAATTAGAAAATTTAATTCTGTGGTTTGCCTTCAAAATAAGAGCCCTGAATCTCTGTAATCCTGGGTAAATTTATTGCTAGCTATTTTGGCTAAGTAGACCTTTCAAACTCCAATATTACCATTTTGAAGTTGCTTTTTAACAGACAGATTATTGCTACTTCAGTTCAGAAGTTTCAATTTCAACAGCTTTGCATGTTTCCAGTAAAAAACAAAACCTTGGAAAATCCCATAGTTTTCCTTAGCACCACTTCTGTGTGTATGTGTGTACATATACGTAACAGTTTGTTCATTTCAATAAATACATGCTGTTATGAATTTTGGCTCAAAAAAATGTACTGGCACTTGTAACAAAAGCTAATAAAATTTAAAATGGACTTAGGTTCCTACAGTTTTTTGTTCCAATCTTATCCTCCAGTTTCATTTTTCCTTTCTCAACGTCAAGGAGTTGTCACAATTTGAAGTGATCATTTACCGTTATTTACTACTTAGAATAAATCACAGTGTTTTAAGTTTACTTGATTTCTGTTTCAAAGAATAAAATTATGTAACGAGTTTATTATATCTGTGGAAAATGGTTTCTTATTTGTCAGTAAGCGTTAACTTCTGTCATGAGTTTCATTCATCATGACACTCTGAAAGGCAAGTCTACAATTACGAGTGAATTTAGATAATATACCATTAGATAACGTCACCAAGTCCTCAGTAAATATTCCTGTAGGTTTTGTTTGTAATAAATTACTTCAAAAAACACTTTTCCTTTATTTCCTACTATTTTGTAAAGATTTAGAACCTTAAGAGCTTCTCTGTGCAGCTGCGATGCCTTTACATTTTGCAAGTTTATAATAAAATGTAAGCATTTTATTCTCACCAGCTAAAACAACCTTTGCCATTTTGTTTATAACTTGGCTTTTAAAACACTGACATGATACCAGACAACATTTATAAAGCATGTCTGGAAGCAATATATTTGTTCTCCATAACTAAAATCCATTCACCTTGAAAATATGAGCTCATGAAAGATAAATGACCCAGAAGATAACATCATTCGTATTAGGAAAGAAAGTAACTAGACTCACTGTAAGGGACTGTGGTGGACTGTGTCTCAACATTGCTGCTGCATCACTACCACTTCCTGGCCTCATCATCCTGTTGCTGAGAAGGAGTATGCTCTGTCACTGAAGAAACCGAGATACCCGCCCAAAGCTAGAACAACAGCAGCCTTGGCAGTGCCTACCAAGCTGTACCTGTGTGTGAGCCGGGTGGAGAGAAAATTGGGGTGAGGAAGACATGCAGAGGCTGAAGGCACCACAGATGGACCCCCGTCGCCGGTATGACCACCATGAACACCTGGGCATGTGCACATGGAGGATCCGGGGCGGCACGTATTACAGTGAGCTCCATGGAAATGGGCGGACTTTCTGAAGAAATCATGGGGACTGGGGCAATAAAAGAATTGTGTACTCCTCTCTAGGGACTCCTGTTCTCCCTCTTGATTTTGACAATTCTTGATTGTTCTCCTTCCTCAGAGCTGGGACTTTGTCAGAGCTTGGAGCCTGGAGCACCATCTCCTGCACCGAGACCGAGCCACCGATACATCACTGGATTTGTGGTGTTGGTAATTAATCTTGCTGCATCTCTACCATTGCTGTTATAAGTAGTTATGGGAAATAAAGTTCACAAGCTTGTACGGCATCTGACCTCGTTTGTGTCTTAATCTTGCTCTTGGGATCTTTAAGAATCTTTCCTAATATTGGATAGGGACAACTCACAAAGATTTAAATTGAAGTGAAAGCATGTTTATTGTCTGAACTAATCTAAATAAATGTAAAAATCTAATGATTTGTCTCCTCTGCAAATGCAAATGGCCTTACATGTAAACAGCCTATATTTTATGGTCATTTATTAGTTAGTGTTTAACTTTTATTTATTCCCTGCGGCACAACAATAGGATTCTCTCTCTCTTTTTTTTTTTTTTTTTTTTTTTGCTATACAAAGGAAGTTTTTACTGAGACTGAAAAGGAGTTATGTACATAAATTTAAACAAGATGATTTGGCTTCCAATAATTTTTGCAAATATTTCCTAGTTGCTTGCTATCTTAGTACAGCAAAGGACAGCTTTCCTTCTTCTAGTGAGTTTCCACTTTCCAGGAATGGTGTTGGCAAACAGTTTCACCTCTCTATCAGCTATGTTCGTAAAATGAATTTCTCTTCACAAGTCTCTCAAATCTTGGTTTTGTCTCTCTTTCTAAATTCACACCTTATTTATCTTCTATCTTCACTCTTTTTTATATATTTCTTATTTTTCTTTTGACATTACATTTTTCTTTTTGCTGTGGAGGACAGAGGAAGCAAGCAGCCGATTCAATATGAATGATAGAGCAAGCTTCAACTTTATTGAAAGAAATCACACCTTATATAAGCACTCTACAATAATCATGCATACTACTCACAAATCTATTTGATACATGTAAAAGGCTACATTATAATATCCCAGCCCCTTGTGGCATCTCAGGTATGTTACAACATCTTCCTTCCCCTGACTTGCTTACTTTCCCAAGGCTGTTTACCATCATACTCAAGGCCATTGTGTACCTCAGTTTCTCTCTTTGTTAACATAATAGTCCGTTGTTAATATAACTGAGCCCTGAATCTCTTTCCTTTTTAGCATAACTGTACCCTGGGTTTTTTCCTTTGTTTACCTCAGATGGCTGTAATCAGCTCCTGCACAGACCCATGGCCTTGGTCTGCAAGCCATTCTCCAACATTTGGCTTATAATTTATTCCTACCATTACTTTTTTTTTTTTTTTTTTTTTTTTTTTTTTTTTTTTTTTTTTTTTTCTTCCCTGTGTATAATAAATGATCCAGGTCTTACCACTTCCTTAAAGATCTTTTTCTCCTTCCATACACTCACAACATATAGCTGAAATCCTGCCCATTTCCAGGGCATTTTGAGTCTTTTTTTCACCCCCTACATCCTATATAAATTGCGGATTTACTAAGAGAGTATTTTTAGCTTGTTGATGAAGTTCAGTGAAGGGAAGCTTGTAAGCAGATGCATATACTGACCCACTTCCTCAGCACAAAGTGAATTATTAACCTGAAGACAGATAATTCCCATCATGTCATGTATATATTTCTTATTTATCAGTTTCAGAGACCTGAATTTGGCTTTAATTTAATTGTTCATACTCTAGCTGGAGCAGTATTTAGTACATTTTCACATTGTTTCTAATATCCAGAGCTGCTACTGTCACTCTGCCATAAGTTAGGTATCTAGCCTGAACTACTCCTTTAGACTTGTAACTAGTAACTCCATCAGAGGAGAATTACTCAGGTCTGAGATGTCTTTCTTAAAGGGGAAAGTGCTACCCTCCAAGAGTGCCTGTCTTTCTTGTCTGCACAGAAAGACAAAGTAGATGACTAGCTGCTTAGAATAACTGATTTTCATAGTTAGCGTTTTTTTTTCTTATGTCACTTCCCTATACAGGTATTAATGAAAAGAAAAAAAAAAATCTCAGACTGACAGTACAATGAAACTGATAAAAAACTTTCAGGTACAAAGGTACACTGGTATAGCGTACTGACATCATACAAGATGACGATTACCCTTCAGCAAAAGGGAATTAGTACAAAACCATTCCTAAATTTCTTAGCTCCCATCTTGATTTCACTTGACCAAATCCACATCCTGTTTTGACAAGCTATTTTCTGTCATCATTCCATGGATGATCCAGCAGAATGACAGTTCTATAAATAAATATTTTGATTATAAATTTATTACTTTACAGCTGTAGATGCCATCACAGAGCTTGCTATCCTTCTTCCTTGATCAATCAAAACATTCTTAATGATCTACTAATGTTCTCTCCAGTTACTATATTCAAGCAGACTGCACATCCTTGGTAAACACAGCATAGTGAAGAAGTCTGTTCAAAGCTCACTGTTATTGGGACCAGTATCAGCCTTGCAAATCACTAACCCAACATCTGTCAATACCAACCAAACTCTTTAGCTAGGATAGTGCAACAGAAAAGTAGGAACATGATTCTAATCTGGCAGCACCACCTATCTGTCCTGGTGCTGAAGAAGGGCTCTGACAGGACTGAGAAACTGATATATAAAACTCTAGATGCAGTTTCAGGCATCTGAGGCAGGAAGGAACAAGTAGCTGCAGTAGTTTATGTTTTCAGTCCTACTCTGGAACTGAAAGTACCAGGTTTATGTCTGACCTTGCTAGGTCCATGTGTGAGCTCTGTAGAGCATGCTGCCACCTTTATAAAGGAGCAAAATATGCTGCAACTTATCTGTGGTTCTCTATAATGTGCTGCTTTTTTTTTTTTTTTTTTTTTTTTCCCCCTCAGTTTTTGGGTTTGTTTTGTGGTGTTTTTTTTGGTTTTTTTTTGGTTCTGCTCTGTCTGAAATGTCCCTAGGTTTCACAGCAGTTTCCACTCCTCAACATCCGCAGTGGGTGAACGTGATGTGAATGAAACAGGATACAATATAACAGTGTGCATGAGCTAAGAGTAATTCCACAGCAGTTGTCCGGCAAGGAAAGCTCACCCTTCACAGTGCACTTACAAGGACTGAAGAGACTTGTGTGGGCAAGTGCATGGTTGCGGGACTGGATATTTCACCCCTACAAATAAAAGACAAGTTTGAATGCACATACATGAGGCTTTGGTACAATGTGAGTGCTGCCATGCAGATGTGGATACTTTATACAGAATGACCTAGTCTGGGTTCACTGACCAGTGAAGGTACAGCCAGCTCTTTATTTTCAGTCTTGACTTCTTAATATTTTTACCTGTTCCATGAGATTTCTCTCATTGTCTGAATGTCATTTCAATGTCATTGGTTTGATTCAGCCCTGCCTGAAATCGTTGTCTAGCCCTTCATTCTCTTTTATCTTTCATTCTATTCTGTGATTTGACTGTTTTTTTATATCTCATTGTCATTATAAGTATTTTCTACACTGAAGTCCAAAATTCCTTCATTTTGCAAGTCCTTCAATACAGAAGTGAAGATTTTTATATTCTCCCAGGTGGAAATAAGATATGATAACATTAGCCTCACCTCATAACCCCATTTCACATGTTCTTCACTGACTTCAAAATTAGTTCATAGGCCTTAGAAAGACCTCAAAACTGTCCCTTAGACTTTACCAAACCAGATGTTCATGCATTCAACTAATTTCCTGTCTGCTTATACTAAGTATTTAAATAAATTTAATGACAAAGGAGAAGAAATAGCACAGGAGACTATTATTTCATATATCTATATATATATAGATATAGATATAGATATATGCACATAGGAATGAAACAGCTAGATGAGATTTATGAAGAGTATGTTTTATCACCTGCTTTTTTCAACAGTAAAATCTCAGTTTGGTAAGGACTTAAATTAGCTATGTTACTGCATGTACATGGTTATCACCCCTCCAGTATGCGTGTTACAGCACAATAAGACTGATGTGGAGAGAGTGAATTAATCAGATATCAACTGAAACTAGGAGGAAACCAACTCAAAGCAAGCAAAGACAGTAGTTCTTTACCTTGTAGACAGTTAAAAGACTGACACTCCCAGCTAAAGGACACACCAGATGCTGAGGGTTTAGAAGAGACTACATGCTATCATCAAAATGCAATCTATGAAGGCTGAAGACTGATAGATGCAACCTATGACAACTTTTAATGTTAACTAAATTCAAAAAAACTTTGCCTACCTCAGAAAATCTATGAACTACAAATGTTTGGAGGACAGTAGGCTGAGTTTTTAAAATAAGGATTATCTATGATTCAGACTAGGTATTTGTCTGATCATAGTCAGATTCAAGACAGTACCACAGGTGATTAGGTCTCACACCACATGGCTAATGTTATACAAGACAGCAAAACTGCTATATTCTCTGTAAAGCGGATATATAGGGGGTTTAACCCAAAAGTATGGATTTAGTGAAAAATGACAAGAAAACACTTTAAAACTCAAAAAGAGAGCTGTGAAGGGCTGGAATGTAACAATATTTCATGGATGAGATCTTCACATCAATAAAACCGGAGGATTTATATCAGACTCATGAAAAGTTTGAGGTAGAATACTTTTATTGTAGGTAACTACCCTTATGTAGTAATTTACCTACTCCAGTTATTTTTTGTTTGTCTGAGGGAGCAAATATCTATTACTTTCTATTTTCTAGTTTATCAGTACTGCAGAAAATCAGTATTTAACTGTTGTTGTTTCTTTAGATGCCTGATCTTCCTGTTATTTAGAATTCCATTTGTCTATTTTTAAATGACACACATCTCAGCAATTAAGCTCAACTGAGTGATTTCACAAAGGTAAAACTGTTCTTAGAACAACACAATTTTATTTCCAATTTAAAAACACACACAAAAAAAAGCCACAAAACCCCCCACACTCAAAGAAGCAAAGCTTTCTAAGATTATAACATGAGCAAATAATCTCATAAAATATCCTTGTTGCACCTGATCAGAGTTGGTATGCATGATATATGGTATACATTATATATATACTTACAATAAATTCTTCTTTTGCGCTGTCCTTTTATGACTAGTTTGTGAGTTTGCTTTTATATAGTATGGTTATACAACTTTTTGTCATATATAAAATGAAGAGATGGAGTAAAGATGCTACTATTCCTTAGACAAGTATAATAGAAACATTGGGTAAACCTCTGAAATGTAATAATACAGATTACACTTAGACTATAATTGTATTATAGCAATGTTTTTATAGAAAAGACACTTATTACTGTCATAATAGAACATCTTTCTTGCAGGACCTATTTTTCTGCTTTAAGAGAAGAGTAGGTCTAGAACTGGCTCACAGGAAGAGCTGAAAATGTAGCAAATTCCACATTTCATAAAGAGCAGATATTCAGAAATTCTGTTCATTCACAAGGAATGAACACTGTGCAAAATGTCATGCACACTCCAGAATATAGTGCTGGGAAGGGGTAATTGGGCAAAAATGTTGAACCTAGAAAGCTGAAGTGAAGGAGATGTATACACAGTGGAGACAGAACTTTGTCTGTAATAATCACGAAACCTTTGAAATGACATACATGTAAATCACTCTACTTCAATAGAACAATAATACTTTTGCAGTTGCATAACTTTTCTTTTTCCTTAAATGGTCATTCTCCAAAATGTACTGCATATGTAAACAAATAAATGTGTTGAGAAATAGGGGAAATATTTATAATCTCAAATCACGCAAATCCCTTTTTTGATCTATATTTTGAAATATGCCCTCTTCCTAGTCACAAGATTTTATATGTTTAGGGTTTCCAAACAAAACCATCAGGATTTTCAGATAAAACTCACTGTAAATTTTATCCATCATATGATGAAGTAACACTATGCCCAGTACATCCACTGTAAATTACAGAAAGTTGCAAAAATACCGTTATAAATTTAAATTGTGATTTTCTGTGATATATATGAAACCATCTTGGAGGTATGTCAGAGACTTAGGCAAGTATCAGTCAAAGCTCCTCTGGATGTCCTGAATAATTTATAGAGGCACTGATGAATTGCCCAAGTGATTATTTTCACTTTCTCAGAGCTACAAACTTAAGTAACATGATGGCAGACCACCATACAGAAATATAGTTTCTAAATTAATTAATTGCCAGGGTCGATGTGTGTGCACTCACTATCATCCTTTCTCATGGTGAAGAGAACAACAGAGATAGATATTAAATATTTTAGAACAACAATTCACAAATCAGTGGTGGTGTGGCATCATCAGATTTATAAATGTCTTTGCTCGCTCCAAAACATGTATGTTTTCACTGTTTTGTTTAGAAAGAAGGTATATGCTATTTGTGGACAGAATTTGTTTTGGACACAAGGAGAACACTTGCAAAAGCACTAAGAAGAAATTAGTATTTGGTAAAGAAAACAGGATGTTAATCTGAAAGTCAGTACTAATAAAGACCTGCTTACCTCATTACGCTACAAAGCATGATAAAAGTTAAGCAGATACAAATTTCTAAACCTGTATTGACTGCAGAGTATTTTTGCAAGACAAAAATATAGTCTACTTGTATTTTTTTCAATTGTTATATGAACAGCATATTCCAAATATATATACAGATTACTTCTTGTCCTGTAAAACATATGTTTTAAAATCTTCTGTGGAACCACTCCTCTGAATTGGACTTCGAAGCTGGACATTAAAAATCAAACAATAGAGAAACCATAATGAGTATTAAACAAATCTGTTTATGTGCAGTAGTGGTGTTTTGGTTTTAAGTAACATTTGTTAAATACTACTGATCTAAATTTTTAATAACCTTTAATATTCAGCAATGAGCAAAGTACAAGAGAAGTAAGAAAAAAAAAATGTGGGTTTATGATTGTTTTCTATTGGGGCTAAATTTTTGTGTGAAGACTAATAGCACAGAAGATGAGCATGGGAGTGAGAAATAGAATGAAACAAGAGAAAAATAAGAAAACAGGTTAATCAGGCTATTAAAGGTATTTTATACTTGTAAGCAGATATAATGTCATTTAAGAATAGGAAAATAGGTGAAGACATATCTGAAAGCTATAATTTTATCATTTTGCCTTCCAGCAAAACTTGAAACTGCCTTTAATGATACGCAGTATGACATTCTAGAGGAAGGAAAAGTGAATAGCCAGACTTCTCTATTGCCTTATCAGTGGTCTACAGCAAGGGGAATTCATAGGGTAAAACTGGATTTTTTCCCCTTTGTGACACAATGTCTCTAGCTGAAAATGAGAGGAAATATTCTGCTTTTATTTGATGCAGTTACTGCAGAGTGAAAGAGATGAATGGCTTAATAGCACTAATAATAGTGGATCTATAGCAGAGCTTTTTGGTCTGCAAGCTACAGAAGGCTGAAATAGAGGTCTATAAAATCCTGAGTGTCATGGAGACTGTTGTTTACTCTCTTTCCTAGTGAAAGATCTATGGTGTCAGATTCAGAACAAATAAAAGGAAATACTTCTTAACACAAAACACAGTTAAGATATTAAACTGTTTGCCATAGGACATTTTGAGTGCTCTAAGTTTATGTGTGTTCAAAAGAAGATTTGGACAGATTTTTAAAGAAAAATGCTTTAAGGTCTATTAAATAGAAAGAAATCACATCTGGGTCAGGGAGACATGGAGTCATAAATCATTATATGCTGGAAGAATGCAAGTATCTTTGAAAACCTCATCATGTCTCTTGTTCTTATACTCTTTCCTAAGCATTTGCATTGCTCCAGTCAGAAACTGCACATGGAACTGGAAGGACTTTAGAACTGACTTTCTATGCCATCCTTTGTTTACATTCTTAAACATGCCATTTGCAAATAGGAACCTAAAGTGTGTGGAGACTTGCAAAGGGATTAAACTCCGAGTCAAGAGCTCTATAAACAATAATGAAAACAACAATATAGTAGTAATGCATTTTTAAATATTTGGTCAAGTCAAATCAACACCAAAGCTCTCCCTTAATCATTTTGTAATTGCTGCAAATGTACCATGAGTTCATAACTCCCAGTAATCCCAAGACTTCCTCCTCTTGTCAGTCTCCCAAAGAGGAAAGTTTTTCTGTTTTGAAGTCAGTTGAAGGTTGTAAAATTGCTTGGCTGCATAATCATTTATTTATGAATTTGAAATGTAAATATTGAGACTAAAATACTTACACAGGTATAGCTGACAGCTACATCCAAAGTTTTTTTCTTTTTCTTAAGTGATTCTAAAGGCAAAATGGAAAGATACATTGCCATAATCAATTTTATGATGATGCTGCTATTCATGGTCAATTTATTTTATGATAATGTGTTGAGGAAGACTTGGGTTTATATATTTCATTGCTGAGTGTGGTAATATTACAATGGCATTTTGTAATCTTACGACAAAACTAATTTTTGTTTCGTCAATATCATTATCAGATCTTTGTTTTACAGTTCAGATGAGAAAAAAAAAAAAAAAAAAAAAAGTTCTCCATGTGCTAGTAAAATTCACATGCCAGGGTTTTAAAAGCAAATGTGTCTGAGTTCAGAATAGAAATTACTCATTACTATGAAACAGTTTTACATTGTTAAGTGTACTGAACAGAAAAATGCAAGTGTAAAAATATAATTGTTGAAGTCTTTTTATGGATCCTTGAACTGATGATCACATATGGATCCCTGACAGAAATTTTACATTTGCCCTGAGATCTCAGAGCATGCATGATTTTGCTTGATTGTGACTATGCTGTTATTTGCAATAAAAATGGAAATAAGGGCTTGTTAAGACATGACCTCATTGTAAGATTCACGGTTAGTATTAAATTTAAACCCTGTATTCTGCAACTATGACAATATTTTAGAAGCACCAAAATGCCGCAGTGCTGAAGAGCTAGATGTTGAACTTTTATGTGGCTTAATATACAGGAACAATTAATTAAAACAATTTAAAAGAAATACTTACCTGTTTTTACAACTATACTATTTTTCTCTTTATTAATCTAAAAATAAAACCATAGGCTTAAGGTTGTGAGCAATAAAAGCAAGTAAAGCTGGTAAAAAAAAAAAATATTTATTCTTTGTATATTTCTTTGTATATTTCACACAGAAGTACCTCAGCTTCACTTTTTCCAGGTGGCTACTTCTCTAATATTCAGTTCTGCTGAATTACTTTCTTCAGAATGATTGGCTTAATACTTATTTCCATATTCAGACAGATCATCAGTGCAGCTTTGTACTGGTTTTGCCTCTATGGAGTTCATGTACTTCATAGTAGGTTGCATGTAGAGCTATGTTTTGGATTTGTAGCCATCCACTGTGGTCCTCTGGTCACATGATTTTCCCCAGCAGTTTCTGTGATTCCTATGACATCATAACTCTCAGTTATATTATCATAACTCTCAGAACTCCAGTTCCTCCTGTCTTTGCCTAGACCACATGCATTGGTATATACATACTTGAGGTGTTGTGAACTAGGGTTCTTGCCTTTGAAAGGGGTTGGAGAGCATTCCTCACTACTCTGATACATGTGCTCATCCTCCCTGTTGCTTATGAATATAGAGATGTCATAACTTTGAACCCTACCTATCAAGTTCATTAGTTTAAAGCAAAATTTATTAAGTCATCAAATCTGCTAGCAGATCTGCTAGATTCTCTTGTTTTCCTCTAGATAGATGGGTCTCATCTCTCCACAATAGGCTGTATTAGTCAAAGAACTTGTGATTGCAGAAACCAAAGCCCTGGTGACACTATTACTCAAAAGCCAGGTATTGATCTAAGCCTACACCCTTCTCTCTGACTGACAAGAAAGAATTTTAAAAAATCTGAAGTAATTTTTAAATCTTCCGTTAATTTTAACTGGATTTTTTTTCATTCCCCCCCTCAATTCACTTTCACTATTTGTTTGTTACCCTCTGTGGCTGGTATCATGACCTATATAGAACCACACTGTGTCTAAACATTAACAATGACAAGATGTCCTTTTCCAGAATTCAACATTTAATGTTTTTCCTTTCAAAACACATTGATTATCTTTCATGCTTTGAACACTTTATGTGTGAACATAAAAACTCTAAAACAAAGTGGAAGATGTAACTAAAGGGAATTTTTATTCATAGAGAATATAGGTATGCTCAGGTTTTATTCTGAATTTAAATGAAACCACATTTCAAAGTCTCCAGATTGATTTTTTTTTTTTTTTCCCAACTTTACTCAATAAAAGATGAATGCAATATAATCATAATGCAGTTGTGGAATCACAGTCAAGACTAATTTGTCCTCGCAGCTATCTAATGATAGGATCACAATCTTGCATGATGGAAATAAGTAAATTTTCAGTAGTACAGATACAGGTAAAATTTGCAACAAGCAAGAATCTACACCTGCAAGTTTCCTCTTTGCGGGAAATGATAACCCTTCAGCCATTTCAGTAATTAGCCCAATTCTTCATACACAATTGTTTCATGCTGCAAAAGTTCCATGCAAAAACTCTTAGGCCAGCATAGCTGCTGTAGATTTTCCTTAATGAATAGAGCCTCAAGTGCTATAGTTAAGGCCTTAAGTTAATTAAACATTAATCTCTTAATTTACTGTATGTGTAACTTAATTACAGAACTAGTTTTAAAGTCATTTATCATTTATGGAATATGAAATAAAAACAGATCTGTTTAATCATACTTTAATCAAACAAGCAATTCATCAATTAATTTGACATATTGCACCTACTCCACATCTCTCTAATTAGGACTTTAAAATTTGTAGTTCAGGGTAAAATAACAATGACTTCAGTGATATCTTGGAGTTAAACTTCAATGTCTACCTCTATGTTTTGGCAAAAATATTGTATTTCACAGTTAAGATGAAAAAGCTTTCCATATTTAGGATGTTTTCTTCCTTAAGAAATTAACCAAAGATTCACGTTTTATGTTTGTATTTTTGTGTGTTTTCATTTCTCATTAGTACTTTAAACTAAGCAGTCATGTCCTTCTGTAGCTAAGTAACATGTTTATGCCTGATTTCTTCAATGTGAAATAAAACAAATTGCATAAAGTCCACACAAAAAAAAAAAGTCTCAAAGGTTCCAACTGAAAAGTTTTCCATATTCTAGACAACTATAAACCTACTTTTTTGTTCCAGTCTAACATAATTATATCTCTTAGAAGGAATCTTTAGTCACATTTCATAGCCTCCTGATTTACAGTCTGCTGGTTGAAGTGATATGTTTCAAAATAACAAAAAAAAAAAAAAACAACAAAACAGTGTAGAAAGTAGTCAGAGGAAAAATGATCTGATGCATAAATTCATACTTCTTACGACAGAAGTTAAACTACAAAAATCCCACAAACAACCCACCTTTGTAAAGATTATTACCCTGATTTTGTGATATATTGGGACTAATCTTGTTTATGCAAACACAGAGATTGCAATTTTCTGTAGCAGATTCACCACTGTATAACATTTAATCTCACTACATACACTGCCTAAAGTGTCTTCCTTGTCTGCTGCAAGCATACTTTAAATTCTACTTCGAACTGGAGATGTGCATATGTGTTATATGATGTTGATGATAATAATGAGAAATCAAAATCTCTACAGAGAATCTACATATTTTTAAATCAGTAAAGCTTCTTAAAGTCTTTCTTGAAATCTGTACATGTACATCAGCACACCAATTATTCAGTAAGCCATTTTGCAACAGCTTGATATTAACAGATATACATGGAGAGTTTTACTGAGGTGTATTTGAATTCTGAGGCCATTGTCAAAGGCAAATGGATTGAGGCCACAAGCTGTTTTTTATGTGTCACTGGAATTTGAAGCCTATACTTTGTCATTTGACATATTTTGCTTGAGAGACCAGCTTGGGTGATTTCTTAAAGGCAAGTTGATAAAGACTATCAACTTGATATTTTCTTCACAAATCATGCATTTTCAGTCTTTCTAGGTTGCTAAAAGAACCTTGAATTGAGGTAGAGCACTCAAAGACCACATCTTATTAGTAATATTGAAGGGAAAATATTCTATTGTTCTCTGACATTTTCAGTTCTCAATTTCACACTTCCAGTAAAAGTGCCTTCATTTCCTTTACATTCAAGTAACAAAAAATGCTAAAAAAGAATGTAAATTGGGTATTTATGAAAAAACCTGCATAAAGGCAGTGGACTTTGGGACAGTAGACTCTTTCTTTGGGAAAGGGGAGGTGAGTGGAAGACTTGTGAGCTGTAATGAATTCAGGGAGATATATAAATTGGAATCACTTGAGCAATTTTTGAAAATTCTGTAAAAAAATTCCTCTTGCAGAATCATGGTTTTAGAATTGATGGGTTAATGATAGACCTGTGGCACTGTAAGTTTTAATATATCCGGCATTATCTTTTACTTCTTTAGGATGTATGTGGAAATTCTGAAATATTTCTTGAACTGCTGGTCACAAGACTTTTGATTTCTGGAGTTATAATAAAATTGTAAAATTATAAATTAGTTAAATACTGTAAGTAAGGAAGAATATTATTTTTAAAGCAATTTTAACACTTATTTATATTCCACAAACATTATTACATAGGGGGAGAAAAATGCTTCTGGTAAAGATCCATCTACCTAATATCCTCAGTTGAACTGAAAATTATCAATAGAAGACAATTACATAAACTCTAAAAGTTACTAGTTTAAAATTATGATTTTTATTTCTACTTTTGTATAAGAACCACAATTGAATTGACATACATAAATTGTTAGCCTGTAAGTTTTTTCTATGTCCCAGCATTTTCATAACATTTTAACATTTTGTAACCATTCTAAAGAGTCCTCCCATTCCCCTTGCCTGCTCAGATCAATATCTTTACCCTTTTCAAGTATAAAATACTCAGCATGAAAATGGTTAAGCATTATGCCTGTGTAAAGCAGCGAGAAGATTTGCACATATGCTATTAAGGTTTGTTTTGCACATATGTTATTAAGATTTATAATGGAGTTCTTATTTTCATCATTAAGTTATAAGAACAAAAGATAACCCCATTCTCATATACTGTTATTACTACTAAACACTTTACTATTGACATATTTATCAAGAAATAATTTAATTCCTGAAGCAAAATCATTTTTATTGTTTGCTTCTATTCCATTCAGTGATCTTACAATGCTTTTTGCAAATGTGCTGTATAAAGTTGCTGTAACAAATGTTGCAGCAGTAACAAAAATTGATGTAATGAAGCTTGAGTGATATACTGCTTTGCTGAGTTGAAAAACTACTTTTTCAAAGTACACTTGCATTAAATCTCTCAGTTTCACTAAGCTGAACGTGCTTGTTTATCTTTTTCTGGATAAAGGAAATGAGTGGGATATTATTTTTTATGTAAATAGGGAGAAGGGTTCAAATTAACAGGTAATACAAATGCAAGTTCAAAAAAGATTAGAATTACGCTCAGTATTATACTGAACTGGTAAGTAGTTCTCTACTTTTGTAGAACTTATCTTCAGACTTTAATTTGAAGTATGGACTAAATAATGAAAGCATTTATTTGATATACAGAAGAAACGGTTCTATTTCAAAACTTCCAGGGAGAAAAAGAATTAGGATGATATAGATACACATTTGCCTCCATGAATTATTCAAAGAAGGCCAAATTCAGACCTTGTGTAAACATTGATTTCAGTAAAGCTGCACCTGCTTATGTTAACCTGAAATTAGACCTCATTTACCTCTTGTGAAGACTACAATTAAGATATATTTAATTAACAGAATTAAAAGAAGGTATAAATCTACATTATTTATGACTAAATATGAATAGCTTCTATACCCTACTTTTCTCTACAATAATACAATATTTGGGGTTCTACTCATCTCTAATGGCCTATGATTTCCTGTGCTGTAGTATAATTGAAAAGTCATAAATCTCAGCTCTACAACCATCTAACCTATTCAACAGAAAGGTCAAACTTCTGCAAGCTATTTCCTTTTACCATCTAGATGCTGACAAAAAAAGGTGCAAAAATACATTGAAGAACATTTTTGATAACAAGCCTTCTATCAAGTCCACTGTTATCATTAGGACATGGCTCTTTCTTTTGGTGCAAGAGGTTGATTGGATATTTTTTCTTCCTAGAATGCTTGCTGATTCTGGATAACCATCTAGGTAGACATTTTTACATGTACTTTATAGGATTCTAAACAATGAATAAAACACAAAATTTGAAGTTGATTTCCACTGTACTGTGGCAGTTTGAATTCAGGCGCAGCCCGTCGGCACATGGCTGGCCCTTCACCTCCCCCTCCCCACTCTGGTCAGATAG
The DNA here is from genome assembly GCF_003259725.1 of Athene cunicularia. NCBI lineage: Eukaryota > Metazoa > Chordata > Aves > Strigiformes > Strigidae > Athene > Athene cunicularia. The sequence continues at coordinate 47,302,939 of NW_020799091.1, forward strand.
AGGAGGGACAAAAGAAGATAATTTGTGGGTTGAATAAAAAGAAAGAATTTACTAAATATAACAAGAGAACAACAGTAACAATAGTGAGTTCAAAAAGAAAATGGGTAAAATGCAACAGTGGCTTATCAAACGTGGTGATCACCCCCCACAGCAACAACACTACCAGAGGAGCAGATGACATGAGTGCAAGAGAGAAAAAAGACCCCCAAAGCAAGACCACCCACCTGGGCATGTCATCACATGGTATGAAATACTCCAATGAAAATTAACTCCATCCTGGTCGAAATCAGGCGACATACCAAGAGCAAAACCACATAATTCAAAATTTAAGAGTACATATGTTTAACACTGGAATATCAAAACGGTTGCTTAGACTTGAGAAATATCCCCATATTTAACATTTCCTGGGTTTTAACATTGCTGTTTAACATTGGCTGTCTTTGTTGTATCTACATAGTCATCTGCTGCATAATATTTGATACTTTTAAAAAAGCAATCATCATTTAGTTTTTGAATGCCTTTTGTACAGCTCACTAAGTATTATGGAGGAACAGGAATGCTGTAATTTTTATCAGCAGTGCCTGTACTACTAACAGAGACTGCATCATCATTTAAACATATTAGCCTCTTCTTTGTCCAGAATTACCTGAAAAAACTGTCAGTAGGCTGGAGGAAAGGCTTGCTATGTCATTTCAAAAACTTCTAGCCAGTTTTGGGTGGAGTGTTTTCCCTTATTTTGACCACTTCTTCCATACAGCTTTTAGATATCTGTGATCCGTTTGCCTCAACATCTGATCGAACAGATAAAAACACTGAAATGAAAACCCTGATATTCTCCTTGAGGTTTCCATTTCCTTCCTTTTCCTGCTACAGTGAAGTGTTGTATTTGTTCCTTTATTATGTTGTAAGCTCTCGTTGGCAGAGATGACGTTTTACTTTGCCAAACACTTTGGCTCTAATCTTGATTAGTACCTTATATGGTAACACAAATACTGTTAGAATATCTGCAAGTCATGGGATCTGAGCTACTTCTTGACACTGGCAGATACTCTCTTTGACATGGTAATCTTTCCAGTGATGTTTACACAATGTTTTCTCATGTTTGCTAGACATACATTAAACATGATAGTGTTAGAAGATTAACTGTTAACTAAAAGGATGAAGAAGCCATGCAGATATTAGTGGAAAATGTAGTTACATACCAACATATACATAAGGAGTGAACTCAGTGCATTTTCAGATTGGTAGAACTTATTTAACGTATCCAACATTTACAAAACTATCCATAATTTGGATAGTTTTCCGTTTTTATTGATAGAGGCTGGTTGTGTTTCTGAAACACTTTTTCTGCTTCTGATAAATGCTGAAGTTATCATTTACATTCCAGTCTCTGGAAATTTAGCCCTGACAACTCAGGAGAACACCGTGTACTTTAAGTGGCACTCATATTTCATAATTTTATATATTTAAAATACAAAAAATCCCATCTGAATTAGACAACTATGATATGTATAAAACAGTTAAATAAAAGAGGACCCAGATAAAAATCAAGCACTAGATATATGACCATCCTTCTGATTAAGTTATTCCATTTATGAAATTACGTTTTAAAAACAGGGTTTTTTTCTGTTGTCTAATAAACTAATGGCTATTTTTAGGCTTTAAAATGCCACTGTACATTTTCCACCTTTTTCTGCACCCTGAGCAGAATAGAACTGTTTTATTTTAGTTGGAGCGCAGCTGACTGTCTAACTTAGCATCACATACTTAAGAGCAAGCACTACACAGCATTAAAATTGCCACTCTGTCTTCTTTCTTTATAAAACCATAGATGCAAACTATGAATAAAATACGGAGAAAAGTAAACCACCTCCATGGAAATCTGTGTATGTTTCATGTCTCAGATGTACATCTTAGTAATACTGGGTTGCCCTTTGGATTGTCCATTGGTCATAGTTCTTAGGGACAATGACTAAACAAAGCACAACACTTTGCTGCAGTTTGCCATTCTTTGAGTTTCTAATTGCTGAAAAGGAAATTGATCCAATATATTTCCAACTAACTCTGGAGCAGAATGTTCTTGCATTTGAAGGAAGAAACACATTTCACCCACCCCACCCCACCCCACCCAATCCATTTGTCACTATATGTTGAAGCAACTAGTCCACATCAGTAGTAATATTCTATAGTAATGTGCAATTGTATTGGCAACAGTCTACCCACTAGTGACAGCTGTCAGTGGTTTTAGTTGTTTATTTCTCTTATCAGGATATGCTCTAACAGACATCTATTATTTCAGGCACTTATTATACCTCTTCTATCTTTTCTTTATAATTCTCTCTTTTGATCAAGATTAGGACTCAGTGGGGTAGATTAGAGTCCTGAAGAGTTAAGGTACAATTGGATTGTCAGTACATTGACAAGGGGAGCCCTATAAATTAGCTTGTATAAAGGGGCAGGTATGGGCAATGTTTCCTGTTGAACCTGTGCTATTTGGTAAAAGTCATTAAATACTAATTGGGATGATGACAGTAAGAGTGATACACTGTGACTGCTGTAATTCAGAGAGCCAGCTAATTCTTACTTTAAATTAGGAAATCCAGAGCATATTCTAGTTCTCTTGCAGCAGCATATTCCAGCTGATGGCGAGGCTAATGGTTTCTTAGGTAATGGGGATCTAACCAGAAAATTCAGACCTTTGAATGATGTATGCATTTAATACAGTGGAGGTCTAAGACAAAAATACTGTACAAAGTAAGAACAGTGCAGGTTATTCATATGGAGGTAATGCTAGAGAAGACAAGAGTATTTATTATTATACACTGGAAAACAGAAAAAGAAGACAACATATTTAAATGGATAATTATTTGCAATAGATATTTTTTTAGAAATACATTTTTCTTACTAGTATCTGACAGTATCTTGTAAAATAAGAGGTGCCCATCTGCTCTTGAGCCTTGTAAGAAACACAAAGACTTCAGTGATGAAGTCTCAGGTAGATTTCACTAGTTCATTCTCTATTAATGGCCCTGATAGAGCACTGAGTATTTCTGTACCTATTATGTTCCTGAAATATATTTTAACACTTTTCAGTGTAGAGAATAAGATTTCTTATTCTGATATTGTTATGATGTTGTAATAAAAATTGCAAGGAGTTTTGTCATTTAACTGATAATTTCCATTATATTGTTTTGACTCAGAGAAAGCAGCTGAATGTGATAGATTTTGAATCACTTAAGAGCTGCACTTCTTTACAAAACACTTACCTGTTTTTGATTTATTCTTTCCTAAAATCAGATAACATTTGATTGAAGTCTTTAGTTCATCCAGGAAAATGGTACACAAATTCTTCAACAGAGTCTCCATCTGCCATGTGTCACACCACAGCTTTCTCCATAACTCAGATGAGGTCAGTTTGTGTCACTTCTCTTGTCTTGGCATGTTGTTTTGTAAAGAGCTGAGAATTCATTGGCTTTCTCCATGTTAACTGAAATAACTTTTAAAAAATGTCTTAATTTTTTACAGTATGTATCACTGTTATGACTGCATTTCTCATCTGTAATATTTTGTATAGAATATCCACATCCAGTATAATGTGAGGAAAGAAAACAAAAAGGCAACAAAATTGTCCATCATTTGAGATACTGATCAGTCCGTAAGAGTCATTGGTGGCTGATGAATCCCTCTTCCTGAAATGTATCCGTACACCTCCTGAACTCCATACATTCTCTTAATTCTTTGAAGTTTCCATCAACAGTATTTACAGTTCTTTCTCTAAACTGTCTCTGTGTTACCTTTGGTCTCAGAACACTCTTCATCATTATTTTTTCCAGAACTATATACTTCAGAGCAAACATGGGAAATACAGACCAATACCCAAAACCCACTCTCAATTTCTGTGTCCTATGAAACATAGCTGTTGTGCAATGACATTACATATATAGAGATATTACTGAAAGAGAGAACAAGAAAATGGAACAACAAAAATTCTTTTATTAGTGGCTGTAGTCCATTTAATCTGCCCCTCACCAGTGCTTTGCCATTTTACATTTGGGGAATTTGTGTTCGTGCACTTCACATGCTTGAAGAGAGGATTTGATTACTGCACATAAACATACAGCCATTCTTGCTTTCAGTTCTAAGTAAGCCGCAGTGTATATAATAGTACAGCAAAGGTAGACTGCTCTGCAGGAGAAGGGTGGTAGGATAGGTAGGCTAGGTAGGATAAAAAGACCTCACCAACATGGGTCAGTCCCACAATACAACGCAAAGCAAGCAGAGTAGGGTTGGTGACAATAGCCAATAGTCCAAATCACCTGATGAGGCCTTGGAGTTGACCTAGGAACAAGGTGAATCTACAGTTCAGGGGTAAGATCAGGTGTGGAAAGAATAATCATGTTAGCCACACCCTGGTGAACACCAGGTTGACTCGTAGTGATGAAGCCAAGAAGTCTCAAGCCAAAAAGTCACTACCTTTGCTCAAGCTAAAGATTTGAATTATCAATGTACTCGATCATTGTGGGCTGAATTACAGTGCAGCTGAAATGTGGCTCAGGATTTAAAAGTGACAGCTTTAGCTTAAATATTGCTCCCGAGGAAAAGTGGAGGGAGCCTCCACTGAGATTTATTAGCAGAGATGTTGGGAGGGGAACCTTTTCTTTCAGCTTTTGTGACAGGATGTCCAAGGCCAGCTGAGGCCTCTTGAACAACTCTCCCTTACAAGAGAACTGGCCTTACACACAGATTTCCTTGGCACAGAATTCCTGAGCAGGGGTGGAACATGCTCAGGGCCCTGGGCACCATTATTCTATAACCTGTAGAATGAAATTATCATTACTTGTGATTTACTTACAAGACTTGTCTGCCATATTGTGATCTTTTACCCTTAATATAACCTCTATAAATAGTGTACGTGCAGTTGAGCAGTGCACTGTGTTTAGTTTTTGATGTTTCCTTAAACTCATGAAAAATATAATGATGTCTCAAAGATGGATCATTCTCATATACAATGTCAAATACTGACTCTAAAGTTCCTGATTTTAAAGACCCAGGCAGTGTCCTTGGACACTCCTTCTTCACATGAAGCACAATATTTTAGTACTGAAACACTTTTTAGTAACATGTCCTAGTTCTCAGCTAGTTTTTGCCTGTGATGTTGAATTTTGCACTGGTATGTACTGTTCAACCTTATAGTATTGAACTTTTCAAAAGGTAACAGAAAAATAGCATTTTTCTGGTAAGGCGCTGAAGTTTGGATTTTTGTGAGTCTTTCATACAAATTCTTTAAGTGTTTCTACTCTCATTCAGCCCATGAAGTATTGTCACCAAGAAAGACAACGCAGACCCTTCCTTATGTATGTTGGCAATCAACCACAACTGTCAGCAGAACCACTTCTGATGGTGTCAACCTAGTTTTAAGTGTTTCAGTTTTGCTTCTGTTGACAAGTGCAATTTCAGCAAATTGATGGGGTCCTAAATGCTTCACCACTGATTTTTATTCAAAAGTCATTATACTGAATTTGCTTTTCAGCACAAAGAGAACTTCCTGTTTTTTCTTTGTAAAAAGGAGAGTTGAAGTTACATATATATACATATATACATATAAAATAATATCTCACCACACTTCACAATTAAAATTACAGGATCTGAGGCAATGCCATCTTCTCATTTTCTTCTACAAGCCACTTCTCTTATTCATCTATGTTTGTCTCAACAGTTTTGGCTAATTCAAGGAACAGCCTGCTGTTCCCCATTATGAAAGTGCTGTATATTTGCAGTCCTACATTTATTTATCTGGTGTATCATGATGTGAAGTTTGGTGCAAGCATGTACACCATCCATGTCTACTGCAAGAGGAAATTGAGACTCAGAATAAATTTAACAAAGTTTATAAAGGTCTTGCGTGAATGGACTCCAATATTCTTAGAGTAAGATTTGTCCCTATGTCTGAGCATGTACTAACCACTCTCTACCATATCGTACTTCCATTTAAAAAAACCCCAACTTATTTGTGCAGGCCTGAGGAAAGTAGTGATATGCTCTGACAGTTTTGTGATCTGGTTGACTGAAGGGTTTATACTGAGAAGGTGTTTCATAACAAACTCCAGACACAGCTAAATCCTCCAGTGTTCTACTAAATATTTTACTGATTCAAATAGAGCATAGTACATTTCACCAGTACACTGAACACTATACAATTGCTTAGGGTGTATAATTGGAATATTTCAAATCATAATTCTAGCCTAAATCTCTGATTTTTCTAGTTGGTGCATTTGTCTTTGAGGTGATGCCACCTTCTTTCCTGTTCTTTTTGCAAGAAAAGTTAATGTGCCGCAAAAAATTGCTTCTGAACAAGACTCCATAAATCTGAATGAGACAAAGGCACTTCCTTGGAGAATTCAAGTAACCAGTTTAATTTAAATTCTGAATTTCTCGTACTTTATGTCTGGGCAATATCTTGTCCAGCTGAGTTGGTCACATCCAGTTATAACATTATTCTTTTTTAAGTGTTTAAGTGTTAAACCCTTAGAAGAAGGAAATAATACTGTAAAAATCCTTCATAATATCATTCAATAGGTCATCAGACTGCACCCTGCCACTGTGGAAATCACTGTTGCTTTAACTAATTAATGATTTTTTCATAGACAATTAAATGTTTCAAACCTCCTGATATTATATTCTTATTATCCTGAAAAAAAACGCAGCAAAGTACTATTTTCCTTTGTTTATATCCCGTGTGTAAAACTACTGTAAAAACTTTACTGAAATACCTGGCTAAGCTGTCAGCAGTGCAGATAACATACCTGCCTCTTCTAAAGGACACTTCCCATCTTATTCTCACAGCCTCGTTGAAATCAATTGGACTAAGAATAATTGAAATCTAAACTCAGGCTGGTTTAAGATGTCAGTGGAAGGACAAGAGAAACTTGTGAAAACACTTAGGTTTCCTACAGTCCTTCAGAGCTTTTAGTCTCAATTCAATCCCTTTCTAAGATATTGTGTCCTCCTGTCTTTTTGAATTTCTCAAATCTAATAGATAATATCTATCATGGATAAAAAGGAAAGAAAACCAACTAAGCAAGAACCTCTGCTGGTATATTTAGAAAGAGCTTTTATCTCCTCTTACTCAGCTTGTGAAATCTTCAATAAAATGTGGGTGTTTAAGAGAGATTTTTAGTTTTATAACCTATTTAAATCTAATTTGCTGTCTATGTAAAACTTTTTTTAAAAACACAATCTTCATAATGACATAAATTTTTCAACATATGTTAAGCTTGTAATATCTGGAGTTGACAAAAAACATGTGAGAAAGCTCTTTCAGTAGTGATCTGTTACTTAAATGAAGTCATAGTAACTTCCTCAATTAGACAGCACGTTACTAGGCATCATTACCAAAAGAAATTATGAAAGGACTATGTCAGATGCAAGCATGATCAACATATTTAATGAGAGAGACTGAAGAAGTTGTATTTATTCTGAATACTACCCTAACTCAGTAGTGACTTAACCTGCCTTTTGCCTTGGTCTAAAAATAATGAATAGACATTGACTTACAGATACCTTTCTACAAATTTCAAAACACTTTCAAAAGTAAGCTCTGATAATAAAAAGTGAACTGAACCAGATTCTTTGTTCCATTCTTTTCCATTGTTCTAAATTTGATAGGAAATATGTTGCCTTGAAACAATTCCCACTGTTGAATACTGCTTGTCCTGGTTCATCTAGGATAGGGTTAAGTTTCCCCAGAAGAGACAGGGAAGGGATCTCCAGCCGGGTTATTCATACCATGCTAATGTCAGGTCCGGTGCGGCAGCGTGGGAAGCTTTTTCCTATGAGGCTTTGGTGGAGGGGAGCACACAGCGGAATGGATGCATCCATTGCAGTATTTCTCTGTATATCTTTTGTCTTCTTTACTGTTATTACTTTGTTGTTGTTGTTGTTGTTGTTATTATTGCTATTGTTGTTGTTCAGATCGTTTATTACACTGTTGTATTAAATTTCTTCTTATTTTAACCCGGGGTTTGTTCCCTATTTGTGTCCAAGGGTGGGGGAGGGACAATGGCAACATGGTCTCCGGTCCCAGCAGGGCTTAAACTATCTCACTGCTGAATGCCTGTATTAAAGCAGTAGATTCTGGTGACAGAGTGGTCATGAAGTAAACTGTGAGAGCTATTTTTCCTTCTCACAGATCACGTTTGTTAAAAAAGTATGTCTTTGTTAAAAAAAAGTATGTGAAGGAAAAAAGTGAATACAAAGGGAATCATTCATATTTTCATTAACATTTTAGAAAAAGTTGAGGTGCCTATATTTAATTATATTGCATGTATAGTAGATATATAAGGAGATTATGTCAAATTATATATGTGATTGAGTTACTTTGGAGGATTTATAAATGTATAAAAAGATAAAATAGGTAGCTAGGTAAGTAGGTAGGTAGTTAGATTGGATAGACAGAGAGATAGATAGATAGATAGATAGATAGATAGATAGATAGATAGATAGATAGATAGATAGATAGATAGATTAGATAGATAGATTAGATATATAGGGTTGGAGACAGTGACAATGAGATATATGGACTCTGCATTCAGGAGAAAAACATTAGAAATTCTACCCCTATACTTTGTTTAAAAGAAATATTAAAAGAATGGTGTTAAATTAATCCTCCCTGATATAACTGGTTTGTTTAGAAGAACATATAGCTAGCATTTTCCAGGAAAAAAAAAAAAGGTCATGTCATTCAATATAATATAAAATCAAATTAAAAAGGTATTCCATAATAATTTGAACAATTTGGTTATCGTATATACGTTACTATTAAATCATATTATATTGCATTTAATAGTATTGATTTTGTCAGTATTTGCAGTGAAGATCTTATGATTATGTAGTAAGTTGATAAAACTTATCTGAAATCTAAATACTGTTTAGACATTGACCGATACACAGTTAACTATGGACAGTAGCTACATTACATAAACTCCTGTTACATAAACTTCTTGTGTCTGAAAACAAAAAAACTTTCATAAATGGATACTCATTGTTGCAGCTTCCACTAAAATTAAGATCTTAGGTTGAGTTTACCAAACCCCATTAAAATAATCCAGTTGAAAACTGTGGCACAGGTGGATTTTTTTCCCATGGAAAAGAGAAAAGTATTTCTAAAGACAGGTTCACATGTTAAGTTGATTCACCTTCTTCAGGTGGTTATCTGTTCACATTGATACTAAATGGTAAAGCCTCATTCAATTATAAAAATTTAGTGGAGATAAACTTGTTTTTTTGGATTTTTTTTTTTTTTTTGATTTTTCCACAAGTTCTCCATTCTAGAGAAAAAAAAAAAAAAATTACACTTCTGTCACTAAAATATTTATTTTTAGAAGCAAGGAGGAAAACTAATCAAACAGCAGCCTCAAAAGCCTGGATTTGGGGTAGGTTGAATTAAACGGAATCAGATATTAAGACAAAAGTTTATGTTTGTCAGAATATAACTAATGCCTCCATAGGTAAGGCCTAGTCACAGAAAATAAATTACAGCAGGCATCCAGAATAATAAGACTTGTAAACTCATCATGTATTTATGGAAAAAAAAAAAAAAAAAAAAAAAAAAAAAGAGGTATTTACTGATCCACTAATAACTTCTGTCTGTCAGTCAGAATACAAGGTTATGAACACTGTAAAAGGTATTAAAATAACTATTCTGATCAAAAATTTATGCTTTGAAATTAAGAAAGTCTATAGACACTTTGTTTTTATCAGAATGCAGCAAACTAATAAATGAGAAAAAAACATATTACATAAATGGATTAAAATAATTTCTCTAGTTGACTGTAACCAATTTCCTTCCAGTGAATTGTAAAATGGATTAAAACAGAAGCTTTACAGATTACCAGATTCAGATCTGGAGTCTTTTCTTGCATTACTTTTTTTGTGTGTTAGTACATCTTCTGTGCAAATAGCTTTTTGTTTATGGAAATTTCTGACAATACCACATAATTTATTTACCTTTTAGGACAATAGGAGATAAACATCTACAAAAATAACTTATTGGAAATAAAAGCAAGGATGATAAATCAATAATTTAACATTAAAATACCTTGATTAAAAACTCTATATTAATAAAGAGAAAATTGCTTCAGCCTGTTGAATACTAAAGGAAATTTTCTTGGCATTTGTATTGCATTTGCTCGATTCAGCTGTCTTTCATAGTCATATGAAATAATTGATTCTTGACATTCTTTTTCATTTTGCTCTATCCCTGTGAAACTCTTTAGCTTTAAAAATAATAGTCTTTAATGCCATTATTTATTACATGTCTTTTAAATTGGAAATTTTGATAATATGATGGTTTTAAAATGATATAAAATTGCATGAGGTGCATTTTGTACCTATTCTCTTACCATTCCTTCAACATATTCCTGACATCTAATAAATGAAAAACACCACTACAGGCTTTAAAAATGTCATGAATAACTTTGATGAAAGTATTATTAACGTTCTAAAAATATATATCCATTTTCAGAAGCAAATACCTGAATCAGTAAAGACTTCAATATGTCATATAATAATGTGTACAAAATAATTATATACCCTAAAGTTAATTTATACACTTTTTAATATATATTATACTCTTTGTGAGTATCATTGATGACAGTTAAGAATAAGATCTAGGGAAAAAAAAAAATGCCTTGAGGAGATTTAATCTGGTAGCATTTTCCTATTCCAAGATTCATAATAGTATAGTATTATTAAAACGCCTAATATTTTTTAAACTTTCAATAAAATTATTTTAACTATTTCTGAGTTTATTTAATGAATTCATTTATTTTACCCATACCTATTTGTCTGATACTTTTTCTGTGAATTACTTCAGCATGTACATGAAATCAACAGTCTTGATGTTTGGCTTCATATCATTGCTGCTTACTGTATTTTGTTTTCCATTTGAATGAAATTTAAAAATGAAGATATGCCTCAAATTATAAAGAGAAATATCACAAATTAACAAAATGTTTAGTTTCTCTTGAAAAGCCTTATATAACAATACTAAACACTGAAGTCTAAAATCTAAGAACTAAGACTGCAAAAGATAGGAAACCTTGTGAGCTTTGTAGCAACTCAGTAAACAATGATCTTTTTGTGCTTAAGTCTGCATGATCAATCTTCACAAGTGACTTAAAGAATAAAACTGTCTCCATAAACTGTTATTCTTTGTCACATTAGACATACATCCTGAAATTCATATTATCTTCACATTAATACTATTTGAAAAATAAGCTGGTTCTTTAGTGAACTTTCTTTTGACTGCAGCCAACAGTTCTTAAGCTCCCAGAGTGGATTTAGAATCACAGAATCATTCAGGCTGGAAAAGACCTTTGAGAATCATCGAGTCCAACCATCAGCCCTACTCTACAAAGTTCTCCCCTACACCATATCTCCCAACATCTCATCCAAATGACCCTTAAACACATCCAGGGATGGTGATTCCACCACCTCCCTGGACAGCCTATTCCCCTGTCTCTCCACTCTTTTTGTGATTTTTTTTTTCCTAATGTCCAGTCTAAACTTCCCCTGTTGCCTTTTCCCTTTGTTCTGTCACTAATCACCTGTGAGAAGAGACCAGCACCAACCGCTCTGCAATGTGCTTTCAGGTAGTTGTAGAGAGTGATGAGGCCTCCCCTCAGCCTTCATGCTCTCAGTGAGGGCCTACTGCTGAAGAAGCTTTAAGCACTTAAAACTTCACTGGCATCAGTCACTCTGGATTTATGCTGAAGTCAGAGGAAATTCAAGCCTGCAGAGTAAAGCTTATCTACTTCATTCAAAGAAGGTGAATGAATGAATGTGTGTGACACAAGACTGACCTGTAAAGATGTGGAAAATTACTTTTTTTTTTTCTTTTTTTCTTTTTTCCCCTAGTACTTGCTTTGTAAATATACAGCACCTAAACTGCACTTGTAACTGGAATGATTGGGTGGTACTGGATAGAAATATAGAAATATTTGTTGATGTTGTCTGAGGATATGAGAAACAAAGAAATGACTTCCCCTTGATGTTCTGTATTCAGGTCATTGAACACTGGAATATAAGCAAGAATCTTGTTTCTTTTCTAAAGCTCACAATGTGCAGAAGGAAAAACAAAAAAAAAAAAAAGAAAAAGAAAAAGAAAAAGAAAAAGAAAAAGAAAAAGAAAAAGAAAAAGAAAAAGAAAAAGAAAAAGAAAAAGAAAGATCATTACATCAGAAATTAAGAATGATTTAGCTTGAAACTCTTAACGTTTCTTCCTCTATTTCTTGGCTTGTTGATTAGTGATCTTAGTAAATGTTATTGGGGTGAGTAATTCACAAATTATATTTTATTACGTGTACTTGGGAGAAAAAGAGAGGCAAACTCCTGCTCAAATAACTGAACTGCTGGGTTTTTTTTAATATGTACATTAAGCTCTGAAAGCTTTGGAAGGCACGCAGGGAAGGAGCCAAGCACCTCATTATTCATAACCCATAGTACAAATAATGGATGCATCTCAAACATGAAGAAAAATAGCAGAAATGGACAAAAACTTAAAGACTTAAATTTGAAAACTATGTATGCGATTGAGAAAATGTTCATGATTAAAATTATGGCTGGTATGCCAACTGAGTGGGAGAAGGAAATGAAGATGACATGTAAGTATATTTCTCTGTTCAGCATGTCAGACTTTTGTAGAAATATAGCTTAAATCCTAGAAAGTGCAGACACAGATAAGTAACTGTACATTACCCAAAAATGTAATTAGACCTTTTGCTCAGCAGAAAAATAGAACAGCTTTATTCATATCTCTTTAAGGATTTCCCACCACTAGCATATATGGAGTCACTGGAGTTTTTTGAGAAAATATTCCAACTATAAAGCTAAAAAACAGAAGTTGATAAGTTCATAAAGTATTTGTTAAAGTCACAAAAGGCTGACAGTAGTGTTAAAACAGAATGATACATATATTTTTGACTTTCCATTCTCAGTGTACTAATCAATTTGAAATTCACTGAGATTCCATAGTCCTGCAGAAGTCCCATGCATAACTGAACGTATCCAAGATGATATAAACAAGTTTTTTCCTTCCAAACTATCCCATAGTTAAACAAAACAACAAATACAATCAAAAGTGGTGAATGAAATGGATATAAAATACATTCCTTGCAATACAAAACAAAACGTTAAACATTTTTCTCATGAATTAGTGACAGAGCTGGTCAAGTGTTTAAAGACTGTATCAGATTTAAAAAGTGACTACCATCTAGTTGATCATTTAATTTCCACACAAAGTTTAAGTTCTAAAATAACTCACCTTTGTAAGGATATAGGTGAATTAATAAAGCACCTCATAAACTGATGAAAATCAAGGTTATAATACTATTCAGCTTTCCCTGTGGACATTTCTTTATATCTCATCTTTATTGCTAGCAAGTTTTTCAGGCTGTGTTCCCACTCTCATTTCATATATGCAACACTAAAACTGTGAACTTTAAGGAAAGCTGGGCCTACTGAAGATACACACAAATGTTTCATGTTTAAGAGGTACTGATTATCCTTTCCAAAACTGTAACAGTCTAGGTCTATGCTCTCCGTTATTCAAGTCTACTTCATTCTCAACTCTGTCCCCTTTTGACTCCACAACTCCTTAAAAATACTCAAGAGGAACTTGTACAAAAACTTTGTTACTTTGTCTTATAGTGCACAGAGATGAATAGCAGAGAAATAGATAATGCAGTTAATAAAGGTTTTTCTTATTGCATGAAGATTCTTCTTATTCTAATGAAGGGTTTTCTTACTGCCCTTGACTGGCAACCAGGCCTCCTCAACATGATAGGGCTAGAAAATAATATGGAAAAGCTCATGGATCAAGACAAAGACACTTATTACCATCGTGGGCAAAACAGACTTGACTTGGGGAAAATTAATTTAATGTATTGTCAGTTAAAAGCCCTAAAGCTAAAACACCTCTCCTCCTCAACCCCTTTTTCCTAGGCTCAACTTCACTCCTTCATTCTCAACTCCTCTACCTCCTTCTCCCCACTCTGAGCAGTGCAGGAGGAATGGAGAATGAGGGATTATGGTAAATTTTTAACAGTTCTTTTCAGTCACACGTTCATCTCACTTTTCCCCTGCTCAGCATGGTCCTCCCCATAGGCTTCATGAATTGCTCCAGTTTGAGTCCTCTACAGGCTGCAGTTCCTTCCAGGAGCCTGCTTCAATGTGAGCTCTCTACGGGCTGCAGCTTCTTTCAAAACATGCCCACCTGCTTTAGTGTGGGGTCCTCTGTGGTCTGCGGTGTGGATATCTGCTCCAATGATGTCCTGCATGACCTGCAGAGGAACAACCTGTATCACCATGGTCTTCTCCATGGGCTGCAGGAGTATCTCTGCTCTGGTACCTGGAGCACCTTCTCCCCCTCCTTCTCTGACCTGTGTGTACAGAAATGTTTCTTTCACATTTTTTCTCACTATTCTCTCTCACAACTGCTGCGCAGTGGTTTTTACCCTTTCTTAAATGTGCTATCATGGAGGTCATCTTGTCCATGTCCCCTGCTCAAGCAGGTCCTCCTAGAGTTTATTGCCCAGTACCATGTCCAGAAGGCTTTTGAATATCTCCAAGGATGGAGACTCTAACACCTCACTGGACAACTTGTGCCAGTGCTCAGTCATCCTCACAGTAAAAAAGTGTTTCTTGATGTTCAGGTAGCACATACTGTGTTTCAGATTGTGCCCATTGCCTCTGGTCCTGCCACTGTGCACCAAGGAAAAAGCCTGGCTCCATCTTCTTTACACCCTACCTTCAGTTATTTATACACACTGATAAAACTCCCAAGACTTTTCTTCTCCATGATGAACAGTCTCAGCACCCTCAACTTTTTCTCGTATGTGAAGTGCTCCAGTCCCTTAATCATCTTTATGGCCCTTCATTGAACTCTTTCTCTTGTACTGAGAAGTCAAGAACTGGACACAGCACTCCAGATATGGCCTCAATAGTGTTGAATAGAGGGGAAGGGTCACGCCCTTGACCTGCTGGGAAATACTTTGCCTAATGCAGCACAAAATATCATTCACCTTCTTTGGTACAAGGGCACATTGCTGGCTCATGTTCAAGTTGTTGTCCACCAGGATTCCAGGTTCTTTTCTGTAAAGCTGCTTTCCAGAAGGGCAGCCCCCAGTTAATACTGGGAGTGCAGGACTTTGTATTACTATTTTTTGAACTGCATTTTGAAATATCAGCTTATTTCTCCAGTCTGTCGGGGTCTCTCTGGGTGACAGCACAACTCTGTGCTGTATCTGAATAAGGTTTTCCTCCACGGGTGCAGGATTTTGCTCTTCCCCTTGTTGTACTTCATGAGTTTCCTGTCAGCCCATTTCTCCAGTCTGTGAGATTTTGGAGTTAAGACAGTAGATTGATTTGAGATTGACAGCAAGAAGCAACAGATATTTGTGTTTTCAGGATCTGGGTTTATGCTGTTATGTGGGAGACTGTTTAAATCTGTGGAAAAAAAAAAAAAAATTTGTAAAGGAACTCTATTTTATTCTGGAGGAAGATATTCCACATATATTGCCAATAATAATAATAATAATAATAATAATAATAATAATAATACCTAACCAGACTAATTTCCCTCAGAGTTTAATCTTATCTATTTGTTCCTTAATTTTAGTTTTCTTGGTTTTCAGACAGCACCAGCCACATAAGGAGATCTACTGTGGCAGAGAATACACAAATATCTTAATAAACTCTGCTCTCCTTCAGTCCTGAAATGATGTCATGTATTCATAGTAGTGATGAAAGCAAGGTAAAATGAATATGAAGAGTATATAAATCTATTTCATATTACTGGTAAATTTATTTGATTCATAAGAAAAAGGCTGTCAATGCTTACCTTTTCTGTGAGACAAGATTGAAGACCAGGCAAAGACAGGGAAAACAATTCTCTAAATAAAAGTCTTTTGTTCATTCTCTTGTGTCCTTTTGTGAGGATGAATCATTTTGCAGAATTAATTCCAGAGTTTAATGGCAGACTACTTTTTAGAACACATAATCACAGTAATTTTTAGTTTACTTTCTTCTTATTCTGATTTATGTTTTGTTCTGCAACATGTGTTCTTGATATTATTCTTCCTTGTAAGGTGTTGTTTATTCATATAATAACCTCCCTCAAATTTATCACATTCATTGACATTCTTAGCAAAGAACAATGTACCTATAATGCAGCAAGAGTTTTTTGGCACAGTTTAGAAAGTATCTTTAGATAAAGGTAGTTCAGTAAGGATTTTATGATAGCTTCCATGGTCCAATGTGAACAGGACATAACTTCAGAATGAAATTTTTCAAAATAAGTAATATGATATAATGAGGTGCCTTTTTTTTTTTTTCTATGATATATGCAATATTTCATCAAGTTGCAACAAAGCTGTCAACAAACAAACAAACAAAAAAAACCAGAATAAATCCATATTTCTTGGGTAAATTCAGCAATGGTTTTAAGTGGAAGATTTTGATAGTTCTAATTCCTCACCTTTGAATCACAGTTCACCAGATTATTCATTATGCAATGAGATGTTGATGTCTGAAAGACAGCACTGAGTATATCTTGTAGGTAACACAAACTATTTAAAAGGAATACATTCTCTGAAGTATTGGTGTTCACTACATTATATACACATTGTTATGTACAGGAGCATTCAAAATAATGTTGAGGGGGGAAATGGCAGGTCAGGCATATTACTTGACATCAGAAATGTGCTTGAGGTTAGCTGTAGGAGGCTGCTGCTGAACTTTTTAAGGGACACCCAGGGACATGAAAGGCCTCAAACAAAGGAATTTCTGACAATTATTAAGATTAAACTGTGATATGATGTATGAAAGTTTTGTCTGTGTTTTGCTTCATTTGTTTCTCAAGGACTCCTGACTCCTCATCTGTTTCCTTAGGTGTCTTTGTCTATTTAGGTAAGATTGAAACACTCGTTAGGTTCCCTACATAAATCCCTGATAGCAGACTCAAGGCCTTCGGTGGACACTTGGACAGCTCCTAGAATGGGAAAACTAAGATGGGGGGGGGCTCAAACAACAAGACACAGAGACCCTATTATAGGGAGGATGATTCTGCTGATTTAGGAAGGAGACACCTGGACTTTACTTCACAGCACATGCTCTGGAAAGGACAACTAGTGAACACTGTGGAGAAGACTACTTACTGCTTCCCTTAACGAATCCCTTAATGAAGACCATCGGTCTATTTTCACTGTGTGTGCTCAGACTATGTAAATGAATTCTGGGAACTCGTTATCATAAAACACTCTTTTCTAGGAAATCTAATGAATATATATGATTTGTGTGTATGTAAACTGATGTCTCTTACTAATTCTTGGGAGCCCTTATGGTGGACAATCCCCAGGGTGACCCCAGCACTGCTAATAAATAATACCTGCTTAACAGTAAAAACTTTACTGTTGAGTCAATTTCTTTGTTTCAGATACTTCCTGAGTACAAGACTTCAAGGTTAAACTCACTACACAATGCAACAATGATCAGAAACACATTCTCATCAGAGGCTTTTTGACATCATAATGTGCAAAGTATGTGAGTTATATTAAAAGGCTGAATGCAATTTGGTTTCCAGCATATTAAAAAATAACAGAGATATTAGATATGAGATTAATATAAGGCTTGGTGGAATGAGTTTTGAACTGAATGCAAACTCCTAGAGTTAGCTTGAAAGTAGGAGTCACCTTGGAAATTCTTCAGGAGATAAAGTATGGGTACAGATAGATAACACAGTTGTTGGAAAGTTTGTTTAACGCTTACCAGAATATGCCATTAGTAGACTTGAACTCTCCCTCTACCACATACACAGTTCTTAAAAATGTGAAGTCAATTTGATATCAAACCCCCCAGACAACGTTCTTGTTTGACTTATTTCCTGTTCATTAATTACCTTTGCTATTAATATCATAAATTGCTATTATTAACAAAATATCTTAGATATCTATTCTTTCACCAGTTACTATAATGTCTTCTGTCTGAGAGCAGAGGAAAACTTTGTGATAACTGTAAAAATAGGAAGTCCTTTCTCCGCTAAAATGTGAACCCTGCAAATAAAAGTAAACATATTTTAAAAAGAAAAAAAATAACCAAGAAAATGCATGGACATTTCATCCAAGCTTCAATTCTATAGCTTTTTCCTCATTGTTTATGCCAAGTAATTTCCACTCTCTGTCAATTGTATTTTTGATTGCCTATAGAATTACTTTCCCTTTGCCTGCTCCATGCAGATTCAGATTCAGAAAAGCTGTTATTCTCCAAAATTGGAAAAAAAAAAAAAAATCAATGTAATCAGAAGGAAAATATATGTTAACTGCTAGGGGTATTTGATATAGAGCATGATACCCTGGGAAGATGTTATAGTATATTATTTACCTTGAGAAAGAGAAAGGAAAAAAGTAAAACCTCTGCATTTAAATTCACTACTCCCTTTCTATGTCTGTGATAAGCTCTGATGATGGCTGCAAAATTCTGACATTCTAGCATATATCACTTCTATATATATCTCTATTCTGGCACATGCTTGTCTTGAGATATAAGAGAAGTTTCTAATTAACATAGATTGCTCTGTTGCACAGTATCTTAGACAATTTCTTAATCCAAGAATGTCTTCAGAACGTTTCTGCCTGCCCAGAAGTGCAAAGCTGATATTTGTTTTCTGGTAGCAGACAGGGGAATCATAGATTTCTGCTGAGCAGAAAAGAATCATAAAAATTGCAATAGAAGGACCACACAAAAAAATCTCTAATGGAACATACGTTTATAGATCCAGTGTTCATTCAAGTTTTGCATGTCTGACGCGGGATCCTTAGGAGACTATTTCTGCAGTGAAGAGTTCTTCCTAGAGCCTAATTCTTATCAACTGTGATGACTATTTACATTTTTTTCTGAGTATTCCTTCATGAAAGGCACAGCAGGGAATAAGACAATTGTAAGCCTGTAGATCAAGAAATGTTTTTACCGTCATTGAAATTGTCAATACAAGGGAATTGGTGACCACTGTGATGAATAAAAAGTCAGAGCAATTGAGATACTGACAAAGTCTCAGGTCTTCAAATAAGCATGTATTTTTTACCTTCAATTAATACACTATCTTTAAGAACTTTCAAACGTTAAGCACAAATACTAGTGAAGCACTATGTGATAGGTTGTTGGTTCTGATGGCTGCAGTCTTTGCTGATTCTTAGTTTCCAAGACCAAGACCAAGAGTCAGACTCTGGGGACTCATGCTGAAGGAAACCAAATCAAAGTTGTTATCTTCTCTGTGCCCTAAACTCCAATGTATATCACTGGTATTCATATACATTTTCCATAGGTCAAGATCTGTCTAGTCTGAAGAACTGTTGTGTTCATAAGTTAAAACCCAGATGGCTCTGATTTCTGGCATCTGGTTTGTATCAGCTCCTTTGGAGGTGTGTTTGCAGCTTGATGTTGGCCATTTTAACTCCCTCTGGTAGCTACAGGCTGGGTACTGTTATCTTGGTTTTACTATTCTTAAGTGACTATGCCAAGCCATATTACGAAATATGCCTGGGTAAAAGGCAGGCAGAATAAAATCACAAATAGGTCTGAAACTGCTAATTATCAGGCTGCAGCACTGGTAACAGCTGGGTATTAAGAGACTTTGTTTTAGTTCTGCCAGGCCTCAGGACTGGACATTGTTGAACTTGTTTTGCCCAGCCTTATTTTAAGGCTTGTCTGAAGCTTTAAGTTTTTTTAGCTGTAAAAACAATTGTTCAACAACTGCTAACACACATCAGCTGTTCCATTTTCTAATTTGGACTAGAATTATGGACTTCCATCCACTGTTAGAGCAAAGCTCCCTTGATAACAGAAGGTATCTGAGGGCCAGTTAGACTTTAAAAATCATCTGCTTTGATCACCAAAAGAACATAACTTCTGGACCCATCACAAAGAGGAAGGGGACTTGAAATCACTTTCTGAACACAATGTCCTGTTTAGGTTCATTAGACAGACATTAATTTCTCCCTGAATTCAAATTGTTCTGAGACTAGCAAATGGTATTTCTCTAGACTAAAAAGAAATTTACCCAAATGAGTTTTGCCATTGATAGGCACATAAACCAGAACCATTTCATAGGTTGTAATGAGAAAATATACAATATGACAAAACAATACATGTTTCCTTATAGTCATATTTAAATTCTTGCATATAGAATTTAGGAACTATGATATTCAGTACAAGTATTCAGCATAATTGTGTCAAAAAAACATGCCCTGAACTTTTCATTTATTTAAAAAAAATATATCTTATTAATATGTCATATGCACCTACTATTGTAGAAGCATATATTTAAATATTTTTACCTTATAACAATATTACTAAGATAGAAATGACAGTTGAAGATTGCATTTACACAGAAGAGTAAAAATACAGATAATAGCTCACATACATGTTGGATCTATGATTTATTCAATGGATACTACTTGAAAACAAGAATAACATGCCCCAGTATGAATAGCATCATGTAAAACTGCAGAAAACCATCAGAAAATAAATGAATTTAAGACTTGTCTAAGCTCACTTGCTGAAAGTATTTGTGAAGTTATAAACATGATCAAATAGAGGCCAGGTAGGTACTGAAATTCATTTCTCCTTTCCTGTAACTGTTAAGACAAATTCTTTATCCTAAGCAAGATGACCGTTAATGTCTAACTATAATTATTTACTGTAGGTTTTCTCTGAACATGTCTTGAGATAAAGGTAAAGATTAATTACATCATCATAGTTCTGTCTAATAGGTAGGTATTTAATTTAAAATAGTTTCCCAGGCTTCTTCTATAGTCAATGAAGAAACAGTTATTTCCAGAAAGTATTTTCATTAGCTAATTTAGAGGGAAGAAACTGACCACTGAAAATGCCATTTTCTTTTCTCAGGTCATACTGTTTAAAGTAGCTGCTAAAAACACGAACTTTAAATACTTGCCTATATGTTCACTGAATCTCACACCAAATGTTTACTTTCCACAAAAATAATTAAAAGATACTATGAGTATTTTTTTGGTCAATGCTTCATTTTACTATCATTATATCTTCCATACAAAGTTTCTATGTATATGTTCCTGAACAAGTGAGGTTCTAAAAATAAAATAAAAATAAACTTTCCACAAAAGTAGAGATAATGTTAGGGGTAAAATAAAAAATAATCATAGGACTTTGTTTCAGGCAATTTCAATGTACCTATCATAAACCTTAGAGGTAAAATGTAACAGATATTATCGATATGATAAACAACTGCTTTCTGACCCACTAAGCAAAGAGATCTCTACAAAAATAACTCATGTCAAAAGTAAGGTCCAACTTATGGCCATTGTACTATTCTAAGAGTAAATTAAAACACAACAGTGGTAATAAATGTCATCTGAGTGCAACATGATAAATGCAATATGTCTCTGAGATCAAAATGCCTGTCTGGAGAAACAAACAAAACAATAAAAGTATGATTGTGAGTGGATTGACTTCAGAAAATAAAAAGCACAAAACCACATTCAATATCGTACCACCATTACACCCCTGTGACCCACTATGTATTACATTTAGAAGCGATTGGAAATGTTTTAGTGCAAGTGGTCTGACCACTTTCTTATTCCATGTTCGTAATCCACTATTTCTATCAACTCTCTGTCATATATGTCTTTCAAAAAGCCACTAAAACTCCCAAAGAATGATGAATAACAGGTCCAAAGATGATCAGAGCTTAGTGGTCTGTATGCAAAGCCCTTTCCTTTATGCTGGGCTTGGTCAACAAACATAAGAATGATTTTTTAAAACACAAAATCCATATGTAAATAAAATATAAACTAGAATGATTGATGATCATTAATTTCCATTCCATCTCCAATATATCTTACATTTTCAAGTCACTAATACTCTTTAGTTTTACCAAATATATAGCTTTTCCATATAAAGGTTCATAATTTCTACTTTTACCCTTTTAGACATCATTGTTGTCTAACAGCTAGGGGTCTTGGGAGTGTAGTGACTGTGTGGTATAGGATGTCCAGGGTCACCACCTGAATCCTCCGTTAACAGATAGGCATGGACCCTCTTCCTCTCAGCAGACTTTCCTCCAGGGGAGACTTCCAGCCCTCTTCTTTGAATCTTTTTCCTAATTTTTTTCTTTGCCTTTTATTCCCTATAGTCCACAGGGTTCTTTATATGACTGTTAGTCACCAGATAAGGAAACATCTTTCTGCTCCTTTTGGAACATTCCCCAATTCAGTCAATGTCTTTTCAAAGGTATAACACACAAATTGAGAACAGATATTGTTACTTATTGCAGCTTTTATGCATGGATGAAATGAAAAAATTCTACAATACAGAGTTTTATATGATGAGAAATCAGCATCTGATAGTTACCCAGATTTATTGTTCTTTGAATTGTTTATCAGGACATTATATATTGATTCCTTACCTAATAAAAATGGAATGAAAAATGAGTGTAGCAACAAACACTGGAATCAAAACAGAAGATTTAAAAAGGAGGTACTAAATGGTTTTGAGTATGCAGCACGAAGAAGAAATTGCAGCAAATTAGTTCCAGTCATTTTCTTTTACTGTCTTTGAAAATAGACAAAAACATTTTCAAAAATAAGACCAGAAAAAGTACCTCAGTAATATAATTCAGTTCTTATTAGAGGCACATGCATAGCCCATGAATTACCTAATTAATACTTAAGATTCTGATGGAAGGCATAATTTCTTCCTTGAGAGAATAAAGAAGAAGATGCTCATTCCAAGGGCACTCCACCAAATTTATGTTTGGGGTTCAAATTGAGATATTTAAGATCAATAGAACATAACATAGATGTAGTTTTATTTATATAAATAAATGTATATATTTAGAAACGAGCAATATATTATTACAAGAAGACAAACAGGAGTTTGCATAACTACCTGTTGCTTTTACAGATGTAACTGTTCCTGTATCTTTTTGTGCTCTGCTCCATTATATGCCTCAAAATATACAAAATTACTCAGAAATCCTAAAAATTGTAAAGGTTTAAGTTCCAATCCTAATACCAGCCCTTCATATACTACATTTCTATAGAGATGCAAGTCAAGAAATCATTCTATTATATTCTTTTCTACAGTTGCACTTTTTGAATGACAATAGAGATGTTTTCTCTTGAAATTTCCAACTGACATCTTTCAGCCTGTGCAGATATTTTGTATATTCCAGAGAATCTCAAATGGCATTAAATGCCTATGTGTAGGGCACTCACCCTACCTTTTTCTTGACTTTTACAGGAGCTTAGAAACATAGTTCACATGGAGACATTTAAGTATCTGAATTTGGAGCTGATTCCCAGTATGATGTAAGTAATATGCCAAAATCACAGACTAAAGAAAAACAGTAACAAAAAAAGAAAAGGAAGGAATAAAAGTTTACCTCAATTAACTATTTCACAAGATATATTGAATAGGATTTTCAGGAAAAATAAGATTCACATAGAAAGAAAAATAGAGAAACAATATTTTACATCTCTGAAATCCACTTTTAGGCCTTACACATGTTGTTTGTATCCCATGAGAAGTTCCCATATCCTTCACCTGACATGTACTGAAAAAACAGCTGCACTATCTTTAGAAAGTATTACTATCTCTCTAGCACTTTGTGAAAAACATAGCTTTTGTTCTTGCTTAACATAACCAAATTATTTAAACTTGGATTTAAAGAGGTTCTAGTAAAGTGATAAAACTTTATGTACATTTTGATACTGGTTTTAAATTGATTGTGCAAGTTTCATGACTTTACATTTCATATACAAGTTAAACTGACAGGAGAAGCTTTAATAACCTGTACCTATTCACTGACAGATTGTCTAAGAATTTTCATTTGCATGTTTTCAGCAGGTTTCATTAATATACAGACCAACTCTAATATTTCGAAGACTGCTTTGCTATTTTCTGTGTTATATTCTCTTCATCCATGCAGGTGAACTGATTTTTAATATAATATTCTATTATGTTTGTTATTTTTGACAGCTGATGTTTAATCATGATGTCATTTAATCATGCAGAAAGTACATAATAGTCTTTAAGACTGCTGTATATACAGTTTTCTGCTTATCTAGATCTTTTCATTAGGCAGCTGGTTAAAAAAAGCAAGCACATAAAAAAAAATATTATCAAGTAGGAGTGTTAATTTTCTTACTATTTTGACATCTTTTGAAATCATGTATCTGTCTCTGTTTCTTCTGATTTTGTTTGAAATTTTCTTTGAAAACAAAGAAAAGGATCCAGGTCACACACACTTGCCCAAGTTATATTTCCAATGAAATAAAAAAGACTCAAATAAGGAACATAAAAATAAATTCCAAAAGAATGCAACAGGAATTTAAAGACGATTTCACATGTGCAAAACTGTTTCTCTGCAGCTGCTAAAAGAGTGCATGCAGGCAAGTACAACAGAAATCTAAAGGAAATATACTCTGTTCTCTGTAAACAGCTTAAGTATCACTGCCATTGTGACATTAGGTTTATTTTTCTACCATTTTTATTTCGCTTTGTAGTGCAAATGATTCAAGAGTGAGTAGTACTTTTTTCCTCAGATATGTGCAATAACATTATTTGTTCAGCCTAAATAAAAGAGAAAAAGAAAACCTTTTAGTTCCCAGTATGGGACACTGCCAAGTATAGCACTGACTGATGTAACTACTTTTCATTACTTATTAGAAATTCCAGAGCCATGAAGACAAGCAATTGAAAAACAAGTTTGAAAAATTAACTTCTGAGGTCCCTGCGGGAGGGGGAGAACAAAGCAGTCATGATAAGAAAGTCAAATATTAATCCTAAATTTCAGCATAACAGGATTTTGGTGGAGAGGATGACACAACAGAAACAGTACTGGGAAGATTTCACATACAAATCAACTACTGATCTTACAAAGAACGACGTTTCATTATTCAAAATTGTATTTGAACTCCTCTGAAGCTGGAGCTTGAAGTTTCACATCTGAGAGATAACACCTAATACTTTTTAAACTAGATATTAATATATTTTCCAGCTGTTAGTTTTGTGTAAAGACACATCCAGAACAGAACTCAAACCTTGCAATGAATTAATGATTTTATCTCCAGCATAAAGCTTTGTGGCTTCTGAATTCCCATGAATGTGCTGTAGTTGATAGTCTCAGTCTATCTGAAACAGCATGAAAGAACTTCAAACAAGAAGATGGAATAATTTAATCTTGATGCTACAAAACAATGAATGATGTAAAAGCTCATACTACCGACGGACAGTAATAATAAAAGCTTTCTGAAGTCTTAGTATGAAAATGGTAGTTTAATTTGCAAGATTTTTCCCTTTCAAAAGGAAATATTAGTATGATGATCCATGTGATTCAGAAGAGCATAATCAAAATTTTTAAATGTGAAAAATAGAAAGCAGTAATAGAAGAATTGACTTGGGTGATGGCAACTGTATTAGAATCTAGTGGTGATATTTTAATAGCTTTAGCTCTTCGTGGACAGTATTTCATGAATGCATTTTAAAACTTATCGGTTGATTTGAATACTGAATAAAAAAACCCCATACATGACTAATATATAATTTGAAAGACCTATACTAAGTTAAATACTTTTCAGGGAACGGTTATAGCTAACTTTTGACAATGCCACTAACTAGACATACACAGAAATTGTTGAGAAATACATAAATAACTATGATCTTATCTATTCCATCTCAAATTTATTTACCACCCTAGCAATCCTTACTTACATAAAATTTAGTACAGAGAACTGATTTTGAAAGATTTATAATAGTTCAGTTCGTCTTTACTTTTTTCAAAGTTCCATGCATACATGAAAATATCATGCTTATGTTCTTGAAGACCAATCATCTATGTACATAACTGTATGAGTAATGTCGATACCACATGATGTACCTGACTAGGAGGAGTACCCTTCTAGATCTATTGTTTTTATATAGTGATGGTCCTGTGGGAGATGTGATAATTGGTAGCTGTCTTGGTCATAGTGATCATGAAATGGTTGAATTTAAAATCTTTTGTAAAATGAGAAAAGGGCAACCCTGCCTGCAGTGACCATGGAGTTCAAGATTCTTAGGGAAGGGACGAAGGCACACAACAATCTCACTAGCCTGGACTTCAGGACAGCAGGCTTTGGCCTCTTCAGGGATCTGCTTGTTAGACTAACATGTGATAAAGCCCTGGAGGGAAGAGGGCCCAATAAAGATGGTTAATATTCAAGGATCACCTCCTCCACGCTCAGGAGCAATGCATCACAACAAAGAGTAAGCCAGATAAAAAGGCCATGAGTCTGTGTAGATGCACAAGATGATTCTGGCCAAACTCAAACACAAAAAGGTGGTGTACCAAGGGTAGAAGCAAAGACAGCCTTGGAGGAATACAGAGAAATTGTCTGAGCAGCCAGGGATAAGGTTAGGAAGGCCAAAGCCCTGATAGCAATAACTCTGGCCAGGGACATCAAGGGCACCAATAAAATTTGCTGTAGGTATGTTGGTGACAAAAAGAAGATTAGGGAAAATGTGGGCCCTCTGCAGAGGGAAACAGGAGATTTGGTTGCCCAGGACATGGAGAAGGCTGAGATACTCAATGATGTTTGGGCCTCAGTCTTCACTGGCAACTGCACCAGCCACACTGCACAAGAAGCAGAAGGCAAAGGCAAGGTCTGAGAAAATGAAGATCAGCCTCCTTAGGCAGGTTCTAAACCAGTGAAGGAACCTGAAAGTGCACAAGTCCATGGGACCTGAGGAGATGCATCCACGGTTCCTGAGGGAACTGACAAATGAGGTGGCTAAGCCACTATCCATCCTGTTTGAGTAGTCATGGCAGTCAGGTGAAGTTCCCACTGACTAGTAAAGGGTAGCATAACCCTCATTTTTAAAAATGAATAAAAAGAAGACCTGGGGACCTACAGGCCAGTCAGTCACAACTCTGTGCTTGGCAAGATTATGGAGCAGATCTTCCTGGACACTGTGATAGGGCACATGGAAAATAAGAAGAGGATTGCCTACAGCCAATATGGCTTCACTAAGGGCAAATACTGCTTGACAGATTTGGTGGCCTGCTACAATGGGGTTCCCAACATTGGCGGATAAGGGAAGAGCAACTTATGTCATCTATCTGCATTTATGCAAAGCACTTGACACTGTCCTGCATGACATCCTTGTCTCTAAATTGGAGAGAGATGTATGTGATGGGTGGGCCACATGGTGGATAAATATTTGGCTGGATGGTTACACCTGCTGTGTTGTGATCAACCACTCGATATCCAAGTGGAGAGCAGTGGCAAGTGGCATTTCTCAGGGATCAGTGTCGTAACCAGTGCTATTTAATATCTTTGCTGGAGACATGGACAGTGGGATTGAGTCACTCTCAGAGAGTTTGGTGACAGCACCAAGCTGTGTGAGGGACCCTTTTCAAACTTCATGAAGTTCAATAAGGACAAGTGCAAGGTTCTGAACAGGGGTCAGGGCAATCCCAAGCACAAATACAGGCTGGCTGCAAAGTGGATTGATAGCAGCCCTGGCAGAGAAGGACTTGAGGGTATTTATGGATGGAAAACTGACCATGAGCCAGCAATGTGCACCTGCATCCCAGAAAGCCAACCATATCCTGGGCTGCATCAAGAGAAGTGTGGCCAGCAGACTGAGGGGGATGATCCTCCCCTTCTACTCTGCTCTGGTAAGACCCTACCTGGAGTACTGTGCTCAGCTCCAGGGCCCGCTGAATAAGAAGGACATGGACCTGTTGGTGAGGAGGGCCATGAGGCTGGATCATCTCCCCTTATGAGGACAGGCTGAGAGAGTTGGTGTCATTCAGCCTAGAGAAGAAAAGGCTCCAGGGAGACCTTATGGTGACCTTTCAGTACTTAAAGGGGGCCTACAGGAAAGATAGGGAGGGTCTCTTTATCAGGGAGTGTAGTGATAGGATGAGAGTTTACATTTTTAAAACAGAAGAGGATAGATAGAGATTAGATATAAGGAAGAAATTCTTTACTGTGAGGGTGGTGAGACAATGGAAGAGGTTGCCCAGAGTTGTGGCTGACCCCTCCCTAAAAGTGTTCAAGGCCAGGTTGGACGGGGCTTTGAGCAACCTGATGTACTGGAAGGTGTCACTGCCCATGACAGGATAGTTGAAACTAAATTATCTTTAAGGTCCCTTCCAGCCCAAACCATTCTATGACTCTGTGATTAATATTTGTTCCTTAAACCATGTGTTTATAGGCCCTCATCAGATTCATCCCAGAATACTGAAAGAGTTTGCTGATGTTATTGCAAGACTTCTCTCAGTTGTTTATCAGTGGTATTGGGAATCTGGAGAGGTCC
The DNA here is from genome assembly GCF_003259725.1 of Athene cunicularia. Taxonomy (NCBI): domain Eukaryota; kingdom Metazoa; phylum Chordata; class Aves; order Strigiformes; family Strigidae; genus Athene; species Athene cunicularia. The sequence goes on from NW_020799091.1 coordinate 47,331,334, forward strand.
CAGCTGACTGGAAGCTAGCAAATATTATTCCAATTTTCAAGAAGTGCAAGAAAGAAAACCCTGTTAAGTATAGACCTATCAGTCTCACTTCATTGATAGGTAAAATTATGTTTAAGATTATGCTGGAACTTACTGAAAAACTCTTGAAAGACAGTGCAGTCGTTGGTCAAAGCCAACATGAGCTTGTGAAAGGAAGGTCATGCCTTACTAACTTAATATCTTTTTATGACAAGATTACCTGTCTAGTGATTGAAGGGAAGGCAGTGAATGTTTGGTGGTTTTTGTTTTGTTTTTTGGTGTTTTGTTGTTGTTGTTGTTGTTGTTGTTGTTTTTATACATTTTAGCAAGGCTTTTGTTACTGTGCCTCACAGTATCCTCCTGGGCAAAATGTCCAGCATACAGATAGACATGTATACAATAAGATGGGTGAAAAGCTGGCTGAAGGGTCAGACTCAAAGAGTTGTAGCAAAGAGGGTAACATCTGGCTGGTATCCAGTCACCAGTAGTGTTCCCCAGGGCTCAATTTTTAGGTGTTTATCAATGACCTGGGCAGAGGTTTTGAGTGCACATAAGTTTGCCAATGATACTAAGCTAGGATGAGCCACTGATTGCCTCAGCAGTAGAGAGACCATACAGAGAAAGTCTCATAGATTAGAGTGCTGGGCAGTCACCAACTGTATGAAATTTAACAAGAAGTGCTGGATTCTGTACCTGGGTTGGTGCAATCCTGGATGTACCTCTTGACTAGGGAAAAATATACTGGAGTCTAGTCCTGCAGAAAGGGATCTGGGGGTTTTGGTTAATGGTAAACTCAATATGAGTAGACAATGCTCACTGGTAGTTAAAAGGGCCAACTGTAACCTGGTGGCATTAAGCACAGTATAGCTAATCAGTCCAAAGAAGCAATTGTCCCACTGTATTCATCATTGGTGCAGCCTCACCTCAGGTACAGTTCTGGGCTCCACAATATAAGGATATAAAAATACAAGAATGTGTCCAAAGGAGGGCAGCAAAGATGGTGAAAGGACTTGAGGGCATGACATGAGGTGTACCTGAGGGTGTTAAGATTGTTCAGCTGAAAAGAGATTTTTGCTTTCTACAGCTTTCTCATGAGGGGGAACAGAGAGGGAGGTGTTGATCTGTTCTCTCAGGTTTCCAGTGATAGGATGCAAGGGAATGGCTTAAAGCTTCACCAGGGGATGTTAAGATTGGATATTAGGAAAAAGATCTCCACTGACAGGTTGGCCAAGCACTGGAACAAGCTCTCCGGGTGTGCTGGTTTTGGCTGGAATAGAGTTCATTTTATTCATAGTAGCTGGTATGGGGCTATATTTTGGATTTGTGCTGAAAACAGTGTTGAAAACACAGGAGTGTTTTAGTTATTGCTATTAGTTCTTACACAGAGTGAAAGTCTTTTCTGCCTCTCACACCAGCCCACCAGGGAGTAGTCTGGGGGGGCACAAGAAGTTCGGAGAGAACACAGCTGGGACAGCTGACCCCAACTGACCAAAGGTATATTCCATATCATATGATATCAAGCTCAGCAATATAAAGCTGGGGAAAGAAAAAGGAAGGAGGGGACATTTAGAGTGATGGCATCTGTCTTCCCAAGTATCCATTATGTGTGATGGAGCCCTGCTTTCCTGCAGATGGCTGATCACCTGCCTGCTAATAAGAAGTACTGAATGAATTCCTTATTTTGCTTTACTCACAAGCATGGCTTTTATTTTACTTATTAAACTGGCTTTACCTCAACCCATGTGTTCTCTCACTTTTACCCTTCTGATTCTCTTCCCCACCCCACCAGGGAGCAAGTGAGTGAGCAGCTTGTGTGATGCTTAGTTGCCAGCTGGGGTTAAACCGTGACACTAGGGAAGTGGTCATAGCACCAAGCCTGCTGGTGTTCAAGAAATGTTTGGACAATTCTTTTAGATTTAGGTTTAACTTTTAGGTTGCCCTGTATGGAGTCAGGAGTTGTATTCAGTGATACTCATGAGTCTCTTCCAACTGAGGATATTTGATGATACTATCATTCTATGTGTATAAATCTGATCAGCAGTTCAGATGATATCAAGTTCAGCAAGTAGGATAACTATCAGTAATTTCTATGAAGTAAGCCTGAAAGAAAACACAACTGTGAAGCTATTTAAATTAAAAAAAACAAAATGTGTTGCATTTCCATCCTTAGATGACACGATCATCTAGATATCATATACGTAGCAAAAATTCAAAATAAACCCCAAAAGCAGACATCTAAAGAATTATGGTACTGAAGTAATAAGCAAATATACAGAAGAATATGCCGGTATTCCCTCAAGAGATTCCTGCAGAAATTCATGCAGTGAGTGCATGCAAAAAGACTAAGTAAATCCTCAGCTATATTTATGAGAAAATCTCACAGAAACTCACCCTGTATAGAAGGGGGAAAAAAAAAACAAACAACCCACAAAACAACAACAAAGCAATAAAATGCTTTGGTCATTTTCAGTTAAAGCTGTGATTCACTGACCGAATGTAAGACTTGTCAAGTCTAGCTTCTGTTCAACTTCCTGCAGCTTTTTATTTCCTTTATTAAATTTTGTATTTCTTTACTGCTTCTATCATTAGGAAAGTATATTTTTTTAATATTTAAAATAAGATTTTGGAGCTGGGCAATATACAGTGTTTGTACAGATCGACACTGTTTACAGCAGTCAGCTAAAACCAGCTGCAACATTCCAAAACACCAAGGGTATTTTGAGAGTGCAGAGACTGGATGCAGTCATATATTTTGTAGAATTTAGTCATGTGCTTGCAGAATACTAAAGCTTCTGCTGAAGGTTAGACACATGGCAGCTGTTAATATAATCTCCTAAGATCCATTTACAGCTCCTGAACCACTGCCAACAATTACTTAGGATGCAAGTCTCTATTAAAATGAATGCAGGAAAACATAGATGTTTCTACATTCACTTTACTTTTACATATTTTGAAAATAAATAATTTTATGCATTTATTTTAAGAGTAAAACAAAAAATAATTTACATGAAAGAAGGTGATTCATGTCAAGATTAGATATATTGCAAATTGTATTTTTTTAACATACTTGTCCAGAAGAGCATATTCAGTCACATGTCAGTTAAGCTGGTTGAGTTCAGGAGGTTTCTCTAAGTCCACATGTTGGCTTAGTATTTTAGAGGCCTTTCAGTTTCTTGCTACAGCTGAAACCAGATACTGATGTGATGACAACAGCAATTCACAGCCTGTATTCTCAGCTGATACAAAATTTCATAGCATCAGAAAGCTATTCTAGATAAATATCTTGTAGATATGTAAAAAAGAAATAAAATGTGTTAAATAATATTTTTTGAGTATGACATCATACATTATTTGGGAGAATAATTTAACTCAGGTAATCTACTCCTTAAATATCTTTTATCAAACGAAAATGTAAAACTAAAAGTCAGTGGATAATCAGACTGAGGGTTTTACCTGCCATTCTCAGTTTGATAAAAAGGTATGTCTGATGCTTGACATCCATAAATGTTTAAGGATGTGTTGCAATATTCTAATCTGGATCAAGCATACTTAAAATGCAGTTATGCTTGGAAACCATCAGCAGTAATATTTTAAGGGCAGGAAATCTAAACAAAATAAAAAAAAACAGCCTTCATACACCACACCCCCCCACCACCCCTTCCCCCACCAAATATTAAGGGGCAACTCTTTCAGTTCTCAAAACAGGAAGATAAAATTTCTATTCACCAAGAAAGGTCATGTGTTTTGAGCTATGTTACAGCTGTGCTAGGTAAGTAATATTTTAGCAGGATGCCAGGAAGTAAACAGGTTTTTTTTTTGTTTGTTTGATTTTTTTTTTTTTTTTTTTTTTTTTTTTTTTTTTTTACAGCTGAATGTTTGAGATCTAATAATGTAAGCATTAATTTCAGCAGAAAAACAATGAGAACAATGCATATAAACAAGTAATCATTCATAGTGTGTATATACTGTCTTGGGTGACCAATATAGATGATAGCAAGTTGGAGTCTAATTGATCACACAATCAGAGACTTATGAGGAAGTATCACAGTATCTAATGTTAGAAACTTGACTTGAATAATGAAGACAGGCCAGCTTCCAGATGACAAGAGGTCATGACATTTAAATGATAGTAACAACACTGAGCCTGCTGAAATATTTTTTCTCATATTTTTCATTTAATTTGTATAATGTAGAAAATATTTACTTAACATTTATTTAATATATATTTTTACCATTGAGGAAATAATTTGGTCAAGATGCACTTAATCTGCATCAAGAACATGGTAATTAAGAATTCCATTTTAGGCACAGATGGTAATCCAGTGTATTTAATTTCAGCCCATCCTGGATCATCTCACTCCATGGCATGAAGGTTCCTCATGGATATTTAAATTTAAAGTCATTCATGCTACAAAACACTTGGACAGAAGAACTGACTATTTTTCTGCAGCCTACCTGGACACTAGCCATACATTTGGATCATACAAGGTTTTTTTAATTGTCTTAGTCTTCTTTATCCTTTTACTGAGATGTAGGAGATGTCCTCCAAGATTACACGATGTCCTCCACTATTTCCTACATCTCAAACTGCCAGTTTTCTTCTGTTCAGTTTGCACCAAACAGAACCATTACTGCCAGTATATTGCTATATATAGGCATTTTGTCTTAGGGGAATCTGAAGTTCTCTGCATTGCCCACTTTCCAGAAATTAGCTACACTTTCCCTCTCCTGTTGCTACTCCTATATTTATTACTCTTCCTATGAGAATCATGGAATTAAACCAAACCAAACCAAACCAAATCCTTTATGACTTCATCATTCACTGTTACTTCAGAAGCCATGGCGCCGGGTCCTGGGGCGATGGCGGCTGCCTGTGGTGTGGGGCTGCTGCACTCAGGAGAGCGCTGCATTGTGCTGGGGGTGAGAAGTGCAATGGTATTTTGCAGTTTATAATTCAAACTAAGCTAAAGTCAAATGAGATGATCTTTCTTTTTTTCATCCTATCTGTGATTAGGGTTTAGTTCTTCAGCACAAGAAAAAAGCTATTAGTATGGCAATAAGTATTCTGAGATTTTTTCAAAGCAACACTAGGGAGTTAGACACCTCTTTAATCTGTGAGATCACTTGTATATATAAAGAAATAGTGGTAGCAAGGAGAATCAGATTCTCCTCACAGCTTTTAAATTCAGAAGAAAAAAAACTTTGAATGATCACACACCCCTAAGAAATAACATAATTTCCAATAGCGATATAACATGATTTCACACCATTCAATCATTGTGTTGTAACGTTTACAGATTTGATTTTCAGTTACAAAATTGCATATCATTAAGGTTGCAAGGCACTTCTGGAAATCCAGTCCAAGACCCTTGCTCAAGCAGAATCAGCTAGAGCAGCTTGTCCAGGACTCTGTCAAGTCAGGTTCAATATCTTAACAGATGGATATTCCAGAATCTCTCTAAACATGCTGTTTCAGTGTTTGACCATCCTCAAAGCAGTCAAAGGCATTTTTTCTTGTTCTGACGTTGAATTTCCTGTATGTTCATTTGTCTGCTTTGTTTCTTATTCTGTCAATGAGAACTATGGAGAAGAGTCCAGATCTATCTTCTTTAAACTCTCTCATCAGTTGTGTATACAAATTAAGATTCATTTAAGTTCTCCAGGCTGAAAAGTCCCAGTTTGCTCAGCCTCTCCTCATAAGAGAGATGTTCCAGTTCCTTAATCATCTTTGCATTCCCACAATGGACTTGCTCTAGTAGCTACATAACTCTTGTACTGGGAACCCCAGAACTGGATATAGTACTTCAGAAGGGTATCACCATGGCTGAAAAGAGTGTAAAGATCACCTCCCCCGACCCGCTGACTGCTTTCTCATGCAGCCGAGCATGCTGTTGACTACATTTGCCACAAGGCTGTATTGCTGATTCATGGCTAAGCTGTCGTCCATCAAAACCCCCAAGTTCTTCCTGCAGACCTGTTTCCCAGGTGCTTGGCACTAAGCATGTACTTGTACATGTGGTTATTCCTTTTAAGATACAGGACTTGCCATTTCTCTTTGCATTTCTTCAGATTCCTGCCTGTTAAGTCCTCCAGACTGTTGAGCTCCATCTGAATGGTGGAACAACCATCTGGTTCTCACTCACTCCCCCCAATACTGTATCATCTGCAACCTCTGTCACAGTATTCAGGTTACTAATAAAGTAGTTAAATAGTATTAACAGCAGTACTGAGCTCTGTGGTACACAACTGTAGTGGGTTTGTGTGTGGTGGGGGTTTGGCAGCAGGAGAGGGGTACAGAGGTGGCTCCTGTGAGAAGCTTCTAGATGCTCCAAGTCCAAATCAATTAGTGATGGTGGTTGCACGTCTTTGATAACATATTTAAGAAGGGGAACCCTAGAGGAGTTGGAGTTGTGAGGGAGATACACGTGTAAACACCAAGGTCATGTGAAGAAAGAAGGAGGGGGAGGTGGTCTGGAGCAAAGATTCCCCTAAAGCCAGTAGTGAGAGGTCAGGATGTGCCCCTGCAGCCCATGGAGTTCCACAATAGAGAAAAAGCCCACCTGCAGCCTGTGGAGGACCCCACACTAGAGCATGTGGCTGTGCCCAAAGGCTACCGTGACTCTAAGGGAAGCCTATGCAGGAACAATCTGCTGCTGGGAGGACTGCAGCCCATGGAAGAGTCCCCACTGGAGCAATTCCAGTCCCACACTGGAGCAAGATTTGCAGCTCCATGGGAAGGACACACACTGGGGAAGTTCATGGCAGACTGTCTCCCATGGGAGCGACCCCATGATGGAACAAGAGAAGAGTGTGAGGACTCCTACCCTTGAGGAGGAAGGAGCAGCAGAAACAGCAGGTGATGAACTGACTATAACACCCATCCCTTGACTCCCTCCTCTACCGCGGGGAGGAGGTAGAGAAATCGTGATCAAAGCTGAGTCCAGGAAGAAGGAAGGGGTGGGGGGTATCTTTTTTTTTTTTTTAAGATGTGGTTGGATTTCTTACTATCCTACTCTCACTGGAAAATTATTGGTGATGGTGGTGGTATTTAAATTAATTGATGTTCTTTCTTCCCATAACCAAGTCTGGTTTTTGCCAGTGACCATAACTGGGAGTCATGTCTCCTTGTTCTTGTCTCAATCCCAGAACATTTTGTTTTCTCCTCTTCATCCCTGAGAAGACCCTGTAGTTCTAAGTTGCAATCATATCCAACAGAGCACCTGTCCTTGTTTGTTCTTTGGTTACCTGTGTCAGGAATTTACTGTCATTTCTCTCTAGATATCTCCTGGATTTCTCATGCCCTCCTGCATTGTCTTCTCAGCAGATATGCGGGTGGTTCAAGTCCTCCATGAGGAAAATAACCTGTGAATGGGAAACTTCTTCCAGTTGTATGAAGAAGACGTCATCTACATCATTTTCCTTCTCAGGAGATCTATAGCAGATACCCACTATAACAATATCCACATTGATCTGCCTATTAGTATTGGCCCATAAACTCGACTAGTTCTTCATCCATCCTCAGGCAGAGCTTCATGCACTGCAGCTACCCCGTCATATAAAGAGTGTCTTGCCCTCTTCACTTTCCAGACTGTCTTTCCTGAAGGACCTGTATTCCTCCCTCACAGCACTCCAGTAATGTGAGCTATTCCACCATGTCTCCATGATCCCAGTGAGGTCAAAGCTCTGTAACTGCACACAAACTGTAAATACTCTTTGTTCCCCATGCTACATGCATTACTGTAGAGACATTTTAGATAGGCACCAAAGGTTGCTGATTCCTCAGAACTGATATGACAGCTTTCCCCAAAAAGACATTTGGCAGGCACTTCCTTCTTCACGTCCCTTGAAGTGATTGTATTTCAGCCTCGTTTGTTGACTGCTATGTCCCTTCTGTTCTTATCACTCTGGGACCTTGGCTTACTTACCCCATTCAGAACTTGCTCTCTTGTTTGAGGAGGAATATTTCCCTCTCCACCATTCTGGGTTTAAAACTTTCCTTACCAGGTTGGCTAGCACGTTGGCAGAGATACTTTTGCCCCACTTAGTCTGGTGGATCCTGTCTCTTCCAAGCAGCTGTTGAGCCTCAAAATCCCATGGTCATAGAAGGTGAAACCCTTCTGCCAACACCAGCAGCACACAGTCAAGCTATTCTGTAACTGCAAGTTATCAGCTGGGGTAGGAGTCTTCCTCCTGGTGTGAGGAGTCACCAGCTTCCAGCCTTCATGATGATGGGAGCTTCATCTCTCAGATTTCATAGGCACAGACTCTTCCTGCCCCTCCATTACATTTGGATCTTTGGGTTCTTGAAGCTGCAGAGTCTTATGAAGTTCATGTCAATCTCTTATCCTTGCTGATGTTATGGTGTCTGGTAGACTCCTCCCAGAGCTCTTTCACCTGGCAGCAAAGCTCCTTGGAAATGGCACACTTCCTGCAGGCTCTAAGACCATCAGCCCTACCCTCAGAAAGAGTCCCTAGACAATTCTTGCAGCCTGAGACTTGCAGAGTTGCATTCTCTTTCTGAAGGTCTATCTGGGCAAGAGTCTGATAGCAAAGAGCAGTGACTGGGGACTGTGCCCTATTAAAGATGTGTATGTTGGACAGAGAAAATTCGCTGGCCTCTTCTTTGTACCCTTCTTCATGAAAGGCTACACAACCTGCTGCATCTGTTGGCTGCCTGTGGGGGCTGTGCACTAGTGGGTCCTGGCTTTTATATAGACCTCTCCCTTTCACAGGGCAAAAGGGTTCTTGACCCTCCCTAACCGGGAGTCACCTAGAACAAAGGCTGTCAACACCCTGTGATCAAGTGTAGCTGACAGATTACTCATCGATACCTGGTAGAGTTGCCCTTATGCTTACCTGGCAGCAGCAGTCACCCTCAAATTCCACAGAGAGCTCCTAGGAGTCATCTGAGTCACAAATGAATAAATTCATACCGTTTATTTTGACTGATCTTTGAAATGACATAAAATAGCAATGCCATGATTTCACTTCTACAATAATAAATCTGTCAGCTGAGTAATGATTACTCTTAAAATAACATTCTGCAATCATTTATTTTACCCAGCTTTTATTTTTTGATGAAAGTTTATACATCAACATATCAGCATCTTCAGCATCTAGATATTTACCCAACTTTGTATCTTTTTTCAGTCAAAAGTATATAGCTTATTTTTACTGTTTAAAAGTATGTTTATAATTTCTTCTCATCTCTTTCTTCTCTTTTTCTTAATGCACTTCCAGTCACTCAACAAGCTCACCTGTAACAGTGTCACTGTCACTGAGAAAATACATCCATATTGAGCAATTGCTGAGAGAATATCTATTTTGATAGCTTGCAGCTGAAGCAGAGGTTGGAATACTTACTAATGGAATACTTGTTGGATACATCAGATATCTAACTCTGAATAATACATTTACATATTCAAATTCTGATTAAGAGATCCTCTGAACAGTTGTGGTGGGTTGACCTTGGCTGTCTGCCAGACACACACCTAGCTGCTCTCTATGTCTGTCTCTCAACAGGACAGGCAGAGAAGATAAGATGAAAAAGCTTGTGGGTGAAGGTAAAAAGAGGGAGACCACTTATCAATTAACATCTGGGCAAAACAGACCACTTGAGGAAAATTAATGTCATTTATTGCCAATTAAAAATAGAGTAGAACACTGAAAAAAAAAAAAAAACCAAAAAAGAATAAAATCTAAAATGCTTTTCTTCCAGCTCCACCTTCTTTCCAGGCTCAACTTCACTTCCTCATCTAACTCCTTTACTACCTCAGCTCCTGGACAGCACAGAGGGAATGTGGAATGGGGGATTGTGGTCAGTTCATAACAGTTCCTCTTTGCTGCTTCTTCCTCCTCACACTTTTCCCCTGCTCCAGTGTCCAGTCCTTCCCACGGGCTGCAGTCCTTCAAGAAATGCTTCATAGTGGGTTCTCCACAAGCTGCAGTCCTTCAGGAACAGACTGCTCCAGTGTGGGTCCCCCATAGACTGCAGCTCCTGCCATAAAACCTGTTTTGCATGGGATCCTCTCTATGGGTAGCGGGTCCTGCCAGGAGCCTGCTCCTGCATGGGCTCTCCATGGGCTGCAGCTTCCTTCAGGGCACATCCACCTGCTGCAGCATGAGGTCCTCCATGGGCTGCAGCGTAGATATGGGCTTCAAGGCCATCCTGTCCACAGACTGCACAGGAATCTCTGCTCTGGTGCCTGCAGCACCTCTTCCCCCTTCTTCTCTGACCTTGGTGTCCGCAGGGCTATTTGTCACACTTTTTTCCTCATTCCTCACTGCTGTGCAGCAATTTGCACACTCTTAAACACCTTTCCACAGGGGCACCACCACCTCGCCTGAGGGGCTCAGCAGGGCCCTGCCACCACAGGTCTGTTGGAGCCACCTGGAACCAGCTGTGTCTGGCAAGGGGCAGCCCCAGCCTCGCCACGCAGAGACCACCCTGCAGCCCCCCGCCGTCAACACCTGGAAACCTGCACCCAGCAGAACTGTAATCCTCAAGCTTAATATACATATTAAATTTTCTTTTTAATTAAACAAGTCAATATTTAAATGAGCTAATAGTTATAGAGGTGGATCAATAATTACCATAGTTTGGGTTAGATAGAAAAGAAGAAAAAAAGGAGAAAATTTATGGTTCTGTGCCCATGTTGGTGATCTGACAATGTCAGTTTGAAAAAAAAAAAAAAAGTATATTGTAAAGGTTTGCATATAAATGTCACTGCAGTGTCTTCCTCTGTTTTGAATCATGTGTCTACATTGAAAAATTTCAGCACATTCATATGCATTAAGAATATATTTCATGATTATTATTAAAGTTTTAAAAATAAGCTTCTTCTGATGCTAACTTTCAATATGCAGCTTCTTACATTTTGCTATTCATTGTTACTAAATTTGTCTAAAGTTTATTAAGAGATATGTGAGATTTTCATTCAATGGCCATTTAACAAAAATGAAAAAACAAATCAATATTGTTGTGTTGGTTTGCTTTTTTTTTTTTTTTCCCCTGAACATCAAGGAACATCTAGCCTACAAACCCAATTAGTATTTTTTTCAGTGTTCCCAATAAAAATAGCTATAATAACTTAGCAGACTTGTTTCTTTTTGCCAAAAATATTATCTAAGAAAAATTTACTCAAAACTGTGTTTTATTTCTTAGCTATGTCTTCTTATTCAATTTTCGAAATGAAAAAGATCATTACTATTAATCAAAAATATCAGTTTTAAAAGTAAAATAAATTTCTCATTCTCTTTTTTTCTTTTTCAAATTATTTTTCTTATTTCCTCTTTAAATAACACATTCTGAACCCAAATATTGGGATTTAATAATAAAAATATAAAAATATATTTGTTTTTCACAGTATGTAATTTAAATAACTCAGAGATGTGTTTATTCATTATTTAGTCTAAGCAGCCTCAAAGAAACAAATTTTTAAAATTACTGTTTCAAGCAATATATAGTCTAATATTACTGTCTGCTAATCTTAAAATATGAGACAAAATTATTTTCATTGTGTCAATGAGCACTTTTCTGTCATATTGCTTTGCTGAAAGGTGTTGGCAAAGGATCACTTTAGGTTAGTTACCTTTCACATTAATATTGCATTATGTTCCAAAGATCTGTGGATTTATTCAGATTTAATTTAAAGGTCAGATGGTCTACAAGGTATGTAGCATATATGGACTGTGAAAAATAGATAATTATTAAATATGAGGGTTGAAACTGGCTTCTCAGTTTGATCTTTTCTCATCTGTTACCAGCAGCAGTGACTGAGATTGCCTGAACATAAAAGCTTTTCTGTGATGGTCTCTGGCATGCATTGTTTTGTCTTTTTACCTCAGACCTCTTGAGTCTTTATTATACAAAAGGTATATCTCTTAGATCTTGTGTCTTTTCACAAGCCACAGGCTTTTCTTTGAGAAATTAAGGAGCTGCTACTGGAGCTTCTAAACTTAAGGTTGAATTTTTCATTTACAGCACAATTTAGTCTCTGTCAGTTGGGGAATACAGCAAACAGAACATACTATTTCCAAAATTAAAGCACTTTGTTACTCCCTGACTTATATTGTGTGTGCGTTTTTTTTTTTTGTTTGTTTGTTTGTTTGTTTTTTGGTTGGTTTTTTTTTTTAATAGCATATCAGTGTTAGGTCCTTTTTATGCTGTTCAGAAAGTACATTAATTTATATATACAGTATTATTCACACCTACAGTCTTGAAGATGAATATAACACCAACATTTTTTTTAAAAAAATATTTATTTTAGGGGGCATTTTTTGTTTTTGTGTGCTTTGAGTTACAAGCATAAATTCATACAAGTTAACAAACATAAAATGTCCTTGTTTGAAGCTTAAATGCACTGACATAGTTTTCATTTGAACTGTCTAAAAAATGAAAACTGTAATAAATGCTAGCAAATGCTATATGGATTAAAACAAGTATTAAGGAAACTATGAAAGAGCATAGAAACTGTGTGTGCAGCATAAAACAGAAAAAAAAAAATAGAAATGTTAAATGACTGGTTACTTATCTTTCAACTTCCCAGCTTCTACTACCTTCTCAAAGAAACTATCTATCCAAGAGGAAAGGACTTCTAATTTCAGTGAACCTTTCTTTGAGTACAGTTATGCAAAAGGTATGTCCAAATTCAGTATTTATATATAACTATTGTTGATAAGAAGAACTTATTTATATCTGTGATAGGTTGACCTTGACTTGCACCAAGTGCCCACCAAGCCACTCTACCACTCTCTGTCCTCAACAGGACAGGGGGAGGAATATATTGAAAAGCTTGTGGGTCGAGATAAAGACAGAGAGATCAATTACCCAACTACTATCATGGGCAAAAAATATTTGACTTGCAGAAAATAATTTATTTCCAGTTAAACAGAGTCGGATAATGAGAAATAAGAACAAATCTAAAAAGCACCTTCCATCCACCAGTTTCTTCTTCCTAGATTCAACTTCACTCCCAATTCTTCTACCTCCATTGGACAGTGCATAGGAATAGGGAATGGGGATTGCTGTCAGTTCATAACATTTTGTTTCTTCCATTCCTTTCTTCTCACACTCTTCCCCTTCTCCAGCTTCTGAAGTTTTCCCCTTCTCCACCCTTCCGCAGGAGACAGTCCTTCACAAACTTCTCTAATATCAGTCCTTCATATAGACTACAGTCTTTCAAGGATTGCTCCAGCATGGATCATATGTGCCCCCAAAACTTTGTCATGTAAACTCAATGCAATATTTTGTGATGTCACCAGAAAACTCACCAGAATGTCTGATAGAAACTCTATGCTTGTTGATAGATGTGTAATATTAATTTAATTAGTGGAAAAGTTCATACTAGTAAGACTAATTTTGTATGGTTTCTTTTTATGCCTGAAGTCTCAAAGTAGATAATATCATTGATCATGCATGTATCTGGAGGAGGTCCTCAACTGCATTTGCTATAATCTGTTCTATCTAAAATAATCCACCCATGAGACACACACATATACACATACCTTTTAAAAATTACTATTATTATGATGATCTTCATTATTACTGCCATTATTAATACATTTTTTAGGGAAGAAATAAACTGATTTGGAGGGGTGATATATATTAAGATGTTTTAATTCAAAGTTATATTTGAATACAATACTGTAAATCGAGGCAATACTTGATTGGTGGTCAAAGACTCCACAAGTGTGTCATCACAAATGACCACTTTAATGTGACATAATGGGGTATATTCATGTAATAATCTGAGATTCAGTTACTGATTATTTTTTTTTTTTTTTTTTTTTTTTTTTTTTAAGTTGCCCTTCTGCCCTTCAATTCTGAACTGCCATATGTGAAATGATGGAAAAGGGTTAAATTAATTAGCCTGTCTTCTCAGTTATCTTGGGCTGAATAGAACCATGCATTTTCTTGTTTTTCTGCTGTATTTCCTAATTTTAGAGAATACATTGTGCCTCTCATTTCACTTCAGGAGAGCAACCACAAAACACCTAAACGAACTGCTACATAAAAGAAGATACAGTGGAATATCAAGAGCCTTCCAATTAAGATGACTACATCCCCAGGACATCAGCATATGGTGGTATGATGAAGCTGAAGAGTATCACCTATAAATTAAATTTATTTTTCTTCTAATGATTTTAATGAACTACTATAGGATTAAAATTGAAACTAATTAGATCTTCTGTTCCTGGATAACTACTCTTTCAGTAAGTAAATTTAATTAAAAAAAAAAAAAAAGTGTTCTGCCTAAAAACAGATTTAAGAATTTTCACATGCATTGATTTTCTTGGATCACTACAAACTTTAAGCTAAATAACAGATTGCTGTCTTCTAAGCAGGTGTCATCTTTGTTTAGGTACCATGGGATTTTGCTGAAACTATTAGATGTATATCAAAAAAAAAAAAAAAAAAAAAAAAAAAAAAATCCATTTAGAATCATAGAGTCATAGAATCATCCAGGTTGGAAAGGACCCTGGAGATCATCTAGTCCAACCGTTCGCCTAGCACAGTTCCCACCTACAGCATATCCTAAAGCTCTAAATCGACCCTACTCTTGAACACCTCCAAGGATGGGGACTCCACCACCTCCCTGGGCAGCCCATTCCAACGCCTAACAACCCCTTCTGGAAAGAAATGTTTCCTAATATCTAATGTGAACTTTCCCTGGCGCAACTTGAGGCCATTCCCTCTTGTGCTGTCCCTTTCTACTAGGCTAAAAAACCCAGCTCTCTGCAACCTCCTTTCAGGTAGCTGTAGAGGGCGATGAGGTCTCCCCTCAGCCTCCTCTTCTCCAGACTAAAAACCTCCAGTTCCCTCAGCCGCTCCCCGTACGACCTGTGCTCCAGACCCTGCACCAGCTTCGTTGCCCTTCTCTGGACACGCTCGAGTCATTCAATGTCCTTTTTGTAGTGAGGGGCCCAAAACTGAACACAGGAATCGAGGGGCGGCCTCACCAGTGCCGAGGACAGGGGTCAGATCCCTTCCCTGTCCCTGCTGGCCACACTAATCCTGATACAAGCAGGATTTACCTACCCTTCATAGGGTATGAAAGTGAAGGAAATGGAAAATATCTCAGATCAACCCTTTAAATTTAGTTATAATCAATAAAATTTTGTAACCATTAAAATATTTTATTCCAAGCATTTTAAATGTCTGGTAGGTTGGAAACTAAGATCCACTGTGATTCAAGCAGGGAGGGATTTGTCTTTATTCTTTAGTGGCAGACACCGCCTGGAAAAAAGGAATCATGGATACTTTCTTGTTTTGCAGGAAGAGGATGCCATTTTTGCATTTAAGGACTTCTTTCATACTCTGTTTATGATTCTCTTTTTAAACTATTATTATTATTATTATTATTATTATTATTATTATTATTATTATTATTATTATTATTATATTATTATTCTTTATTTTGTTGCATTTGTAGAATCAATGTCATTGAGCTATAAGTTCAAGACTTGTTACACTGAGAAAGTCAAAGGAAATGTAACTTTGATTCTAACTGCAAGATATTTTCCAGGATATATATGATGGCATTTGCTTAATTATTCAGTTTTCAGAACAGATAGGAGAATAGGATTATGTTTCTTAGAGTGTATAGTAGCCATATATGCTTTTTAAGATACTCGTCCCATGAAGCAAAGTGACTGGAAAAAAACATTTAGGTATAGGCTTAGTTAGGCATCTTGCACCGGTTTAGATAAACTTGATAGGGTACATTTTTTTGTTGGTGTGGGTTTTTTTAATTCTGATTCTTCTTAAGCTGAGTCTAAAGGAAGACAAAAGAACTATTTTTCTTTCAGGAAACAGCTATTTTTAGTGCCAAAAAATAAACTTCAAGTATTAGCATATTGATCTCTATAGTACTGAAGTACTTGTCTGGAGATTTTGTAGTATATCTAACATACTTTTATTCTTTAAATCAGTATTTTTTCCATTTATAAGTTTACTAACATAAAAGCCTGTCTCATGAGCTCTTAACTTTATAAACCATCCTCTTTTTTATACAAGCACGGGGGGACACCCTAAAACCATCAAAATATGTTTTAATTTTCCAGATGTTTCAAATGAATCTATGTTTATTTCTGGTTTATTAACAAAGCTGGAGAAACTATTCACTACAACTAACATTAATTATTAATTTGTAAGTGTTCTGCTTAGATAACAGACCAGAAATGCCTGTGATCATAACAGTCACTATATAATTTGAATAAATATACTTACAGCTTGCAAATCTTCAACATTCAAACTTTGCTTCTGAATTCACTACTCATTCAATTGTATGTTAGTATGTTGTAAATAAATCACATGACAGTGCTTTTGATGGCTAAATTCAGGTGTAATTTGTGAACATTTTGTTCATTAAATGTCTTTTATTTTGAGTGATGCTGCTCGCTTCCCTCTCCCAGCTCTACATTTTTATTAACAAAATAAATAAGGATTAGGAAATGTAAAGTTCCCAACATTCTTTCTATTGTTAAAAATACTGTCTACAGTAGGACATTCAAAACCAGGTAACTTCACCATTTTTCATTAATTTCTAATAGCATGTTCATTAGAGTAAAATGCATTAATTTTTACAGATTGATATTAATGGTTCCTTAATCAAATAAAGAAAGTAGGAGTCAGATTTATTTATTATTTAATGACATCAAGGTGATTATGATTTTATTTTCATTTATTATTTTCAATTAATCATTAAGAGCCTGGCAGACAGATATTTAATAATGAAGATTTTATCTCTTTATTGTCACACTATCATTCTTTACATGGGAATCAGCTAGATTCTTTACCTAATGCATTTTGGAAAAAAAAGGTACATTTAAAGTACATTTAAAAAGATCATCGCAAAGAACATCCATGTGAAAGCACATCATAAAAATACACTACAGATTTCACTGTAAAGTGATGCAATTTACTCAGGGAAAAATAAACACACTGTCTTGCTGTGTACTCACAGTGTAAATTAAGAAATGTCCTTCACTCAGCATATATTTTCTTTCTTTTTCTGAATTGCATTCTACATATTCTGTTAGAAAAATTTCTACCCAGTCAGAACTCATTAATATCTTGCATGTCTTACTCTGTTTAAACCTCTCAGGAACGTTATTTTAACACCATTAAATGTAAGACCAACCTCTGCCTATGTTGGAGGGAGGAAAGATTAAAAATTACTGAGTTAGCATGGATTTCTTCATAAGTTATAGATACCTTAGTTATACACCCTTTTCTTACCACACATCACTTTTAGTAAAGGGGAAATGTGGATGATGCCTTCCTGTACTACTTACTGCTTAGCTCCACCTATGCTGTAGGAAGTATCTCACATCTAAAGAGGATAGCCCCAGTGAGAAAGGGAGTAACATAGGAGTTCTATCAGTTTCTAATCCAAGAACCCATTGGAAAAATTGAATAGATGAGGTCATGCTGCTTTTCTCTTTTCCACCTTTTCTCCTTTGCAAGGCAGTTATAGCCAATTTCATGCTATCAGCAGAAAACAAAGTCTAAAATAATACATCTTTACTGCTAGCATCCAAGAAATACCTATTCAGTCACTTTCATCAAGCCTGTCAAAAATTCTTTATATACACTTTTTATTTTGACATTAAAAAAGGGTGGTAATGTCTTTATGAAATTATTTAGTTTCCTAAATTATCTAACATATATGATTCCAGTAACGTTATTCTTTAAAAATAAAAAATTCTGCACAGCAATAAAAGTTATTCTACAGTAACATCTTTCTTGAATGCTGGGATGGGGGTTTGGTTGATTGAATTATAAGAGTTTAGAGAAAGGAAGAAAGAGAAGCAACCATACAGCAGCTCCTGGATCATGTCTAACTGTTCACTGACATTTCATAGTTTTTCTTCTTGGTTAGATTATGAAGTATCTAAAAAACACAAAAGCTGTTTTCTCTCTAGTAAACAACAACCTTTTCACTTAGCTTTCTTTCTAAATCACAGAAAACGAGTAGTCTATTTAAGATGTCAAAGGAAATACAGTTTCAGGCATCATACATAGAAAAAATAGATAAATGTGAAGAATGGGATAAAACAAGGGTATAGAATGGAGTAGGAAACAAAATGCATTAGAGAAGACAAGAAACAAATACAGGGTAAGCGTTTCAAAGTAACTCTGTAGAACACTTACTCTTTCTAGAAGATACTACCTCAGCTGACAAATATCAGAGCAAATTAATTATCTAAATACAGGAAAGAAAAAGTACAAGAACATCTAAGATCCTCAGGTTACAATCTATTTTTAACCATATTGTTGTCACAGAGGCTTGTGACACCTATAAATTATAAGTGAATAATGTATGATATAATTATTCTTAGTTTTCCTTGAACTTAAATATAACTGCACTAAAACAGCGTAAGCAAAGCTGTATTTCATAAAGCTGTTGTGACATAGCCAGATACAATATAAGACTTTTCCTCGAGGGTATGAACAATGTGACTATCAAAGGGGCAAAGACATAGAGCTGCACACAGGAGCAGTCAAATTACAGAAGGATGGACTAGGTCGTCCCAAAGAACTGCAAGCACGTGGAACACCTTCCCAAATACACAGAAATGACAACTGCCAAAACTGAGACAAATATAAACAGTATTAGGGACAGACCATAATCCTTTTGGGGAGTGGGAAAGAAGGATAAACATATCAAGCAGTAATAGAAAAGGTAGAGAAGAAAGAAGTCTGCTTCAGCTCCAACTACTTTGTGGGGAACTCTCAAGCGTGATCACATTAAATTAATCAACTAAGAGTAATCAGGAACTGTAGTTATCAGTACTAACTGTATGGCATGATTTCCATAGTATTGTACACCCACAGCTAATTTAGTATAAGCTTCTTAAGGACTAATAATTTTGAATATGTAGTGAATATATAGTGATAATGAAGAACTAACCATCAGCACAGAAGGGTCTTCTTAATGAATGCATGTAATAAAATTTAGTTCTATGAAACTTTATGAAACTGACTTAATTTCTCTCTCTTCTAGACAGTCCCACCACAGCTGCCCCTATTTCCCCATGTCCTGGTTTCAACCAGGATGGAGTTAATTTTCATTGGAGTATTTCATACCATGTGATGTCATGCCCAGGGGGTTGGGTTGCTCTCTCCCTCTGGGGGTTCCCTGCAGCTGTCTGCTCCTCGGGCGGTGTTCCTGCTGTGGGGGGTGGTCGCTATGTTTGGAGAGCCACTGTTGCATTTTACCCGTTTTCTTTTGAACTCACTATTGTTACTGTTGTTCTCTTGTTATATTTAGTAAATTATTTATTTTTATTCAACCCACAAATTCTCTGCTTTTGTCCCTCCCCTGCCTGACCAGAGTGGGGAGGGGGAGGTGAAGGGCCGGCCACATGACATCTGGCTGCCGACTGAGTTCAAACCGCCACACCCTGATATCTATATCTTTATACCCACATTATATATATATGCTTGTAAAAAGGCAGATCAGAAAGAATATTGTAACTGAATGTATAAGCCTATATGAATCTGTACAGTTTAAATCCACTTTATAAAGATATAGGACTAAAACCTGTTAAAATAGTTTAAATTCCGTCATTTCACGGAAATCAATGCTTATGCTAATTTTTACTCCCCATTCTTGTTAAAAAAACTTATAGACCATGCAGAATTCCATACATTTTTAGTTTGGTAATATATAACATTCATTAGATACAGGGTACAGAATAAGTAATAAAAAACAAAATATAGGAAATAATTAAAATAATGGATACCTTGAAGGTACATGTATTTACTCTATATGACTAAATACAGATATCAATATTTAATTCCCATTTGATCTGTTTACAGTTGTTACATTATAAAGCTGAAGCTGGTAATTAAGGAAACTTTTATGTCTTTGAGATACAACAATGACAGAAAAGAAAGTTAATTAGGCACTATGGGCATTTTCCTGGGAAGAAAATAAAGAAAGAATCCACATTTCAAGACAAAAGAAGGATCATAAGAGAATACAGAAATGACAGAGGTTTCTTTCCAGAGAGTACTAAAAATGTGCATGTTTTAATAAGTCAGTTTTGCTCAGAATTAGTTTGCTATTTACCCTACTAACCTTGCGTTATTTGTTTTGTATCAGACAAATATTGTTTTAGTTTTCTTCTAGAGGTCAGTCTCTTCCAAGCAAAAGCATTGACCTTTAAAATCTCAGGAAATCATATCCTATTTGTTGAAATCTATTTTAAAGAGATACTTTTTAACCCACTATGTGTTTGGTAGGTTGGCTCAGAACAAGTGTTTTCTAATGACAGAAACTATTTTTCTATCCATGACCAGTTAATACCGCTATATGCTTTCATTGTCCTTTAGTGTAGATGATTCTTAGTCTTCCCTAGTGTTGACATCATTCAAGAAGAGAAATCATATCCCTTCTTGAGGCCAAGTTTAGGATTCTTGTTGCTTGGACCACTTTTTTTTTTTTTTTTTTTAAATAACCACACACCACCATCCTCAGCACACAGAAGAAGGAAGCATGAATAAAACAATAACTTTGATATTAAATGCAACCCTTGAAATCCTCATTTTAATCACCAGTTCATTTAATTTGTTGAAGTTTCTCTTTTGAAATCTGGAACCTCCATTATGCACATTATTTTACTTAGCTTTCCTTTTAAGGTAAATAAAATTAATGTAATCTTTCAAAACAAAGCTCTTTCCTATGACCATCTCTCATAGTTATTATTATTAATGACAAAGAGTCTAAAATGTCATCACTGTTTTAATATCAGCATTGGAAATGCTAAATATATATATATATATATTAGTTCTTGTGGGTTATTGTTCCTTCACTCCTATTCCTTTACTCCGGAAAAAAAAACAAAGGTTTTCTTTAATTCACAGGAAAAATCTGGCATAAATGTATTATGTATGTGCTTCCTTAGATTCAGAATTGGATAAGCACTTCAAAAAGTGATTCTTCTAAAGCCTGCTTGTAGCAATAGGTTATTTGGCATTCTTTCTATCCTTTTTTTCCTTTGCTTGGTTGGTTGAGTTTTTTGTTTGTATATTTGCTTCAACAGGATTCCTACTAAATGCACTAAGACAGCATATAAAAAGCATGAAATTGAGTTATATTATTACTAATTATAAAGTATTTAATTCCAAAAGAACAGAGATTGACTACTGGGAGATGTTTGTAATGCCCTAATAACTTTCATTACACTCAGAGGATATCAAGTTAGTAGAGTCTAGAAAATGACTCAGCTCCCAGTAAAGATGCTGAGGTATGAGTCACTACGTGAACACATAGTTCTGATTGTGATGCCTTATGATAGTCCATCTCACAAACAGCTCTTACGCCACATCAACAGGAGGCCCATAGTGTAGAATATCTGTCAAGGACACTGCGAGCACTTGGACAACTCAGGGAATCTGAAATAACACTTTAATGCAAATAAATTAATCTCCTACAGTTTCTTTTATCCAAACACAGTTTGAGAACTGAGTTCGGGTGCCTACACATAGATGCCATTTGATTATTCACAGTATCCACATGAGACTCAGAGCTGTAACACTGAAGATCAGGGCTCTTCTGTAGTTGACAGCCAGAAATCAGGCAGAGTACTCTAGGACATTTTAAATTAGACTAGTTCTTTATCTCTAAACAAATTAATCAAGCAATTAATGGAGTTCTAGGTACTGTAGGGTACCATGCCTGTCCTGCAGTTGCTACTCTTGATGACAGCCAACTCTAAGTGCAGTGCCATATGTGTTGTCCCGCAAAGATGTATTGGATAATCAGGTGGCAGGTCAGGCAAATCATTGTAGACTGCCTTGAATATAACAACTAGACTGAAGTCTGATATCCATCTCATGTCTATGTAGATGTGCACATCCATGTGTAGGCATCTAATATTTGGTGTTTGGAGTTGTCTGCAAAGACAGGTTTTGGTTCCTCTGGTTTTCTCTGTGGAGAAAGTCATGTAACCCTCATGTATCCTTTCATTTTTTTATTAATAAACTGTAGCATTTACCTTTTTAAGATAATTGGGAAAAAAATGTGAAAACTCCTTCTCAATAATTAAATGTTTTGAATCATCATCACTTCTAGCCTTTCAAAAATATTTATTTTTAAACAGGTAAATGTAGAAGTTTTGTAATTCTTAAACATATAATTCCTCTGCTAATCCTACCCTGGATCTACTGAGTTCTCAAAATTTTGAATAAATTTATTAGGTATTATAAAATGGATTTGGGGCTTGGGTATTGTATACTCCCTTGTTCTTTGAAACTGAATAAAAGGTGTGGAAAGGCTATTTGAAGGTCACTTTCCTTCTAGCTCTACAGCAAGATTAATAATAGAAAATCTCTTTTTACAAAGAGGTTCTCTATGCCCTTAATCAACCCGTCAACTCTGTAGTGACTGAAGAAAAAATACTTTTCTTCAAAACTTGTTCTGTAAAAATCTATGGTAAAAATAAGACTAATTTTGGTAAAATAGTGTCCTGGTTCAGCTAGTATAGGGTTGTTTTCCCAGCAGTGGTAAGGGATCTCCAGCCAGGTTATTCAATCCCATGCTAACATCAGGTCCGGCATTGGAGCGCGGGATGGGTTTCCTTGGGCTTTGGTCTGAGGAAGTATGCGCAGCGGGCTGGCTGTGTCCATCGCAGTATTTCTTTGTATATCTTCTGTCTTGTTTACTGTTATTACTGTTTATTGTTGTTATTATTACTATTGTTGTCGTTGTTCAGATTGTTTATTACACTGTTGTATTAAATCTTTCCTTATTTCAACCCCAGGGTTTCTGCCTCACTTCCAACCCTGACCAGACAAAGGTGGGGGAGGGACAACAGCAACGTGGTCTCTGGTCCCGACAGGGCCTAAACCACCACAAATAATAATAATGAAACTCCAGACTAAATACACTGGACATCTGGTGACAAAAACAAAATTTTAAATTCAGATATATTGAAAGATTTTGGTACAGAAATTTTGGTACACTCACATGCTCAAGCTGTGAGTGACAGGAGACCTTTTCTCTGGCACCATAATGCCCACTGAATTTTGAATATACCACTATTCTTATTGCTACAATCTTTTCTGAAGAGTCAAAATAGACAAAACGGAGGAGTGGAGATGACAAAAAGGAATTTGAAGAAAAAGTTCCATGCTCTATGTTATTATTTAATTGGAATTTTAGTTATCTTTCAGTGTCTTAGCCAAAAACAAAAACAAAAACAAAAACATTCCTAAGGGCTGTAAGAGGTACAATCAAAGATATATTTTCTATGTCACTCTTGTCCAATGTCTTTTCCCTATTCTTCTGGTTTTATAATTAAGTCTTATTTAGAGCTCCTGTGCTCCCCCTATCAAAGACAATACTGCTTCCAGTCCTCTTTCTCATACATTTTAAAATCCAGCTAATCGCTTCACATCTAAGCATTGCTGACACAAACATTTCTTTTCACAAGAATCCCTGTCTTCATTTCTCCTACCTCCATAAACACTTTGCATCTTCTCCTTTTATTTCTACTGTGGTTGACTGAGTTTCAGTTTCAATTAAAATTTATTCACCAAACTGACCATCACAAATATCCAATACTGGGCCAGTAGTTCTTAAAAAGTCTGTGGGCATAAAAGCAGAATCTATCTAAAAAAAAAGAAAGGGAAGGAGGGGAAGAGGAAGGGGAAGGGAAATTATGCATATCTCTTAGGAGTGTTTGTATCACTTGGAAAAAATTCTTGCACATATTCTGTATGGTGTATACATTTCACAGAAGAGAAAAATGGAGAGCATGAAAAGGAATTACATTTGCTGATTTTTGCTCAAAAAATGGCCCAGTTTTCTCCTGTACACAGAAAAAGGGATCCACTGGCTAAATGCAAGATGTTTTGTGCAGAGAACTATTTAATATATCTTTATTGTTCTTAGTAGAATAATTTTTGTAAAGCATAAAATGTTTGTCCTTACCTTATTGATAAATGAGTAATTTATTCTAGTTTTATAATCCAAAAGCCTTCTACTCCCCAGTTTTGCAAGTTTCCCTTCTGATAAGAACACTATCTTTAATAAAGTTCTTTCTAACTCCTATTTATATATATATATTACAAAAAAAAAAAAAA
>NW_020799091.1:47355498-47380406 GCF_003259725.1 Athene cunicularia
CGGAGGGCAGCAGGGACAGCACCTGTGTGACTGCCATCAGCTGGGTGACCTGCTCAGCCTGGTGGCGGAACTCAGAGAAAAGGCCAAGAGATTAAGAATTATTAGGGAATGTGAAAGGGAAATGGATTGGTGGAGTAACACCCTAGCACCCCTAAAGAAACAGGAGCGAATGGAGGCTCCAAACCAGGCAGGTGATCCCTCATCCTCTTGCTACTAGGCAGAAGGAGGGGACCTAAGAGATACGGGAGGCAGGAAAATCCTCTCCTGACCTTATCACACTCCATGGTGCCCTTCACAATAGATTCGGTGCCCTGGAACTTTTGAATGAAGTAGAGAAGGAGGAAGAGAATGAGACAAACAAGGAGGAAGACCAAGGTCCACCAAGGCTGGATCATTCCAGACCATGTATTAAAACCAGTTGTAAAAAGAACCCCAGAAGAGTCATTGTAGTGGCTGACTCCATCCTGAGAAGTGTTGAAGGCCCCAGATGCAGACCAGACCCACCTAATAGGGAAGTCTGCTGTCTCCCTGGGGCCCGTGTCAAGGACCTCACAGCAAAAGTCCCTGCTCTAGTGAGAGCCAAGGACTACGACCCTCTCCTGGTTTTTCAGGTAGGTAGCAATGACATTACCAGAAGTCCTAAAGCAATGAAGAGAGATTTCAGGTCCTTGGGGAAACTGATTAAGCGGTCCGGGGGCACAAATTGTGTTCTCCTCAATCCCTTCAGTTGGATGAAGATGGATGAAGAAGAATACCGAAGAACTCAACAGATGAACTTGTGACTCCAAGACTGGTGTTACTGTCGGGGCTTTGGATTTTCCAATTATGAGTTGATATAGAGGGCACCAGACCTTTTGGCATTAGGTGGAATGCACCTGTCCCAGAGGGGGAAGACGATCTTGGGGCAGGAGTTAGCTGGGCTCATTGACAGAGCTTCAAACTAGATTTGAAGGGGGAAAGGGGCAAAACATCAGCCCATCTGAAGTGCATGTATACCAACGCACACAGCATGGGTAACAAACAGGAGGAGCTTGAAGCCATGATAAAACAGGAAAATTATGATGTTGTTGCTATTACAGAAACATGGTGGGATGTCTCCCATGTCTGGAAAACAGCAATTGATGGCTACAACCTCTTTAGGAGGGACAGAGAGGGAAGGAGAGGTGGTGGGGTGGTGCTGTATGTTAGGGACGGTTATGATTGCTTTGAGCACAAGTGTAGTGATGACAGAGCAGAGTGTCTTTGAGTTAGAATCAGGGGGAAGGCCAACAGGGCAGATGTTGTAGTAGGAGTCTACTATAGGCCACCCACCCAGGACAGAGAGGTGGATGAAATATACTATAGGCACTTAGGAGAAATCTCACAATCACTTGCCCTTGTTCTTGTGGGTGATTTTAACTTTCCAGACATCTGCTGGAAATACAACACAGCAGAGGAGGACCAGTCCTGGAGATTTCTGGAATGTGTGGGAGACAACTTCCTGATGCAGCTGGTGAGTGAACTGACCAGTGAAAGTGCCCGGCTGGATCTCCTCTTTGTGAACAGAGAAGGACTGGTGCGTGAAGTGGTGGTTGGAGGATGACTAGGGTACAGCAATCACAAAATAATAGAATTCTCTATTCTTAGAGAGGCCAGGAGAGGGCTAAGCAGAACTGACATCATGGACATCCAAAGGGCTGACTTTGTCTTGTTTAGGCACCTGCGTGAAAGGATCCCTTGGGAGATGATGCTGAAGGGTATAGGCGGCCAAGAAGGCTGGGCGCTCTTTAAGAAGGAAGTGTTAATGGCTCAGGAGCAGGCAGTCTCCAGGTGCTGTAAGAGAAGCTGGCAACAGTGAAGACCACCCTGGCTGAACAGTTAGCTTTGGCTGCAACTCAGGGAGAAAAGGAGAATTCACAGCCTTTGGAAGAAGAGGTTAGCCACTCACAGTGATTATAAAGATGGTGAGAAGCTATGCAGGGAGGAAATCAGGATGTATAAAGTCCAACTAGAAATTAATTTGGCTTCAACTTTCAAGGACAACAAGAAATGTTTCTATAAGTACATCAACAGCATAAGAAAGACCAGGGAGAGCCTCATCCCTTGCTAGACACAGGAGACATGGTAACAAGTGATTAGAAGCCTGAGGTGCTTAATGCCTTCTTTGCCTCAGTCTTTAACAACAAGACTAGTTGTATGAGGGAATCCAGCCTCCTCGGCCAGAAGACAGAGACTGGGAGAACAACCCCCCCTGCAATCCAGGAGACAGTCTGTGACCTGCTGCATCACACAGACACACACAAGTCTATGGGACCAGACGGGATACACCCAAGGATGCTGAAGGAGCTGGCTGAGGTGATCGCCAAGACACTTTTCATCATTTACCAGCAGTCCTGGCTAACCGTGGAGGTCCCGACAGATTGGAAATTGGCCAGTGTGAGGCTAATCTGTAAGAAGGGTTGGAAGAATGATCCAGGAAATTACAGGCCTGTCAGCTTGACTTCCGTGCCCAGGAGGCTGATGGAGCAGCTCATCCTGAGTACCATCACACAACACATGCGGACAACCAGATGCTCTGGCCCAGTCAGCATGGGTTTATGAAAGGCAGGTCCTGCCTGACAAACCTGATCTCCTTCTATGACAGGGCGACCTGCTTATAGGATGAGAGAAAGTCTGTGGATGTTGTTTACCTTGACTTTAGCAAGGCCTTTGACACTGTTTCCACAAATTAATTTCTTGTTAATGGTTGGACTAGATAGTCTTCAAGGTCCTTTCCAAACTAGCTGATTCTGTGAAAAATGTTTCAGAAGCATCACTGACTAGAGACAGAGAGCCTAAAATACTGATGACTCCTTCTTACTGGAAGGCTACAGTCTGGTAAGGTAGATCCCTCTTTCAGCTTTTGAAAAATGAATGCGCCAGTTGTACTCAGTGGCATATGCAAAGTATAGAAAAAGTAAGTGGAATCCTGTAAAACAGAGAGCCACTCATTCTGTCCATCTTCTGTGAAGACCACCAAGTGAGGACCAGCCATGACTGGAAGAACTCTCAATCCTCTCTTCCACATGCACATGAAAGGAAAAAAAAAAAAAAATTAAAAAGGAAAAGTAGAACAGAATAGACTGTGTCACCAATACAAAAGTTTTGGTGATACTAAAGTAGTTAATTACATATTAAAGGACTTCTGAAATCTTGCAAACACTCTTGGAGATTTCGCTTATTTTTGATGTTCAAAAACTAGGAATATGAAAAGAGGTACTAAACAATCCTTTATGAATGCCTTCCTTCAAAATGCTAAAAAGTTAACATCTCACTTATTACACTCACTATAAACATTATACGGATGACTGATACCATTGATCTCAAAATGAAATTTTAAAATGTCACTTCAGGGTGAATTCACTTTTCTAGATCATTTTAATTACTATGTTGTATTTAATTTTGTATTGAATAATCCTAGCCAACAAATCGGCTAGCACAAAAAATAAATTTCAAATGGAATTTCTGAGTTGTGGCTTTCAGAGAAGCTTTCATTTGCGGGTAAATAAAGTTTTAAGGAGTTTCAGCATTTCAAATATCATGTTTCTGTTGTAAATAATTCACTTCATGATTGACATCTAGAATGTGTGTGTCTAACTTGTACTGTTTATTAAGGGATTTTGCTATATCCTCTCACTCCTTGGTGGTTTTCAAGGTAGTTGCCATGTGTTACAGAAGCTCTCACAGAAACAACCAACCACCAAAATTTAAAAGTTTATTGTCAATACAATTAACTGGCCCCCTGCAAATTTCAGATTTGAATGTACAAATGTCTTTGAGAGGAGAACAGAACTGCAATTAAGAAAAGCAGACTGCCATTGATTAGCTAGCTCTAACTGGGAAACATTAATAGATGCTAAAGCAGGGTAAGAGCAAATTACAGTTGGACCCAAATATCAAGGGTAATGACAAGTTTCTCAACTAGTACACACTACGTATTGAGAACAAATGTTTGGGGTTGTTTGATTTTTTCAAAGTATCAAGTTGCACAAAGCATGGGACCTGAAGTGGAAACTCATTAATTTTACTTTATCATCTAATGTTCTACAAGGCGTCACTATAGGTCTGACCCAGCCCAAACAGTCCATACACTGTAAGTCTGATTGCATTCAAGAGAAGCAGTCAGGTTCACTAATAATTCTGTTTATTTTAATGCAACATCTACAGATTCTTTAAAATTGCCTACGATAAATGCACAGACTGCAGGTTGACCATGTAGCACTACACAAAAGAAAAACTATTTCAGTCACACACATTAAGTTCCCGGGTATATACTCAGTGTAGCCAAGGAAATTTTTACCAAAAGGCGTCCCTTCTGGTGAGGGGAGGGGGGGAAAGCACAAACCCATTGATCTGTCCCTCTGTTTTGGTGTCGGATTATTGTCCCTCCAAGTTAGGTAGAAACATGGGGTAGTATTTATCTTAGTTTGTATGTGTGAGGGGTGGGACTGTGGTCAAGCTGTTACCTTTTAAACAACAACAGAGTACATTCTTTGGTGCCAGGGGTACAGCTGTTTTTTGAGGGAGAAAAGAGAGGATGAAAAACAAGGTCAGCTTGATGCAAGGGGTGCAGCTGGGTTTTCTGAAAAAACAAACAAACAAACAAAAGAGGATGGGGAACAAGGCCAGCAGGCTACTGCAAAGAGCAGGAGATAAATCTGTCCTTGAGTGAAAGAATGGGACCACGTGGCCTACGAGCTGCTTCACATTCCTTTTTGGTGCCATGACAAACACAAATCACTGAACCTGCATCCTGTCCTGTGCTTTCTTTGGGCTCCCTGTGTCAAGGAAATGTGTGTTTTACAGATTTCTGACTGTTTTGCTTTTCTCATGTTTCCAACACCTACCAGTTGTAACTTGGAATTATCTAATAATGGTTTTAACATAATTCCACAGACAGTTCCTGATTGCTCTTTTAAACCTCTAGAAGAAATAGGTTTTAGAGTGGGATATTTTTTCTAATGCTAAGCAGAAATTAATCATTTTTTGAAAAATGGGGAGAATCATGTAGATTATTATTAGCCAATGTGAGACACAGTTATAATTTGTTACATCTAACCTAGAATATAATAGAACATGAAATATATGACTCTATATATGAACATTTTAACAGAAACACTAATTTATATCTCCTCCTTTCAAAAAAATTACTTAAGGAATAAATTATTTTTTTTTATCCCAGATTTAGCTGAATAGTTTTAGTCAAATTAAGTAAATTAGTAGAAAAATTCTGTGTTTTCACTTGTTTAAAATAATTCATTTTGACTGTCTCCAATGACATTTTGTTTGGAATCTAGGTTATTTCTAACAACAATAATAATCAAGAAAAAAAATGTAGGTTTTGGGGGGAAGGTAGAGATGGGAATGGTTTAATTATTATCATGTAACATGAAATAATATATTGCTTTAGCTATTTGCAAGAAAACATTTATAAAATCTATTATTTGAACATTTATTATTTATATATAATCTGGGAGAAATCAGTTACTTCTATGAATAAATAATAATAAAATATTACAAACCAACATTTTATAAAAAAATAAATAAATTATTAATAAGACCAAATGAAATATTAAGAAAACAATTACACAACACACCTAATCTCTAACACCTGAACATCCAGAAATTTATGCAATAATAACTTTGGCTGTGGTGAACATTATCTATTTGTCTTTGAGAGGTCAGTGCCTCATCCAATTCAGCATATCTGCACTGGGATCTAATGGAAAATAAATTGTCCTTTTGACATCAATTTTCTCACAGAGATGTGCTATCAGAATTGAAATAGATAAGAAACTCATTGCTTAAGTATTGTTTAAAA
This sequence comes from Athene cunicularia, assembly GCF_003259725.1. Lineage (NCBI taxonomy): Eukaryota > Metazoa > Chordata > Aves > Strigiformes > Strigidae > Athene > Athene cunicularia. The sequence continues at coordinate 47,361,338 of NW_020799091.1, forward strand.
GAATCTCTTGAGAACCATCAATTCTGTATTTGACTTTCAGTTTCCCCATGACAAAATTTGAGGAACGCAATTTAGATATGTAACTAGACTGTATTGATTGAAGAGCATCACCTTAAATCACAGAAACAACCAATCCCCTAATAAAAATTTTATTACTGAATGTTTTGACGTTAGGAAAATTTGGTCATAAAAAAATGACAAAAATATCAAAATGAAATTGCTACTTCCAATATATTCAATTAATTTTTATGTAATCATGACCATAAAACATTGATGTTGTTATTACTAGCTATGGCTGTAATATAGACTCTTTTAAAGTATTTAGTCTGATTTTTTGCAACATTAGTTATATTATCTGTGGATTACTATTACCATTATTTTTTTAAAAAATGTAAACTTCCTGGAAATAACATCCTTTCTGTGATTAAAAAATACCTACCCTGAAGTCATCTAATTTTTAGCATCGTTGAACCTCAAAGAATTATGCTCAGGTGGGGTGATTTGCCACCTTTTGCTGCATTCACTAAAGTAGAAATGAATGATGGCTGGGCTCATTTATTCACTAGGGAGAACAGGAACTATTATGTATTTTTTTTATTCCTATCAACAAATAAAATTGAATAGTATAAAAAATGACATTAAATAGATACAATAGAAAAAAAAAAAAAAAACAAAACAGGAATACACAATGCATAAACTTTGGTGTTTGGTTTGATTCAAGTAAAACTTTTTTTTTTTTTTTTCCCCTCCCCCCAAAGAACTTTTGGATACTCCTTGCTATGCTGGCATTAAATTGTGATTTGCAGTGGCATGCAGTGTCCAGAATTATTTTTGCTTTTCCCTTTGTACTGTTATCCATTGTTCTCCATTAAAGACAGGCTATCTTGATAAGGATGTTATACCATTCTAAGACAGTTTCAGATATTATAAGCAATATTAAAATAATCAAGATTAAAAAGTAATATTTCAAAGCTTCAAATCAGAGTTCAACAAACAAAATATTAATTTTATGAAGCATGACTTTTTTTTTTTTTTTTTTATGAGATGAACAAAACAAACAAATGGCTTTATAACTTTTAGGCTCTAAGTCACTGAATTAACATCATATTGACATCCAGTGTTATACTGATTTCTCAATTATAAAACTTTTACTGGTTTCTAATTTTAGGAATAATGATCATGATTAAAGAACTATTTATAAAATTATACATGCAAAGCCATAATTACAGAAAATTGATTTCCACTACAGGAAAAAAAAAAAAAAAAAGGATAAAAGTAATCCTTTGAAAGTTGTATCTAGCTTTGCATTTTCTGAAAGTACTATTTGAAATGTTATCTGTCTTCAACTGTCTTATAACTGTAACATTTGGTTCTCTCATCTGCCAATTACAGAAGTGAAAAATTGTTCTAAATTCTAACATCTGGGGAGAGAAAAAAATATGCCTGTAAATGCTTAAGAATGCAACACATTAAATATAACTACATAGAAAAATAATAGGAAGAATTGCAGGATGATTTTCCTGAGGAAATTACCTCTAAGACAACACTGAATAAAATGTGGAATTATAGCAGAACTTTTTTCATAATAGTAAATACTTCATACAACTTACCCACTTCCAATAGGATATACTATGTATGGATAAACATCATTAAAGCCCTTGTTCAAAAAATTATCTAGGTTCTCTATATATTTGATGGAGGTAAAGTAAGTTATCTTAAGAATGAAGTATACAAGCTGACCTGCGGTTAGCTACCATCTGCAGATATTTACATTTTTCTTATATATTAAGAAGGACCTTTGCTGTTCGGATTTCTAACCTTTTGCGTTTATTACATTTATCAATATTCCATCAAAGCAAAGCAAAACAAAAATAAAACAAACAACAACAAAGAAAGGTTATGTTTCAAATCAGTCTTGAGTGTAAGCAATTTGATCTGTTAGGGTGAAATATTTTCTATCAAGATTAATATGTGCCACAAACTGTTCATAAACAAGAAACTGTTTGTAAAGAGGATGTCTCAAACAACTCCAGTGGTACGCCCTGCAGGGAGAAGCAGATCAAGCTCTGTGGAGGTGAGGCAGTGGTCCATTTCTTTCTCCCTCCCTCCTGTTGTTGCCCAGAGACAGATCTTGCCTAACTTCAAAGGTACAAGCCATGGAAAATGAGAACCTTCTAGAACAACCTACTGCACATGCGTAAAAAAGACTATATAAAGGCAACACCCATGTGTGTCTTTATCAACTCACCACCGATGGACCAAGCTGGCTACTCTGCAACAAAGTGGGGTCCAAGGGTGGTGATTTCCCCTTTTCCTATCCCCTCCTCCTCTCCTTTCTCTTTGCTCGTTCTGCTCTCTCTCTCTTTCTTACATATTTTCATGTGTATAAATTTTGTAGGAGTTGAATTGTGTTTGGTTAATCACTGATGGATTATTAGCAAAATAGTCTCATCACCAAAGTGCCTTAATTCATGCTTCGGAGGGTTACTAGTTAATTGTTGCCAATTTGTCTCCATTCATTCACTAAAGTGGCCAGTTAATAAAGTCATCAGCACAGTTTTTCCTCTGAGTCATTGTGGTGACTCGGCCTGCCCTGCAGCTCTGCTGAGCAGAGACGGGCTCTTTCACCTGTCACCTGCATGCAGGCTATCAGGGAATTCAAAAGATTCACCGCCCTCGTAATTCGTCACATAGGATGAGACCATATGGAAAAAAAATTTTCAACGTCATGATAGCTGAATGCTCACCGTCCCTTAATATTCTTTCCTCTTCATTGTGGTCTATTTCATTAAATTTCTAATTTAATTATATAAAGCATTGGGCTTAGACTCTGATAGCAAGTCTTTCAGGACAGTTTTCATGTTCATAAGAATAACTAGATTTCAGCAGGCTCTTCTTAATAATGATCCTGATTATATTTTACCCAAATCTCCACTCAGCATTCACAGCCACTCCTGTATCTAGATATTTTCTACACACAGATTTTCCATATTCATGTTTTGTGTCATTCACCTTCATCTTCTCAGCTTCCTACTTTCTCTATAAAACTGACTTTCTTCTTTTCAATTCACATTCTGATTTATCTTTGACACCTTGTTCTCACCTTCTCACCAGAAAATTCTTCCAATGTTAATGAACCCCTGAATTATTATTATTCTGGGAGGAAGTCTTGAGTTTATGGTTGAATACATAGTAATTTACTGAAATGATGCTACATTATTTAAGTGTTGAAGATATGCCTTCTTAACATATTCCTCTAAAATCCTCTTTTTTTTTTTTTTTTTTTTTTTGAACTACTTTGACTTCAGTGAATATGATTGAACTTAATTCTACTGTTATGATTTATTTATCGTATTAAAAAAAAAGCATTATGATACCTACATCTGATTTTATGCATGGTCTCCTATTTGTCTGCTTTAAATATTAATGTAACAGAACTTGATCATTATCAACCATTGTGAAAAATTCAGACAGAAATGAATGTCAATAAATCAATAAATAGCTATCAATAGTCTACATTCAGCTATCCTGGATTTAAGCATCTAATCTAAGGTGTTTAGGTATGCTCCAGATATGGGAAGTACAGAAAGATTAACATCTTCAAGGAGTGTAACTATCCCTACTAACACTGCCTGAATTTTCTGGTGTCCTACTCCTCTCATCACCCCAAGTAGTTGTTTATTTTGTTTCCCTTTTAATATCAATATTTTAAATTATCAACAGTATGTTTACTTCTGAACTATCTTTCATTTTGGAGCAATAAATAGCCTACATTGCTTTGAACTTGTAAATAAGTATGTGTACTATGAATATATACAAAATATACTATATAATTTGTAAAGTACATAGTACAAAATATAAACCAAAAAATGAGTATCGAAAGGTGTTTTTTTTCAATGTCATTGCATTTTAATTAGATTAATTTCCTGAATCTCTAAACCGTCTTCTGATGGCATACAGATCATTCTGCCACCATAAAGAACTTTAACTACAAGTTTATTATGATCCATTAATGAATCAATACAGAAAAATATTATCGACAGAATATAAAAATAATAGTTTTTCATACATAACTATCAAAGCACTGTATTACAGTTCCTAAATCTAACTGCTTTATTTGCCGATAAAGAAAGTGGTGCAGAGAATTTGTAGTCTAGGCACTGTGTAGATGTTCAGAAACAGTTATTGTAAATAGGCCAGCAGATGTGAACATCAATCAATGTCCAAGGAAAGAATGAGGGATGAATAAGCCCAGTTCTTCTGTATTATCCTTGTCAGCAAAAATAATCTTTCTAAACCTCTGTGCAATAAACTCATTTTTTCTAAGACATAGATTTTCTGGAAAACCTTGTCTCTTCTCAGATAGTTCCTTTTGTTAAGTTCTCACATTTGAAGATAACCATTTAGTCACAGTCAAACATACAACAAACAAAATATTATTTCTTTAAGTGAAGTAATACATTCTTGTCTCTTTTGAAAAGAGTTACACCCCATATCATAGAGGTTTGTGATTTGGCAAGACTCTCTGGCTTCCCAGCACTGCCTGGCAACTTCTTACTCTCACATGAATACTAATTGCACAGTTGAAATCACTTACATTTCTTGAGATTTCCAGTTATCTCCAATAACTGGAAAGAAAAGAAAGGCAAAATAACACAGGGTAGGTACCAATGAAAGGGATCACAATATAATCTGATCTCATTAATTACGAAGTGTTTGACTGAATGGACGCATAGGTACCAACTGAAGGGACGGTAACATGATACAGCAGAGTATAGGGAAGAATCCTCCACAACAATATCTCACCACATACTCACCACAGTGAATAATGCAATGCTGTTCCATTTCTTTTGGCACAGACCAGCAACTAAATTATTTAATATATGATGAGGCAAAATATTACACTCTTCCAGTAGCGTATGACATAAGACTAAAAGCAGTGAGAAGGATTAAAAGCCTTTGCAACTGAATATTAGATTTTAAGATTTGTTAATTTCCAAGTTAGACTAGGATACAGAAGATGAAATCATGTCAGCTATGAAAAGTAGTATCTGCTTCCTTTACATCCCTGTTATCATTAAGCATCTGCCATATTAATCATGCAACAGCATAACTAAAAGTTAAATAAGCATGTAAGTTAAATGCTTTTAACATTTCTACTGATAGTCTGTGGGTTGCAATACCACATCCAAAAATTAAAAACACAGGAATAATGTTTTTAGACATTGAGCAAAGACCATGTAATTTTAAGGACTCTAGAAGAATGCTTCTTTATAATATTTTTTTCATGTTGCTATTAAGTTATATAGACTGTAGTGATCCTCTCTGGAAGTCCAGCTGTGTTGTGTTGTGAATATTCCTCATCCACAGGGTAAACTTCACCAGCCAGTCACAATGAGAAGACATATAGCCAGCTTCCATTTGGGACAGGCAAATGTACCTTGTCTTTCTCTAAATGTTCAGCAAGTTATCCTGTGAACTAAAAATGTTGAATAGGGGTATTTTCTTCAAAGAAAATCCTGTAAGTGTTCAAAACACAAAAATGTCAGGTAAGCTTTCCATAGAAGGGATCAGCATAGCATGATGCACTATGGCTGAAGGTCCAATCAGTGCTGCAAAACTCAGGTTTCCCAGCATTTAATGGGTGTGATATTATCTATATTATTCTCTTTTTTCCTTATACTGTTAGCTCAAATAAATTGCATTTAAAAGTGATAGCTTATGGCATCTAAATGTCTTACTGTGATCATAACAAACCAACACCTTCTTGTGCAAATCTGATTGGTATATATTTGTATATAGTATATATACTTTATAGCAAATAATATATGAGAAATAATATATACTGTATACAATGTGTGTGTGTCTGTGTGTTTTCTGAGGAAAGAACATTTAAAAGATCAGTTGCATTTCTGTATATATATATATATATATATATATAAAATATATATTAAGAAATATAGATTAGACTGCACTGACATTTCTCTCCATCGGAAAATTTAAATTCTGAATATATATTAAAAAAAAAAAAAAAAAAAGCGCATCATGTCACTGAAATGGTCTGTGTCAGATTAAGTGTGTAATTATTAGCCCTTGTATTTTTTAAGATGAACTGCTTGATTAAATCATATTAAAAAAAAAAAAATAGAACACATCTTCCCTTTTGGAAAATATGAGATATGTATTATGATTGAATGTGCTGTGGTGTGTGATGATGATGAACTGCATCTGGTCTATATGGGAGAATGGAAATCAAAGGCAGGTATATAATATCTCAGATTGGTACAGCTTTTGTCATTATTTTCTATTCAGGATGGAACCTAATATTTTGGTAGAAAATAAATAAATTAAAACTTATAAGAAAAATATCTGTCACAAAATACCTTCAAAATTCATCAGCCATGTCTGAAATGTTGTAACCAAGATACTGAGGGCTGAATTTATGCCATCTTAAATGGAAAGTTAGTGCTGCAGAGATGTACTCGGGTATCAGAAAGTGGGGATCAGAATCTACCTCTTCTGATACTTTTACCAATTATATTAAAGAGAGAGAGAGAAAACATACTCAGAACATTTCAGCTTATAATAAACAATAATCAAAATGTAAGAATGGAAAATCAGTCTTGTTCATATAATGTTCTAAAGAGCCCAAAATGAAACAGTATGTTTCTCCAGCAGTATTTCAGATTGAAATGGCTGCAGTTGGAGAAAGATGACAAGCACTAACAACCGTCAGGTCACAGATGAGGGTATGAAACTAGTGGTTTATTGATTAGATCACATTTCACATTTATATATATTTGATATGATTTAAATTATTGAAATGCAACAGAACCCATGCTCGGAGAGAAAATATGTTCATGTGTTCATAATGACTACATTCGCTTACAATTTACAAAACTGAAAAAGGCTGGTTTTTGCTTCCAGCCTTTATCTAGGGAAATTCCTAGATAAAAGAATTTGTGAAATGATATTATCCACTTATTATATTAAAATATGGGCTGGATTTATGTATTTCATTATTTGCATTAGAATTAATGAACAATCTAATTTTGTAACTTCAACGCTTTATTCTGTAGTACTTAATTACTGAGGTATGATTTGCTGAATGCTACTTCAGATGTCATACTGTAATAGCATGGTTTTTAAGAATGGGCAGAAAATGACAAAGTCAGTAATTCTTGAGGAAGATCCTTCATTATTTCAACTCTATTACCGGGCGAATTAAAGGAATTGAAATTATTAATATTTAGTAATTTCCTTGATAATATATAATTACTTCCTTTAATAGGATTAGCAAATAACATTCATGCTACCAACCTTGATTCAGTGTGTCAAACACACCTGTGACTCTTTGTTAATCCAATGAGGTATTTTTTACCTGGAACAAAAGCACTTAACTTTCCATTTAAGATGGCATAAACACAGCCCTAAATATCCCGGTCACAACATTTCTGTTTTCATATATTCCTGATGAATTTTGATTCCTTTTGAAAAACAGACAGTAAGAAATTCACAAACAATTACTCTGACACTGAAGAAAGGTGGGCATCTAAGGTAAACAGAATGAGAATTTATTTGTTTTCTATTCTAATTGTTTGGTAAGTGAATGATTCATTGCTCTGACAAACTAAAATTAGAGCATAGATAAAGAATTTACTGCCTTTTATTTCCTGGAACTGTGAACTTCTATGGGGTGATCAACACCTCTGCCATTAATGTCTTTTGACCAGTATATTGATATGAATGAATGATATGATTCTTCTCTTCTTCCTCTTACTTATTCTTTGCTAATATACTTCACTCTGATTTTAAAGCCATTTGGTGGAAACCCAAGCCAGTAAAATAAAATGAATAGCTAACCAACTTATAAATCATTCAAACAAACTATTTGAAGCTTTTTGAAGGCTTTGAGTGTCAATGTAAACATCATAGAAAAATCGGACCGATTTTCAGAGGCTTTTTCAGAATCTATATGATCACATGGATTTAAATTTGTACATTTGAAACACAGTATGAGCCAACTCTACTCTTGTTTCTTTTGGTTCTTTTAAATGTAAATACTTCTCTCAAGATGTCCTTTGAGTTCTGACAGCTCAACAGATGAAAAAATATGTGCTTGGGTACTTGTCTTGTCTGATTCCGTCAGATTGAAACTGGTGTAATCATTGTTTGACTTCTTTTTTTTTTTTTTTTTTTTTTTTTTTTTTTTTTTTTTTTTTTTTAATGGTAGGAAATATAAACCTTGATGGTAATATGGGTGATAGTCTAGATCAGTGGTCTCCAAATTTTTGGTCACTGATCCCTATAGCAGAAAACTTTCTGAGTGCACTCCCTTAATATATGTATATTTATTTATAAATTATACATGTACTCTGCACTACTGAAGTTCTAATATTTTCTTCCTAGACGCCAATGAATCATACTGTGCACTCTAGCCTGTAGCCCAGTTTGGAGACCACTGCTCTAAATTGTCATGAGGAAGGTAACAAAATTTCTTCTCCTATGAATGTAGCTTGACATTTTTTCCAGGACAAGGGGAAAAAAGAACAAACAAAATCCCAAATTTACTAATGTTTTTGTAATAACCACAAATGTTTTCTTTTACAGTAAATTTACTATTTGCTTCTGCAAGAATCCCCTAAAATCCATTTCACACAATTATATCTTTCAGCCTGAGTGATGAGCAAGTCAACATAAACATCTCTGAAGACCTTCCCAATCTAAATAATATAATAGATTGCATCAAAGTAATCTTGAAAAGACACATTTACTGTACTTTCTATCACATTCCCATAGCAAGGACTTCATTGACAAACATTATTTGTGCTGCAGAAAACACAATCTTCATCCTTTCCATCTATAGAAACATGATTGATTTCCTTTCTTATACATAAAGGGTTTAATATATTTCAGGAGATCTTTAGGAATGTAATTTTAAAGTTAAAATGATTGCCTGCACTGGCATTCTGTATAATAATGGCAGTCTATATTTCTAAGGTTATCGAGAATTCATTGGTGTGAACATTTGTGTCAGCTTCTGTTCCTCAAGCTCATTGTGATTTCAATAGAAGAGATGACTATTGTTAACATCAATGTTCCTATTTTGTAGGGTTAGATTCATTAGTTCAAGTTTTCAATGTGTATGGTTTTGGCCAGAACTATAGATGTAACAGCCAGGAGAGGAAAATGATCACTGTTCCATAAAGAGCTAAAATAATGTCTTAGGTAAATTAAAAAAATAAAAAAAAAAAAAAAAGAAAAAAAAAAAAGAGACTATTTAGGAGCTGAGGCTACAAGTAGGAAACCATAATTGTTCATTAATTTCTATATGTCTCAAATCTTTGACACATTACATGAAATTTACAGTAGTTACCTCTTATATGTACTTAGATAATCACCCGTCTGTTCTTGGTGAGATTATGTGCAATTCAGAATCTCAAAATATTTTATAGATGTATTACTGTTAAAATATATTTTACCACAAACTTGGCCGATAATGTTAGCTTTCACAAAGTCCTTTCAGATTACCAAACAAGAGTCATAATGAGTACTAAAATATTTTAGAATATCAGCTGTTTTGAAAGAGGAAATCGATAAACTTTCCGAATGGATTTAGCAACAATTAAAGGGATGTATCAATAAAAAGTAAATGCTATCAAAAGATTAAAGTATCAAATCAGCATATTTATAAATAAATTGTTTTTTTATTTTTCCCTGTCAATTTTTTCTTAATTTTCCTCTTCATCCAAGACCTCTGTCTGTAGGACTAATCAGTATTAAGAATCTTCACATTACACTTATGCTCTTAAAAATGTACGTGACCTTAAAATGTCCCACTGAATGATACTCTATGTCTGTTTGAGAGTTAATTTTATTTAAAATTTCACTCTACTTACAGCAAAGCATCCACTTAGAAATTTTTCCCTGTAACTAAGAATAATTTTCTCATTAGGCTCAAATTCAGGCAGGAATCAGAATATTATATAATCAGATTGTATTTTCATTAATATAGATACTAATTTAAGAATATATGATACATTTATAAATTTAAGTATGAACAAGTAAATTAATTAATTTATAAATGATATATTTTAATACAAAATGTAACATAACATTATAAATTTAATGTAATATAATTAATGCAATATAAATTAAGATTTTTATAATTGCAAGTGTATCATGACAACTCTGAGTCTTCTCCATTTTCCAAACAGTAGGTTGGAAATATATTCCCAGATAGTAACATATGTATAAGAGAATGAGTTTACATAAAAATAAGCAATCTAACAATGAAAACAATTTAAATGTCCACAAGTTTTGTTTATTGTTTAAAGTAATTTAAGGACAGAATGAGGATGCAATCAGAATGAGTAGTGTTTTATCCATGAGTATTACTACTTCTTACAGGATAAGATACTAGTTAGTATTACCGAAGGTGAGAGGACCAAGTTTCAAGGAACAGAAAGATAATCACAGGAAGGAGGTAACAAAGTTAACTGTAATACTATGCTTTACAGAGTTTCTCTGAGTTGCATTCCTATTCTTCTATAGGGAAAGAATTATAGTAGAGCTTTATCGATCAAAACATATGGGACGATAACCATGAAATCTTAAAGGCTATTATATAGGACTTAAACAAACAAACAAAACATCAGGATGAAAGACTTTATCTCCTCTTGTACAAAATAAGTAAATGTCATGTCAGACTCTGAAACAGAAAAAAACATTTCTAGACACTTTTGCTGTTTCTTGGAGCAACTGCCAAAGGAATCAGAAGCCACTGTTAGATGCTTTCTGAGTACTATGAGGGATCTGGTATAAAAATCTGCAACTATAAAACACCCAAACTATGCTATGCCCATAATGGTCTCAATTCCCCATCCTTGTCACTGGAAGATAATAATACTGATTGTTCTCTGTAACAATTACCTTTCAAAAGAGAAAATACATAGAAATAAAAAGTGAGAAATAGAAAAGCACATCCAAAAGTGTATAATTCTTGCAGACTCAGCAGAGAATGTTTAAAGACAATATATTAAAGGTTCAGATTAAATGTATACTATCAGTTAGAAAAAATCCTAAAATATGAAATGGGGCCTTGGTGTTTAAATAGCTGAATGAAGATGCCTATTAGAAACAAACAACATCTTTAAAGTGCAGGCATTATGTTCAAATGGGACTGTAGAGAAGAACACAAATTTTCGGGCATGAAATGTAATGCTTAAATAAGGCAGGCCAAAAAGTTTTAAAGCAATAACTTCCTAACTGTAAAAAACCCACAAGAAAAATCAACATAACCAGTGAACACACCAAAGAATAGGTGTAGATGAGGTGTGAATCGTGTAAAACATACTGCTTGGAGAATTCAGTGCCATGGAAGAAAAAAATGCATTATTGGCTTTGATGTCTATTGCAGACAAATATGAGTGAAGTGCTAAGCCTTGGACAACTGGCCCAAGCCAGAGCTGACCTATAGATGAATCCTGTATATTTTATAACTGATAACCATTGTGCTAGTAGGTATTGTACTAAGTTATAACAACCCACTTATGCTGATGTAAAAGGTGCTGAAGCATAGAAATAACAGAAGTGAAGAACAGAATAAATAGACACATAGGTTAATGTATATTTGGGATATAGATTTTATAATGGTGTCCTGGTTCAGCCAGGACAGAGTAAAGTTTTCCCCAGCAGAGAGAGAGGGGGAAGGGATCTCCAGCCGGGTTATTCATACCATGCTGACGTCAGGTCCAGGGGCAGAGCCTTCTTTTCGCTTCTGGTGTTGGTTTTTGCCATACACGCGGCGGGTTTGCTCCTTGATCATTTAGTGGTATTTCTCTGTATATCGTTTGTCTTGTTCACTGTTATTGCTGTTTATTGTTGTTACCATTGATACTGTTGTTGTTCAGATTGTTCTATCCCTCTGTTGTATTAAATCTCTTGTTATTTTAGCCGGGGTCTGTGTCTGACTTCCAGCCCGACCGGCGCGGGTGGGGGAGAGGCAGCGGCCACGTGCTCTCTCATCTCGGCAAGGATTAAACCTTGCACCAATGGATATTCACGTTTCTGAAATGTGTTCAAGTATTTAAATCATATGGACAGGCAGTGTATACAATACACTTTGCTTTTCAAATATCTACCGATAGACTCCATCACAAAATACTTATAAAAATACTTCACCGCTGTCTAGTGGTGATAATCGCTACCATAAAGTGAGTACTTTTGTGACTTAACAAGGGGTTAGGAGATAAAAATCAAAAAGATACAGTGCTTTTCTTCATAATGAGGGAAACATATAGGTTTGAATTTTTTGATGATCAAAGCCATAATTAAGTCATAAAATTTAAAAATAATCAAACTCAAATGTACTCCTGAAAACTTTTGGAAGAACACTACAGTCCTAAGACATTCTGAAATAAAACAGCATATAAAATTAATTTTTAAAGGGAGAAAAAAATTACTTTAGAAGCCCAAAGTGCTAAATCAAACTTACAAGTTATTGTAATACTGCATGTACTGTTCATTGTATCTTGCAATAACGCCAGAACAGTAAAAACTGTAAGGAGAACTAGTAAGAATTATTGAAAACATGGAATGGTTTGCTGTTCACACACTGATCCTTCAACCTGGGAAAGAAATGCTTGAGGGACAAATGATAGACATTTAAAAGACCTCAAAAGATACTGAGATTTATTATCTACAATTTCCCATCACAGAGGAACTGAAAAGTATTAAGTGGAACTCTTAGGAAGCATGTCTCTTTATGATCTTTTTACTTTTTCTGTGTATTAGTTGAAGGTTTTGACTGGTGGTTTTGACTGTGTTTTCTTTTTATTTCTGAAGCATGCCTTCTGCCTTTGCTGGCCTTGTCTAGAGTATTATAAAAAGAATGTAGGTATCAGAGAATCCAAGGTGGTTTTTCATTAGTTTTTGGAGTGTGAGGGGGAGACAGGAAGGAAATAGCCTGCTTCTTGATTCAAAAAAATCATTAAGACACAGGTTGGAGATAGAGGTAAGCTTTATAAGGTTTGTGAGAGAACTGTAGCTCAGAGTATGGAAACCTGATAATGATTAGAAAGCAGAGGTAGGAGCCTTAGACAGCCTCCAGGAAACGGCTGCCTGGGAACATGAGTTAGTGGTTCGTTCTGAGGGGACAGAGGATTTCTGTCTGGCATCTTGTACATCAGCCCTGCTGAGTATCCTGGAGATACCTTTCCATCATAGCTTTCATGGTCCCCATCCTTTCTTTCCCTTCTTCCCATCAAAGCAGTGGTTTAGCACTGAGCTGCCAGGAAAGGTCATGTAGGATGGTATATACTCTGCCTCTTGCTTGCAGCAATAGAAGCATGATGTGGCAGGACAGTACCTTTGCAGTCCCCTGCTGATTAAAGATAACTATATAGGTGGAAGGAAGAAACTTCTCAGTCATTACCTTTTTCTCTACTTCTTCTATCTCTGTCTCTTATGTCTGTTTTTTGTCTGCTAAACTCAGGAAGGAAGGTGGTTAAATGCTGTCCTTCTAGACACCTCTGCTCTCTAAATCCAAACTGATTCCGCAGTCCCAGATGGGATCTCCAAAAAAGGAAAAAAGTCATAAGAAGTTCCTCAAACATGAAGGTGTACACAACATTGGTGCCTTTATTTTCTTGGATATCACTTCAACATGCTGCAGGAACTCTGGAGGGCAACTTTTGTGCCCAGCCTGCTAGACACTCTCTGGAGACATTTGGAGTGGTTCATCCCACACACCAACTCAGACTATAATGTTTTAAGTAGCCATTGAAGTGCACTTGGAGAGCTTTGAGAATGGAAGTGTTGGTTAAAATGCTCCAAAAGGAAATTCACTTCATACCTGGCAAAACCACTCTGAGGACTAAACAAACAAGCAATAGTGGAAAGAATCAGCATACACTTCAAAACTTCATTGATACTTCAAAGAAAATTACTGATGAAAACACAGATAGGGTTATCCCTCCCTATTGAACCAAGGACAAAGATAGTTTGGAGAAATCCACTCATGGATCTGTTACATTTTGGCTACTTCTTAACCGAAAACAGAAAAGCCTCTACTTTTAAATCAACAGAAGTTTGCCTCTGAAATGCAGTGTCATCTACAGATTATGGTCTGTATTGCTGACCTGTGAAGAGTTGGGTGTCCTTGAGCCCACTCTGTGCCTGTTGTGATTAAAAACTTATCTGCAACCTGGGATGCTGTATGGATTACTCAAAGAAAAAAGCACTCCACTGAAGTCTCAGTAAAAACACTTTGTCTCTTGCACACCTTTAGTAAGTTTGAGAACGTTATTTCAGTGCGTGTTTGACTGTAGCTGTCTGCAGATGGAAGAGGGGTTTAGTAAGATGCAAAAGCAGTAAGAACAGCAGTAGAAAATACTTTCAGCTTCTTTTAAAAGGATATAATATTGCCAGGCTATGTTGCTACAAGAATTCTTAAAAAATACTTAGGATACTACTAACTTGACTCAGAAAATTGAGTACCTAGTAATAAGGCAGCAAACCCAATCAAAATATTAGTGAATACCCTATTGAATCTTTTTCCTTATAGATGTATGAAACAAATAATATATTCTCATAGAAATAAACAAAAAAGTTTCACATTAAATACTTATTGACAACAAATAAACTAAATTCAGTAAATTTGACAATGACTAAAAGACCTAATTTTACTCTCACATTCCAGAAAATTAAAATTTCAGGAAAATTAACTCATCAACAACTTAAAAATAATACTCCAAGGAAATATTTAATTTGTAATCCTCAAAATTCATGTTGTTATGAGATGAAATTTGTGTGGATGCTATAAATAGTTGCTTTTATGGTTTCAACTCATAATACTCATCATTCCACATTTCTAAATCTCATTCTACATGCACATTCTAAACCTCATTCTACATTCAAGTGAGCACTGGCCTTCCGTATTTGCAGCTCCCTGGCCAGCAATATATATAGACTGTTCTGATTCTCACCAAAGCATAATCAAACTGTTTCAGTAGAGTTAATGTCATACTCTCGCTTTTCCCAGTAAACAGCAGTTGCTACAGGAGCCATGTTTTCTTGGTTCACAGGGTAAGAGGATTCTCTGCTGTTTAGAGCCACAGTTCAGAAAACAATCACTCATTACCACAGTGACTGCAAGCGGTGTAGTTACCATGTCATATCCTCCAAAAATACTGCAACTCTCATCACTATTATTTTTAATCCTAAATTTCATTTTAATGCTATATCTCAGTTTTTCTGTGATATGAAATATTCCTTTCTGCTTCAGTGCTGGTTATCCAAGAAAGGTCCTGGATCCAAGCTGTGTCCTCATGATGGTGATGAATGAGTGTTGTAAGAGATCAGCCATGTGAGGAGAAAGAATAAAGTGACTGCAGTAGCCACTTCTGCCTGAAATCACAAAAGTCACATTCCTCAATATTTAGCAGAAATTGGCTGATGCACTTACCTACATATATCTGCCACAACCAACCTGTTACTTTAGAAATGCAGCCAAGAGGACAAGCATAGATCTTCACAAATATTTCCTGCATGTTTTATATTCAGAGTTAGATTATCCCCACTTTACTGCTGGCTCTGCATTTGTGCAACAGCCCTGCTGATCTCTCAGAGGAGACAAAAGAAGTAGCTGTAATCTGCTGGTATTTTGGCAGCTGATAATAATAGCATGCTCAAACTGCAGTAATAAATTCCCATTCTTTATATAAAACCACTCATCCAAGAGGACAATAGCAGGTACCATGTTACTGATTTGTGTAGGTGCATCATATTAATTTATTTTTTATTCTTGCTTTGAGGAATAAAGAAATTTCCATTACAAGAGGCAATAAATCAGACATGAAAGACCAGTGAGTTAGGCAAATCCTGTGCTTGTTTTTTAAGTACCCCCTGCCACATTCTAAGAATCATCCAGCATTTTGTGGTAATAATGAACTTTACTGTTAATAGAGGAACTGATCAACAGCTGCGTTCCTCTTGTCCCACAGTTCAGTAACAGTGTTCAGTTCTGTTCCTCTGGACAGTGCAGAACCTGTGAAAATCATGAGATACAGGCCAGAATATAAAGTGAACTTTGAAGGTCCTGTTTCCTTTTGGGGTGTTTTTACTTTGTGTAAGAAGTCTTCCACAAAAATCACAAAAGTTACTGCTTTAGATCTGGGTGGTTTTTTTTTTATTATTTGTTCAGGGGTTCTGCAACATGGTGACCTTTCCTCTGAATAGGTCAGTTGGTCATGGATTCAAGATCTTTTGTTTGCTGGCATTTGTAGTGCTCTGAAGACCACAGGCACATTTTATCTCTCTTGTAATCTTTTATGACTGGAAAGATATTTGTGATTTGTCAGCAAAGCACAAAATGTAATTAGTTAGCAGTGAGTACAAATGAATAATTAAAATTAATTTATTAATAACATTTTGTCAGAACTTTGTATCTGTTGCTAATAGTGATTTTTATTTTTTTTTTTTTCCCCAACTGTCTATATCTCAGTTTATCTGGATCTGCTGTAGGATTTCCAAGGGACTAAGTAAGCAAAATCCTTCCCCAGCTAAAGGCACTGAGGAAAGACTTTGAACAATCTCTTACTCTTAATCCTGTAACCCCATTTCAAACATCAAATGGTTAATTAAGAGTCTTCAGACAATAGATTCATTTTAAAGGTAGGCTTTTTGTTTTGTTTAATTTCTTCCTGAGTAATAATCTGGTCTGATCTTCTATACAAATTTGCATCGAAACTCTGGGGGATATGTCTAGTTCTCATTTAACATTTAACCCCAGTCTGTCAAGACAGGTTTACACCATTTTAGATCTTCCTAAAGTACATTTAGTATAAAAGTATTAATTAGTATAACTGAAAAATCATCTGTTTTCATGATATATGCCACTAGTGCAGCTCCTATAAAAGCCCTACAGGGTAATAAATTAAAATATACATTTAGTATATGGATTTGTATCTATAAAATATTTGAAAATACAAATATTTTCATATATACTTTTAGATTTATAGAAATTCATAAAAATATTTTCCATCCCTTTCTGCCAGAAAATCATTTTAGCCATTATATTAAAATTAAACTTCTTGCATTTCTAGACTCATTCCTGTTTGATTCCCAGAATTCTGGGTAGAAATTCTGTCCACACTGTTAATATAGTAGGCAAGAAGTTGGTAGCCAGGCTAAGCAGTAAATAACTGGACAGGAAAGTTAGTAACTTCCTGAGAAAAGAATGCAATTTTGAATCTTTAAACCATTGTTCCACTAGTTCAATCAGAAAAAAAAAAAAAAAAAAAAGTTTTGAAAACAGGCTCCAGGTACCCAAAGGAATAATTTAAACAATCCCATTTTTTAGTAAAATATGTCTTGATAGATATTAAAAATCCTTAGTGTTTGTTCATAATAAATAATTTCAAAATGCTTTTCAGCTTAGAACTAGATAAACACTTTTATTTTGCTATAATGCAGGAAAATATTTCATGGGATGACAAAATCTAATTTGAAGAGCACTTTATACTGTTGTTTCTTGTTCATTCTGCTTTCCATGCACTTGGCAGAAGAGTACCAGCAGCTTAAGATGTGTTAAACTTCTCTCTTTCAGAAACAGTTACAATACTTAAAATGTACCTGGATGCTTTGATTCAGAGCTAGAGTTCTCCTCCATGTTATTTACAGTGCCCTTGTACCCCTTGGTATGATGCTTTCAGCAGCAAGAACAAAGCAACCATACCACAAAGATTTACTTGTTTCTGGCAGATTTCTTTTTAACTTACTAAATTGTCAAGACTTCCTAAATGCTCTTTCAAGCTTTCTGACACTTCTGTACTCAATAGAAGAACAGCACAGCAAAAGCATTGTTATTTATTGCAATCCTTTATTATAGCAAGTGCAGTGTTAGGAAGTTCCATACCTTCAGGGTTTTTTTCTCTTTAAACTACTTTTCATTTACTGCTGCTATTACATTATCCTTAACCTATATTTTTCTTTTCTTTTCTTTTCTTTTCTTTTCTTTTCTTTTCTTTTCTTTTCTTTTCTTTTCTTTTCTTTTCTTTTCTTTTCTTTTCTTTTCTTTTCTTTTCTTTTCTTTTCTTTTCTTTTCTTTTCTTTTCTTTTCTTTTCTTTTCTTTTCTTTTCTTTTCTTTTCTTTTCTTTTCTTTTCTTTTCTTTTCTTTTCTTTTCTTTTCTTTTCTTTTCTTTTCTTTTCTTTTCTTTTCTTTTCTTTTCTTTTCTTTTCTTTTCTTTTCTTTTCTTTTCTTTTCTTTTCTTTTCTTTTCTTTTCTTTTCTTTTCTTTTCTTTTCTTTTCTTTTCTTTTCTTTTCTTTTCTTTTCTTTTCTTTTCTTTTCTTTTCTTTTCTTTTCTTTTCTTTTCTTTTCTTTTCTTTTCTTTTCTTTTCTTTTCTTTTCTTTTCTTTTCTTTTCTTTTCTTTTCTTTTCTTTTCTTTTCTTTTCTTTTCTTTTCTTTTCTTTTCTTTTCTTTTCTTTTCTTTTCTTTTCTTTTCTTTTCTTTTCTTTTCTTTTCTTTTCTTTTCTTTTCTTTTCTTTTCTTTTCTTTTCTTTTCTTTTCTTTTCTTTTCTTTTCTTTTCTTTTCTTTTCTTTTCTTTTCTTTTCTTTTCTTTTCTTTTCTTTTCTTTTCTTTTCTTTTCTTTTCTTTTCTTTTCTTTTCTTTTCTTTTCTTTTCTTTTCTTTTCTTTTCTTTTCTTTTCTTTTCTTTTCTTTTCTTTTCTTTTCTTTTCTTTTCTTTTCTTTTCTTTTCTTTTCTTTTCTTTTCTTTTCTTTTCTTTTCTTTTCTTTTCTTTTCTTTTCTTTTCTTTTCTTTTCTTTTCTTTTCTTTTCTTTTCTTTTCTTTTCTTTTCTTTTCTTTTCTTTTCTTTTCTTTTCTTTTCTTTTCTTTTCTTTTCTTTTCTTTTCTTTTCTTTTCTTTTCTTTTCTTTTCTTTTCTTTTCTTTTCTTTTCTTTTCTTTTCTTTTCTTTTCTTTTCTTTTCTTTTCTTTTCTTTTCTTTTCTTTTCTTTTCTTTTCTTTTCTTTTCTTTTCTTTTCTTTTCTTTTCTTTTCTTTTCTTT
>NW_020799091.1:47380456-47407812 GCF_003259725.1 Athene cunicularia
CTTTCCCTTTCCCTTTCCCTTTCCCTTTCCCTTTCCCTTTCCATTTCCCTTCCCTTCCCTTTCCTTTCCTTTTCATTATTTTTTTTCTTGTTAGTTCTTTTCTGGTATTTGCTGGTGTATCCAAAAGTTATTACACCTAACACGGGGAGGGGCATTTCTTTCAGGGATGCTACCTGTCTTCTCTCTCAGTTATATTTTTTTACTTAATTTTATTTTTCATAAGGATGAATGATGGACATGGTGCCCTCTCTACAGATGGTCTGTTAAACTATTACTTTAAGCAGTCAGTCAAAAGGTAGTGTGACTGAAGCACAGTTGACAGACTCTCCTACTCATCATTATATTCATGTTAATAGGGTATTATATATATATATACAGTATATATATTAAAAAATATATAAACAAATGTTAGCAGTAAAACCAACTTTTATTTAACAAGCCAGAAATCTCAAGTTCATCTTCTGTGTCTATCTTCCAGTTCTTTCTTTGCTGTGTCTTATTTTTGGTTGACTTTATGGAAATACTTCCATGTTAAACGAAAACTGTTTTTCCTAGCATGTTTTCTTACCACTAAGATACTATCTTAGGTACCTGAAAGTTCTGTTGGAATGCTACACTTTTTATGAAGCATTTATTAGGTACATATAATGAAATTACTGGCACTGATAATTTCAGCGGTAGTTTAAAAGTGGTGTTGATTGCTGAATTCCCAAGCATATTATCTGGAACAGATGATTTGATTTGATTAGTTGCACCTAACCTCTCTAAAATGATGTGCATATTAAGTAGATGACAGCAATCCATACCCCATAGGGGTTTTTTTTTCTGTTTCTTTAAGACAACCAAGTGCTTGATATAAAATCTACACAAATTTTGGGCAGAGAAGTTTCCTCAAAATCATTGTGAACCTCCTGCACTGACCTGTCTCCTAGCTGAACTGCCTTATTCTTTTCCAGTTTTACAGTGGGTGAGCAGAGGTGAGGAAGATGGACAATTTTCTCTTCCTAGCAGAGTCATGTAAGAGGATAGGACTTGCTATTTGTCAGGATTGAGAAAACAATTTACATACTTTACCAGATAAGTAAAACAATTGAAAGCAATGGGGATGATCTGATCGATTGGGAAGCATAGTCATGGACCTAATTTTTTGCTTTGCTGCACTGGATCCCACAGAGATTGGCTTAATGAAGAATAAGTAATATCCTCAAATGGAGCAGCTCTTGAAGAGAAGATCTATCACAGGCCTGTTACCAAGACTGTTCTTTAAATAGGTCAGATTTCCCCCTCCACCCTTACTATACAATAGGTTCAATAGATCTACAAGGCAAATCTCAAAGACCGTTTTATTCCTAATGTTTACCTAAACTTCAAGTTTCTATTTTATGTCATAGGAATTTGCCCAGATCTTTGGAATTTCTTAATCTTAAACACTGCTATGCAAATCTTAATAATCTTAAGCACTTCTATATAAACAAGCTATAGTACCATCCTCCAGAGTTTTATATCTTAACAGGATATTATGGGATTTTAGGGTCTTAATGACATTAGATTTCATTTAGCTACCAGTAGATAGGGAAGCTGAATGTGGGCCTTGCAAAACATACCAAAGGAAATTACTCCAGAAAACATACTGAAGGAAATTACTCTCATTACCTGATGAAGGATGAATAACATTTTGAAATTCTGAACATAATAGAGAACTAAGAATTGCCCATATTTATACTGGTCAGTGTGCAGGTTAAACAGAGAGTGCATAACTAAAATTGACACTTTACAGACTAATTGATGAAACTGTGAAACTATATATAATAGGGCTACCAAAACAAAAGGTTAAGAAGTATTTGTTATCTTAACAATAATATATAAAAAAAAAAAAAAAAAAAAAAAAAAAAAAAAAACAAAAAAAACCAAAAACCAACCTCACAAAACAAAATAAAATTAAACAAAAATACCCCACAACCAAAACAACAAAAAAACCCAAACACAAAACTAAGAAACAAAACACTGCTTTATAACACAAGTACAATGTATACAATGACTAGGTTCAAGCTATTCAATTATATAGTGAAAGAAAATACTGCCAGACACTGGAATTCAATTAGCTCTACTGCTCATTATTAAAATGGCCCCAGGTATGCTTTTGGCTCATGGCAACTACCAGTCTGTCCAAAATTCCTGGGTATGGTCCATTAATTATGAACATGGCCAGACATCATTCCCAGTAGACAGTTTCCATTTGCCTCCCCTGTTTCAGAGAGTATTAAAAGAGTTTGTGTTCCTATGGATTTGGGTTATTCCATGTCATCCTTCAAGACATGTATTTAATTTATTTTTAGAGACATAGATAATGTGGAAAAATAGGAGTAAAACAATATGTTTAAACCTTAGATGATAAACCTCACTATAAAGTACAGTAATTGGTGTGAAAAGGTAAAGGGCATATACTCCCATTTCAAGCTGGACATAGATAAATGAGACACTGCAGTGGCAGAAACAGATACCCAAAGACTGGATTAAATGCTACATAGATAGTAGAGGAAAAATGGATTAAACTTGGTGATAAAAGTAATGAAAAATCCTTAGTAAGGGAGCATGTGAAGAAATTTCATAACAAAATGAGAAACTGGAAAACACAATTTACAAAAATACCACAGGAAAAAAAGCAAACAAAAATGGTCAGGCATAAAAATGTTCTGAGTTTCATGTTATCAAAAGAATGCACTAACTGGATATATGTAAAAAGAGATGCATTAACTGGAGTATCATGGAATTAAAAAAAAAAAAAAAAAAAAAAAAAAAGAATTTGAGAATGTCTCTGAAGCTGTAAGAAAATTCTCAAACTTAGTGCTCCAAAAGTCCATGTATCCCACAGTTATTTCTACGAGGAATATTTCTCTTTTATTAAGGAATAAGTAACTTGAAGAGCAGAGTAGAATTATAATTTTTTAAGTCTTTGACCAGGTAAGAGACTTAATAGAGGACAGACATATTGACGCTTTTAGCAGAGAGCAGGAAATAAAAACATGTACTCTCTCCTTACATAGGAAACCAAAAGGATAAAATGAACTTTCCATTAAGGGAAGAGAGAGGAAGGGGAAGCAAGGGAAGGTATGTCCACAAGTTCAAACGGCTTTTAAAATAAGAGGTGTTTTGGCTTGAGGACAAAAAAGTAAAGCAATAAACAAAAATCTGTCTAAAAACTAAGATAAAAGGGAAATGGCATAGCTGACTAAATGCTAACATAGAAAATAGTGGATCAGATTAATGCAGATAAAGGCAGGGCATACTAAAATTGAAGTTAGAATTCACACATTCACTTATCTGTCTAGAATGATTCCTTTTAATATTGGAGAATTCATGCCTCACCCTGGAACTTGAATAAACAAGTTATAAAAACTATTGTGCAAATTTGACTAAGGTGTATGGGATACTATAAAGAATAAGGTTCTTAAAACTGAATTAAAAATATGAGATTTTTTCTTCTTGCATTCCCTCTTCCACATACACAGATTAAAAAAAAAAAATAGGGAGACAAAGTTCATATGTAATTTTTCATATGTCGATTCAACAA
Organism: Athene cunicularia; assembly: GCF_003259725.1. Taxonomy (NCBI): domain Eukaryota; kingdom Metazoa; phylum Chordata; class Aves; order Strigiformes; family Strigidae; genus Athene; species Athene cunicularia. The sequence goes on from NW_020799091.1 coordinate 47,384,028, forward strand.
TAGAACCAAATATGACAAGCACATACATATCAATGCCATATCAGAGGAAAAAAACATAGACTTCCAGTTCTAGAGCTGAGCTAGAAGAAAAAAAAAAAAAAATTACTTATAAAGAGTGGTTTGGGTTGAATGCTCCTAGCTGTTCTTAGTAATTTAGATAGCTTTCCATACCAGATGTATTTCTAATGAAAAATTTTTGTATAAATATTGTATAAAATTGTATCATACAAAATTTTGTTTGTCTTATATACAAATAAATGTTAAAGACATCAAGAAATAATTTAAAGTTAGAACTATTAAAAAACATGAACATAAATGGTTTAAGCTTATGTCACTATATAATGACATTAAGAAAGTGTTGACACATGCCAAATCAAAGGTGAAAAAAATTTTCACTCACTTGACTTAAAGCCAAGTAGACTATACACTGACTATATACTGACTGATATAAATTACCTATTTTTCCTAAACTATTATTGTCACTTTTCTGAACTTGTTACTAGAAGACAGCCAAGCTAGGGAAATGAATCTGTACACTAAGTCTGCAAATTCTTCTTGATTTTTCATTGTGCATATCAGACGTCAGGACATGAGGATTTTGTAGGATATGTGAATTTTATCTGTCGGAAAAGTAGGTGGCTGTGGTCTTCATTAGGGTATCATTAAATAAAATACTTCGTGGTTTAATCTTTAGCCCAGAGAGTAGGTAGCACAGTAGCTCCCATCCCATGAATAAACTCCTTTTCTTTCCTCCCCCAGGGTGGCTGCATTCATTCTGTCTTCTGGAACAGTCCCGGGCCTTTGCTAACATCAATACGAGCATTGCCTCAGTGAGTGTCTATAACCAGTAATGTGCTAGTATTTATATGTTAAGAATGACACCATTAACAAGATACTACGATGATCTACTTTTGGCCACACCTGACTTGCAGCTAAATCCCTATTTCAGTTTTGGGTTGCTCCAGCGGTATCGTCTCAAGAAGATCTGTCAGCAGGGGGAGCTAACGGTTAACAATATGGATGAGAGCAAATTTTTGCCATTTCATATGGCCATCAAGTCTTTCATTGCTGATTTGATCTGCTGAAAGACCTAACCAGCTACAGAAGTAGTCCCTGGTTTCATGAAGGCTATTTCTATTTATAGTAGTTAGGTACCCTATGCAGCACCTTCTGAAATAGCTACCAGGTGGAACTGTACTCTTACCATCCCTATATTTCCTGAAGTTAGTCTGGTAGGAGTCTTCCCAAAAACCAACATATGCATGGTAAGTTAGTAGATAAAACACAAAACGTAAACCTCTACAGTATGTATCAGTTTGCATATTACTACTTAGTGAAGAAAACTTAGTTCTTACAAGTTAAGATACAGTAGTACATATATGTTCTATGTTGCTTATAAAGAAGTTTAGCAGTAATACATATTTAAATCTGAAACAAACAAACAAAAAAGATAAGGAATTAATCAAGTAAGGCAATGGAAAAATAAACAAACAAAACCCTCACCACAACACAAAGGACAATAAAGCTGTTAAAAATATACTTTTACTTGTTTACAAAATCTGTTCTATGTTATTTAAAGTCAAGAAGTAGAACTATGCAACTGTTCACACAGGTGAATACAAAAATGAACAAATGTACAGAAGAAGGATGAAAGCATATTTAAGACTTTTGTAATAGAATAAATTACATAATGCATAAAAAGATGCTGGTAGCACTATATACACTGTTCACTGGATAAAAAGGGAAAAAAAAATCAAAATTGTAAAGACAAGTAAGGCTAGCAGTCTCATTAGATTTAAGTGATTAGCCTTTGATTTTCTTTCCTTTCATCTTGGCAGAGTACCAGGTCAAATTACTATCTGTAGAAGTAAGATTCAATATTCTTTCTCAACATTATCACTTGGATAGCAAATGTTTAAACTCAAAGTCAGATTTCATAACAGAGACTTTTTTTTTTTTTTCCAGGAGATGAACCATGAAGGACAAAAAAGATAGCAATAGATGACAGGTTTCTTAGGCACAGAGAAGTTGTTAAAAAAAAAAAAAAAAAAAAAAAAAAAAAAAAAAAAGTGACTGGTTTAGGATGTTTTCTAGAAAAAAGTCCTACTTTTGGAGCAACTATTTGGGAACATAATGAGGGTTCCTGGACACTAACTGTATAAAAGTGGATAATTCTCTATATCACTGTAAAAAATATAAAACTTCAGAAAATATTCCTTTCCTTAATGTGTTAAATCAGTTGTGGAGAGACAATCCAAAAATGTATAATAGTTCTTATAAAAAAACCTCTAACAACTTTTTGGGGGTTTTTCACCCCAAAACCATACAAACTATTTCAGAAACTAAAGATCAGCATAACTGTCCATGCCTGGGAAATTATAAAAGATGAGCACAAGGTAATGGTTTTAGGAATAAATACTGTTGTAAATATATATATATATATACAGTGGTTAAAATATTAGCACTTATAGATAAGTGGAATTTAGAGTTATTGTTTTCAGTCCTCTGAAATCATTGGCTCAATGTGCAACATCTGCCAAGAAAAAAAGCTAAAAAAATGCCTGGTATCATCAGGAAAGGCAAAGAGAATACAGTTGGAGGTCACAATTTTGCTACTATATAAAATCTTGTGTAGACATCTTAAAAACTGCAGTTCTGGTCTTTGAATCTCAGGGAAGATACAGTCGAGTCAGAAAAAGTACAGAGTAGAGCAACTGAAATGATATAGGAGATGGAGCAGCTGCCTTTCGAATGAGACATTAAAACAATTAGGATTCACATTAAAGAGGAGAAGGCTGAGAGATTTAGTCAAGCTTTAAAAACTCATGAATGTGGCAAATAAACTGACAACAGATCTTAAATACATAGAAGAAAATATCTCTTTACAGGTCAGATAATGAACTTCTATGAGCCTGCTCTTATAAGAGGCAATACCAGTCAGTTCAAATAGGATTAGACAAATTAGTAACTAACAGTAGGCTGTCAGTAGATACTAGAAAGAACAGCAGGCCATGTACCTTCTTAGAATCCCAGTACCACTGCTGTGTATTTGGGAAGATGGTAAGGGTCTGCAGGAAGCAGAAAAGCTCTTCTGCCTTTTTTTGATGGCTTCTCCATTGCTATTTCTGTAGACAAAATACTGGGCTAGTTGAACAGCTGCTTCACTCCTTACTGGTCACAGTAAGGTCACAGGCACATGGCCAACCAGGTGGTGATGACCCCATCACAGAACAGGAAAGAATAACAGCACACAAAGCACTGCTATAAAATCAAGCAGTTATAAATCCTGCAAGATAATATTGTGTATTGTTATATTACAAGATATTTGATCCAGAACTGCTGCTGGATGGCAAAACCCGTGATTCCCCCAGTGGTCTGTGGCACTTCCACCATCGTCTTCTTCCTCTGAGGGTTGTGTGTGTGATTCATATCCTATTTCATAGTTTGAGTCTAGATTATGATTGTTAAACTCATACAATAAGTCAAATATTAACATTTGACCCGGTCTGCAAAGGATCCAGGTGATTAGGAACTCTAAACTAAGCTGTGTTATAAAATTCTGTGCCCTACATAGGACAAGTGCTACACTGATTCTGCTTATAAAAATCCTGTGCTATTCTGATCATAAAATTCTATGCTATGCTAATCATAAAATTCTGTTAACAAAGATTTAATTGTAACTGCAACTTAGTGCCATCATCATTCTGCCAAGGATCCCCAAAAAACTTTTCCTGTCCCCATAGTGTTGGGTGCATGTAGCGATAGGACAAGGGGTAATTGTTTTAAACTGAAAAAGGATAGATTTATATTAGATATAAATAAGAATTTTTTTATGATGAGGGTGATGCCACAGTGGAACAGATTGCCCAAAGAAACCGTGGACATCCCATAACTGGAGGTGCTCAAGGCCAGGTTGGGTGGGGCTTTGAGCAGCCTCATCTCGTGGATGATGTCTCTTCCCATGGTAGGGGGGTTGGAATAAGATGCTCTTTGAATGTTCCATTTATTCTGTGAATGCAGAAGGAATCACAACATAGTCTTAAAAGATGGTCTGCAGGGTTTATTAATTCAGCCACCACATTTTCCTGAAAGAATTAGGGAATTGTTACAGAGAATTCTGAAATGTTGACCTGAAAAAACTTAATGACTGAAAACCACATCCCTTAAATATTTGTATCCCAAAATAGATGGGACTGATCCTGCTGCTGTTACTATAGCAATAGTGGCCAACATATGAAGGAAAGGAGAGGAGAATGAGGGAGAAAGCCATCTGAAAAGATTTTGTCCTTCCTGCCTATTACCACAAATGTTAAAGGAGCAAACATCTGCTTAGCTGAACATGTAAATTGTTACTTAAAGGATTAATCATCTGTGTAATGGATCTACTAAAAATAATAAGCAAAATGAAAATCAAAGGAAAGTGAAGTCTATGGTTATATAAGTCCTCTTCTTCCAGAAAATATTTCTAATGTCATGGAGGAAATAATATTAAAAAAAACCCAACTAAACATTCTAAAGATGAAAGGAGCATATCTACAGTCCTGTCAATGTAATAAAATACATGCAGAAAAAAATAATTAATTTTGTATTATAAATAGATTTAAGTTTGCTTTCATTATTAACATTTTAAGTTTATTTATTTTTTCCTTACTTTTCTTTGACACATCATCTCTTGCTGAACTAAGACATGGATGCTATTAACGTTTCTCAAAAATCATCAAGGATTACAAGGCAAATCTGAACAAGTTATGACCAAGTGATTGGAAGTTTTTAGCAAAAAGAAATACAAAGTTTGACCTTTAATTTTTGTTTATTATTATTTTTTTAGTAACATAATGCTGAATGTAGTGAGATGTGGCAGTCGCAACTTGTTACGAACTTTACAAAGAGTGCCTATGAAATTTATAGATTGAACAGCTCTTAAATTTTCTGATTCCATCTTTTCTTGCCCAAATAAAATTAGGACCATAGCATAATTCAGGTGGGAAGGGACCTCAACTGATCTCTCACCCAACCTCTTCCTTAAAGCAAGGGTAACTCTGAGGTCAGGCCAGGTTGCTCAGAGCCTTGTCCAGACAGGTTTTGAAAACCTCTGTCCTCATGTGGAAAAAAGTTTATCTTCATACGCAGTCTAAACTTCCTTCTTTCAGATGATGCCCACTAACTCTCATCCTCCCACACACACCACTATGAAGAGCCTGGATCCATCTCCATACATGTGGGGGGCTCCTGTTAGGTGTTCCACAGCCTCTTCTTGAGGCTGAACAAGCCCTAATCCCTCAGCTTCCCTACATAGGACAAGTGCTACAGCCCCAATCATTCTAGTGGTACTCCAATGGACTCACCCAGTTTATTGATGTCTTTTCTCTCTTGGGGTATGTAACACTGGACACGGTACTATTGCTGCTGTCTGATAAATGCTGAGTAAAATGTAGGGTACATAATCACTTGCATTGACCTGCAGCCTGTACTCCTGTTCATGCAGCTCCATATGTTGTTGGCCACCTCTGCAGCTGGATCACATTCAACTTGCTGCCTCAGATCCCCTCTGGGCCCTGAGATGCTTCCCAGCTTGCCAGTCCTTACCCTTTATTAGAACAGAATAGTTCCAGTTGGAAGGGATCTACACTGATCATCTAGTCCAGCTGCCTGACCATTTCAGGGCTGGCCAAAAATTAAAGCGTAATATTAAGGGCATTGTCCAAATACTTCTTAAATATGGTCAAGCATGGATCGTCAACCACCTCTTCTAGGAAGCATGTTTCAAAGTTTGAATATGGTCTCAGTAATTAAATGTTTCCTAATATCAGATCTCAACTTTCCCTGAGGCAGTTTTGAGTCATTCCCACATGCCCTGCTGCTGGATACATGTAGAAGAGATCAGCACCTCTGTCTGCACTTCCTCTCCTCTGGAACCTGCAGAACAATGAGGTCACCTCTCAGTCTCCTTTTCTCTGAATCAGACAAACTCAGTGTCATGGGTTTGTTGCTTCCTTTGCAGGGGCAGGACTGTATATTTGTCCTGGTTTGGATTTCATGAGGTTCCATCTGGCCCATTCCTCTAGCCTGTCAAGGTCATTTTGGATGGCTGCCCTGTGCACCAGGCTATCTGCTACATTTCTCATAATTTGGTGCCACCTGTGAACTTGATGAAAAAGAACAGTGTAACCTCCTCCAGATGACTGTTGAAGATGTTAAACAGGACACATCCCAGTACAGAACCCTGCAGTACTCTTCTAGTTACCAGCCTCAAGGCAGAGCATGACCCATTATCCACAACAGTTTTTACCTGTCTAGTTGTCTGCCCATCCAGACTGTAATGTACCAACTTAAATGCAAGAAACAGGATGAACAGACTTGCTACAGTTGAGATTAAATAACATTCATTACTCTCCCTTTATACACAGATTATTTTTATGCCTGAAAGCAGTCAGGCTGGATTTTTATATTCTCCTACAAATTGGTGCTATGCAAGTCCAGAGCAAAAAAATCAAGATATGTTTTCAAAATACATTTCAGTTTTTCATAATGTTTCATTTGAAAATGTGTAGAATTGGAACTTGCTAATTGCTTCTTGTAACACAGTATAATAAAATGAAACTCTGACTGCCCTTAGCAAAACAGTCCAGACAAATGAAAATTTTCTAATTCATAGGAATACTTACAAAACTCATCGTAGACTACTGATGTGTTTTTTTGCAAATGACTAAGGATGCAAATGCAATTAACCATCAAGGTTGCCTCCACACAAAATATACTGTGCTCATTTATTTTGACAAGTGAATTTTTACTTTAATTACTTACAATATAATTGTAAATTGTGCTAATAAATCAGGGATGTGTATCTTACTAAAGCAAAACTTCAAAGTAGTATGAGCTCTCAATGTAGCTTTCTTCTATTAAAACTTCACTTCAGAAAGAATTAAAACAACTGGATTACAAATAAATTAAGAGGGAGTTCACAGCTACTGCACAGAATAAAGGTCATACTCAGAAGTTTTGTGTGATTAAAAGGCAAGGCAGACATATTACAATATGCAAAATATGTATAAAGAAGTCTAAAGAGGATAAACAGCTGGTGGCAACACCCTGACAGACCCCATGTTGGAGGAGGAACAACAGCCCTTTGTGTCACAGAGTGGGGCACACACCTGCAACCCTTCCTTATTGGATGTCCAGAAGAAATGGGTAGGGGTGGGGGGGACAGATGACATTTTTTCACATGACATAGCATATTGCTGACACTAGCAGCAAGTCAAAGCATCCTGCTTGCACTTCTCTGTATGTCTGGACTTCCTTTATGGAAAAGATAACACACCAGAGGTCAAATTTTGCAGATTTTTGGCCATAGCACCCATGCCAGGGGCTGGGAAATGATTCCAAGTACAGCACAAAAATGTAGCCTGAATCCACCTCTCCTTCCACAACCCTCCATATCCATGACACTTTCAGTGTTGGAGTTTCAGTTACCTGGTAGCTTCAAGGGCTGAGAAGCTTTCTCAAGTCTAGAAATCAGATCTTGAAACACTGTTCTGGAGAACATCTGTGATTCCTGCTATGCATTATAAAATATCATGATGAAAATCTGGTTTTAGAAATCATCTTCATAAAAGGCAGAAGAGAGGAATTATTAAAAAAAAAAATAATGTAGATTTAGGTGACCATTAAAAAGCATGGAATAGGTAAATTCAAATTCAATAGGTGCAAAACCTATGAATAAGATTAAAATTAATTTAATTTAATTCTGTTTGATTTGGTAATTTACCGTGGTAAGTAAAACTGATGAAACAATGAACTGTAAGTTTATTTGATTCGATCTTACACATATACACATTTTATTTACTAAATTATTTCAATTGACTTGAATATAGCTGTGAACCATCACACTAAGCAGAAAAAAAACAATTGTCTTCCTCTTGACCTATAATCCTCACAAAAGTACACCTTATATCTGACTAATAGAGAAAGATACTAGAGAAGTTTCTGAGGTGTTGTCCCTTTGCCACACCACAAACAACAGATAATTACTAAACAAGACATGGTCTGATCAATAAAGTAGATTCTTCTCTTTCTCATTTTGTTCTTATTCTCATTTAAATTGCCTCATCTGGGTCTAGAACACATTAGAGCAGTTGAACTGCAAATGAGCATTCTGTAACTGGTAGACATTTCTCCATAAAATCGAATCTTCATAGACAAACAAGGGAAAAAAAATCAACCTGTGCTGGGAGGAAGGCAGACACAAAGAAGCCTCAGTGAAGTCCTTATCATTTAGCTAAGGCAACCAAAAGGAGAGGACACTGAAAAACATGACTGCTGAGGCACTGGTCGCAGAAAACAATGAATAATAATAGTAACTGCATTTACAAGGAGGGGTTGGTATAGAGGAAAGCAAATGGTATGCATCAAAAAGGGAAGGAGAAAAAAAAAAAGGGGGTTGCTGTGGTTGCTGTAATAACTGAGTCTGGATTTTTGTTATACATGAGATGACAGTGGAAAGAGTTCCCCCAGTACAATGTAAACCTAAGTAGTGCTGGCCCTGGAAGCCTGATGCCATCAATGAGCAGACCAAGATGTGGAACAAGCCCTGTATGAGCATGTGTCTTTTCTGCACTGGGCTTCTGTGAACTGTTCATGAAGTTCAACCTAGAAACTGCTGAACACGATGATACAGCTATATAAATGAGACCAAAGAATGAGCCCAAGCACATGCCTGTTTGCCCACAGTGTGCAGCTAGTAGCTTAATCCCTAGTTCTATTTTGAACTGATTAGAGTAAGTGTTTCCATGTGAAGTTTAGTGGGACTGAGTCTAGTCTCAAGTGCAGAATAATAGAATCATTTAGGTTAGAAAAGACCTTTAAAATCAACACATCCAACCATAAACCCAACACTGCCAAGTCCACCACTAATGCATGTCCCTGAGTGTCACATCTACACATCTTTTAAATACCTTCAGGGATGGTGACTCAAACACTTCCCTGGGAAGCCTGTTCCAATGCTTAATAACCATTTAGGTAAAGAAATGTTTCCTAATATCCAATCTAAACCTCTCCTGGAGCAACTTGAAGCCATTACCTCCTGTCCTATTGCCTGTAACTTTGGAGGAGAGACTGACACCCACCACAATGCAACCTCCTTTCAGGTAGTTCTAGAGAGTGGTAAGGGCTCCCCTCAGCCTCTTTTTCTCCAGGCTAAACCCCAGTTCCCTCAGCCATTCCTCATAGGACTTGTGCTCTAGACTCTTCACCAGCTTCATTACCCTTTTCTGGACATGCTACAGCACCTCAATGTCTTTTTTTGTAGTGAGAGACCCAAAACTGAACACAGTAATCAAGGTGCAGCCTCATCAGTGCCACCTACACAGGGACAATCACTTCCCTGTCCCTGCTGGCCACACTATTTCTGATACAAGCCAGGATTCAATTGGCCTTCTTGACCACCTGGGCACACTGCTGGCTCATATACAGCCAGCTCTAGACCAACATCCCTGGGTTGTGTTTTTGTTTTCTTTTTTTTTTTTTTTTTGCCAGGCAGCTCTCCAGCCACTCCTCCCCAAGCCTGTAGCGCTGCTGGGGGTTGTTGTGGCCCAAGGGCAGCCCCCGGCATTTGGCCTTATGGAAACTCCTCCAGTTGGACTCAGCCCATGGCTCCAGCCTGTCCAGGTCTCTCTGCAGAGCCTCCCTACCCTCGAGCACATCAACACTCCCACCCAACTTGGGGTCATCCGCAAACTGACTGAGGGTGCACTTGATCCCCTTGTCCAGATCACTGATAAAGATATTAAACAGAACTGGCCTCAATACTGAGCCCTGGGGAACACCACTTGTGACCAGTCACCAACTGGATTTAACTCTATTCACTACACCTCCTTGGGCCAGTGTTTTAGTCAGCAAAGAGTACTCCCATCCAAGCCATAAGCAGCCAGTTTCACCCAGGAGAATGCTGTGGGAAATGGTGTCAAAGGCTTTACCAGAGTCTAGGTAGACAGCATCCATAGCGTCTCCCTCATCCAATAAGCAGGTCGCCCTGTCGTAGCAGATCAGGTTTGTCAAGCAGGACCTGCCTTTCATAATCCCATGATGACTGGGCCTGAGCATCTGGTTGTCCAGCACATGTGTGATGGTACTCAGGATGTGCTGCTCCATGATGTACACTACAGACTGAACATTCTTCTATTTCTGCCTCTACCAGAAATATCCTAAAATAAAAATGTCTCGGTACTATTTAGTTTTCCTGTAATTGATTCTTACAGGTTGCAATCCAAAGCACCTTTTTATTTGGCCTTTCTGCTCTGACAGGTCTACCTCCGTATATTCTTTGCTCTAAAAAGTACCATTCCACTCATGTTCTATTAGAAGACTTGTTCTGTCCTCAGGAAGTAATTACTATCTTTCATTTAGGATGCATTTCAGTGTATCACTTTATTACTTTGTCCAAGGTTAAAGGAAATAAAGTATTTTAATAAAATGAATGCTATTAGGTATAAAAGAAATGTCTTTACAAATGTGAAGATGTGCCAAGATGCTATTGGTTGGGATTTTTTTAGTATCTACTGACCTTCATTTTTCAAACAAGATAACTAATCATTCTCATTCATGTATGTTTGCTTAGAAAAAACATAGAAACATTAAAAAAAAAAAAAAAAGTATAATAGTGTGATAACCAGATTTGAGTTTAATTGCTATAAGAGCTTTCTTCTATTCATAGAAATTTTAATAAGATGTAAGTGCATTTCTGCCAGAGCATTATGTTCCTTCACTTGGAGATGAAATGCTATTTTATAGTTAGAAGTAGTGTGCAGTACATTTGATTTATGTGTTGGTAATTATGGAATAAAATACAAACCATGACATCAAGGATACTAAATTTGTACTGAACTTTGTGAAGGGACTATGAAGAGCTCCATAAACTTTGCCAATGTAGGAACTATGATTCTGATTGTACAATGCTTTAAAAAACCCCAAACACCTCCTAAATTAAATTTGTTTTAATTAAAGATGATGTAGTGCATGTCTTTTTGCTTGGCCTTTCTTTTGTGTTTACTCTGCTATAAAACGACATCTCTTGGCTGAGCTATACCACAGACTGCCTGATAGGGAATTGTTGAATCAGAAGTATTGGCTGGCCAGAAGACCTGCCTTGTGTGCAGAGCAGAAAAACAGAGCTTTGAAAGTAATAGGTGAACCCTTGAAGACAACTGCCAACACTCTCCTTTTCTGGGCATGTTGTGAAAAGCCAATCTGCTTAAATAACTTTGTAACATTCAGTGTCTTTACTGTAGAGACACTTCAGACTTTGAAATTATTCAGGATAGAAAAGCTAGTGGTTTATGTCAGCCAAAACTCACAACACTGCCAGACTATTTCAGAGATGTTGTTCACACTACTCACTTATTCATGTGATGCTGAGATCCCAGGTTCCTGTGGGGTAAAAAAAAAAAAAAAAAAAAAAAAAAAAAAAAAAAAAAAAAAAAAAAAAAAGATAAATCTACTCTGTGTTTTCAAACCAGCAACTGCAGGCTGTGGCAAATACATAATAAATATAATAGAAATTAAATATTAATTGTCAGGATAGCCATGCTATTCATTTGTTTCTCTTATGATTTAAAAGTATCTGATAAACAAAACTGTTTAGCTGTTAAAACTTTTACAACTCTCTGCTGAACAGCAGTTACAGCATTATATCAGATGTCATTGAAAGATATAAATTTTTAATACCTACTTAATCTAAAAATGTTAGGAGACACTGGAGGTCTTTTAAAATGTCTTTTACAGGTTTTTTTTCCCACTCCTATATTAAACATTTTCGTATGTGATGTGAGCATAACATTAAGAGAATGCATTTTGATTACAATTTACATGGAAGAAAAATAGGTCCTTAAAATATATGTTTGCTTATGAGTATTTTTATATGTCAGTATTAGTCAGAAATACATATAACCAATTAAGATAAAAATAATAAACTCCAGTGTTGCAATGTTACTGGGGAAGAATGGACTGATATGAAATGAGTATTAAAATGTCTCTGAGACACAAGGTAAATCTCAGAACTTCAAGCAAGCATTTATTTAAATTCATCTACTAGTTGAACCTGACTGTTAATAACTAAGAATAAATCATTAATCAAATATATTAATCAATCCTAGTATAATTAGGTATATTTAGGTATACTGAGTCATTTTGGCTCTGATATTACAGTCATTGATATTTCTTGGCTTCTGAACTCAAGATGGCCAAGCATGAGAGCTCTTTGATATGGGAACTGGAACTGAAGTGGGCGTCTTCTCTATTTACCAATCACCATTATATATGGCTGGTGTTAACATGCACTTTTTGCATCAATCAAGACCAGTCTGGTCCAGATGATTAACTCTCCTCTGGTTGTCAGTATCAGCCTGTTCTGCCTTTCTAGATGTGTGCTATCTACCATTCATTTTGACTTCTCCAAATGGGTGTTATCTGTTTGCATAATGAATACTTTTATAACATATTGATATAAACAAAGTTTTCCTCTAAATATGAAATGCATTTCATTTGAGAAATTCAGATTAAAGAAGACAATAATAATTTTCATACAAAATAAGAAGTGAAAGTATAATACTCTATTTTTGTAGGTTGCATAAAGGCAGATAGAATGTACAGTAGATTATTTTACTACTTAAATTTCAGGTTTCAATACAAAGTGAGAAATGTGTGCATGTTTTTTATATAAAATATCTATATTGGGCATGTATACTTTTTTTTTTTTTGGTTTGGTGTTATTTAATCCTTTTTATTCTGATTAAGTCAATGTAAGAAATGAATTAAAATATTTTAATAACAGTTTTGAAATGTTGAGAATATTTTAAAATTTTAATCTAAAAATATTTCTTTAACCCTCCTTTTTTTTTTTTTTTCCAATATTTTCACATTCTGTCATCCAATGCATCACTTTTTTCCCAAGTTTAAAATAGTTTTATAATTTTTTTCTGAATTCAAAAATTGGTTTATGCATAATTTTCCAATCCACTCTCACAAGAAAGGCGCTATATATATCATAGAATCATAGAATCACATAATCACAGAATAGTTTGGGTTGGAAGGGACCTCTAAAGGGCATCTAGTTCAGCCTTCACCTAGCCCGTTGTTACCAGTTTGCCAGTTGTGTTCATCGGGGTGGTACACTTTCTTTGACCTTCCTTTTTTGGCTGACATACCTATAGAAGCCCTTCTTACTATTCTTTGCATCCCTTGCCAAGTTCAGCTCCACTCATCGTTTGGCCCTCCTGACCCCATCCCTACACAACCAGGGATCCTATACTCTTCCTAGGACACCTGTCCCTGCTTCCATTGTCTGTGCATTTCCTTCTTGCCCTTTAGTTTGACCAGCAGGTCAAACTCAGCCATGGCAGTCTCTTGCCTTCCTTTCCTGATTTCTTACACATGAGGATCAAGGGCTCTTGCACTCTATGGAAAGCATCCTTACAGAATTTCAAGAAGGGAGTGCACTCAGTGTGACTATGTCACTGATAAAGATGTTAAGCAGCACTGCTCCCAATACTGACCCTTAAGGAACACCACTCCTCACTGCTTTCCACTTGGACATCAGGACATTGACTACAACTCTTCCAGTGTAACCACAAACCAATTCCTTATCCACCATGTGTTCCATCCATCAAATCCATGTCCTCCCAGTATAGGGACAAAGATGTCATGCAGGACAGTGTCAAATGTTTTGCACAAGTCCAGATAGATTTTGTCAGTTGCTCTTTCCTTATCTGCCAACACTGTAACACCACAGTAGCAGGCCACCAAATTTGTCAGGCATTATTTGCCCTTGGTGAAGTGATGCTGGCTGTTCCCAGTCAACTCCTTATTTTCCATGTGTCCTAGATAGATTCCAGGAGGATCTACTCCATGATGCTGCCATGCACAGAGGGGAGACTAGTCTGTAGTTCCCCAAGTCTTCCTTTTTCCCTTTTTAAAACTGGAGTTTATATTTCCCCCTTTTCCAGTCAGTGAGAAATTAATCAGACTACCACAACTCAAATATGGTGAATGGTGATTTGGCTACTTCATCTGCCAGTCCCTCAGGACTCACAGATGCATCTCATCAGGTCCCATGAACTTGTATACCTTCAAGTTCTTTAGGTGGTCTCAATCCTGATCTCCTACAGCGGGCTGTTCTTCATTCTCCTAGTCCTTGCCTTTGTGTTTGGTGTCTTGGGTGGTGTGACTGGAGCATTTGCTGGTGAAGACTGAGGCAAAAATGTCATTGAATACCTCAGCCTTCTCCATATCTCAGGTGAAAAAGTTTCCTTTTTCTTTCCAGAGAGAGCTCATGTTTTCCCTAGTTTTCCTTTAGTCACCAATGTACCTGTAAAAGCTTTTCTTGTTGCCTTGACAACCCTGGCCAGATTTAATTCTATCAGGGCTTTGGCTTTCCTAACCTGATCCCTTGATGCTCAGACATTTTCTCTGTATTCCTCTGAGGCTAACTATCCTTGCTTCTAACCTCTGTAGTACTCCTCTTTGTGTTGGAGCTTGTCTAAGAGCTCTTGTTCATCCATGCAGGCCTGGCATTTTTACCTGACTTCCTCTTTTGGATGAGGCCACCCTTGAATATTAACCAGCTTTATTGGGTCCCTCTTTCCTCCAGGGCTTTATCCCATGCTACTTTACCAAACAGATTACTGAAAGAGGCCAAAGCCTGCTCTCCTGAAGTCCAGAGTAGCGAGCGTGCTGTGGACCCTCCTCCCTGCCCTAAGGATTTTGTACTTCACCTTGTCATGGTCACTGCAGCCAAGATTGCCCTTGAGCTGTACACTCCCCACCAGCTCCTTCTTTTTGGTGAGAACAAGGTCCAGCATAGCACCTCTCCTTGTTGGCTCCTCTATTACTTAGAAAATGAATTAATCATCAGTGCATTCTAGGAACCTGCTGCATTTTTTATGTCCTGCTGTGTTGTCCCTCCAACCGATATTGGGATGGTTGAAGTAGCTCACAAAGACCAGACTGCTCCTATCTGTCTATAGAGGGTCTCATCCACTTGATCTTTTTGGTTGGGTGGCCTGTAGCACACCCCCACTGTAATGTCACCTGTTCCTGTCTTCTTTTAATCCTGACCCATAGACCCCTCATCTGTCCTGAGGCAGAGTTCCATGCACTCCAGCTGGTCACTGACATAGAGAGCAACACTCCTTCCTGGTCTCCCTTTCCTATCGTTCCTAAACAGCCTGTATCCTTCCATTCCAACATTCCAGTCATTGTAGCCATCCCACCATGTCTCCATGATGCCAGTAAAATCATAGCCCTGCAGGTGTGCACACATCTGTAACTAACATTGGGATTAAGTGCACCTTCAGCAAGTTTGCTGATCAAACCAAGATATGTAGTGAAGTTGACATGCTGGAAGGAAGGGATGTCACCTAGAGGAACCTTGACAGGCTTGAGAGGTAAGCGGGTGCAAACCTCATGAAGTTCAAGACGGCCAAGTGCAAGGTCCTGCACCTGGGTTGGGGTAATTCCAAGCACAAATACAGGCTGGGCAGAGAATGGATTGAGAGCACCCCTGCAGAGAGGGACTTGGGGTTACTGGTTGATGAGAACCTCACTGTGACCTGGCAATATGTATTTGCAGCCCAGAAAGCCAACCATATCATGGGCTGCATCAAACCAAGAGTGGTCAGCAGATTGAGGGAGGTGATTCTCCCCCTCTTTTCTGATCTTGTGAGATGTGACCTGAAGTACTGTATTCAGCTCTGGGGCCCCAAACATAAGAAGAACATAAGCCTGTTGGAGCAAGTCCAGAGGTGGACCATGAAGATGATCAGGGGGATGGAACACCACCCCTGTGAAGACAGGCTGGGAAAGTTGGAGTCGTTCAGCCTAGCAAAGGGAAGGTGCCAGGGAGATCTTATAGTGGCCTTCCAGTACCTAAAGGGTTTCTACAAGAAAGCTGGAAAGAGGCTTTTTACAAAGGCATATAGTGGTAAGACAGATGGTAATGCCTTTAAATTGAAAGAGGGTGGATTTAGACTAGTTATGAGGAAGAAATTCTTCAGTACAAGTCACTGTGAGGCATTGGGACAGGTTGACTAGAGAAGCTGTGGATACCCCCTCCTTGGAAGTGTTCAAGGTAGGTTGGACAGGGCCTTGAGCAACTTGGTCTAGTAGAAGGTGTCTGCCCATGGCAGGGAGGGTTGGAACTAGACGATCTTTAAGGTCACTTCCAACAAAAATGATTCTTTGATTTTATGATCTGCCAGCTCTGTTCTACTCCCTTCTCCCTGAGGGTGCTAATGACTCCCTTCTTGAGGGTCCTAATGACTATCTCCTTGTACAGCTGTAAATTTTCTTTCCTAAAATTCAGAGTCCTGACTTTACTCTTCACCTGACCCATATAGCTCAGGACTGATAACTCCACCAGTGCATGATTACTGCAACACCCAGTCTTCCTCCAGTCTTGATGCCACCAATTAGCTCACTTGTCTTGGTGACTGACAGGTCCAGTAATGCATGCCCTCTACAGGGTTGGCCATTACCTGGCTTAAGATGTTATACTCAATGCACTACAGAACTCTCCTGGATTGCCTACAGCTTGCCATGCTAATTTTCCAGCATGTGTTGGGGTGGTTGAAGTCCCCCAGCAGGACAAGGGCCTATGAGGGTGATGCTTCCTGTAGCTGGAGTAAGAAGTCTTCATCAAGAGGCTCCCCTTGATCAGGCGGACTGTAGTGGACAGCAACTGCAAGATTCCCTTTGTTGCCTTGGTCACCAATTCTCACCCATAAGCTTTCAACCTGCTCATGGCTATTCAGAGACAGCTCTTGCACAGTCTATCCATTTCTTGATGTAGAGGGCAACGCCTTCAGCCCTCCTTCCTCACCTGTCCTTTCTGAACAGGCTGTGTGCATTGGTGTAGAGGCACTTCATTTGGGCTATTGGCCATGTCATCTTCTTAGAGAAACACCCCTTAATTCTTTTTAAGGTATTTCACTGATGTTTCCTGACGGATGTTCATCTGATAAATGCTGAGTAAATAAGTAAACAATCCTTACAGGCTTTTACAGATACTATGTAGTCTGGCTCATTTTTATATGTGGCGCATTTTTATATGGTCACAACTAACAAAATTAAATTGTATAAGGACTAGAAAATTCTTAGAATTAATTAAAGACTCACACAACAGGTAAATTATTGTTAAACTAGAAAACTAAAGAGTATTAAAAATATGAAAATACAGTTAAAAAAACCGGAAAAGTTAGCTGGGATTTCATATTGTGCTATCCATAAAAAAAAAAAAAAAAAAAAAAAAAAAAAAAAAAAAAGGACGAAGTATTTTATTTTTAGTATAAGAATATGCAGTTCTGAATTTAAAAGATAAAATTATCAAATTACATAATGATTGTAGTGGATCGACTTGAGCTCCCATAACTATTGGACATTTACATCTACCACTAAAAATTGCTGCTTTGAAATATTCTTTGCACTCATACACACACACATATATATGTTTGTGTGTGTGTGTATATATATATATATATATATATCAGATTAGAAAACACTAGAGGCAGAATGTGACTTGAAGTTCTCCTTTTGTGGAAAAGTCATTAACAATAATTAAAAGACCACAGAGTGTCTACTTAAAAAAATATATAAACTTTGGAGTTGACATTGACATCTAGTTGCCATTAAAAAAAGTCTTGAGTGTTTGCTCTTAAAAAAATGGATAGTAAAGAGTTGCTTTAGGAAAAAAAAAAATCTTTGTCAATACAAGTAAAATTAAGTTTTAGAACTTATGACTCTAATAAGTGATTTTAGAAAAATTAGTCATATTTTCTCCTCAAGGCCAAATACTCTACTTTTATTTTAAAACCTATAACTAATGTATTTTTTCTCCTTGTCTCTGTGTAAGACATTATTATTATTATTATTATTATTATTATTATTATTATTATTATTATTATTTTAATAAATAGACTCACGGGTCTTTGGGTTAAATGGAAAAACAAGCCAAATGTTAATGTAGTGTCGTTTTCTTTAGTGCAGAGACAAATGTCCTTCAGGATCTCACAGCAGTGAGTGCTAAATTAATAAGGAAATAAAATTATTTGATTCTTGTAATAAATATTCTTGGTCTCATATCTAAAGAGATGACACAAATGAAGGTACAAAAAGTTAGATCAGTTCTCAGAACATTTGGCATTCAAATAGAATGGCTAATTTAATTCACTTATTTTCCTTGGAGATTCTTAAATAGCTTTCTATTAGATAAGTAAAAGGCAAGAGTTTTTAAGATCACATATAATTATGATTTCTTTTCAGCTCCTTATCTAATTATAATATTGTCTGCATTCTACAACCTTCAGGGCATGTTTGACTAGTTATGTTCAAACTAACATTTAAAATATTAGATTAATACCTCTCTTGGTAAGAATACAATTTTTATTCAATTTAAAATAGTTTGGTGACAAATTACAACATAAATACTGTGTCAATGACTGACATATAATTAGATAGATTTCATTTCCATGCTTAAATATTGAAGAAAATTAATCAATTTTTGCTTTGTTTCTTTCACCTTGACCCACAGAACTCTTCCCTCTCCAGAACTTAATGCTATTTCTGAAATAGTAAAAACATCAGTAAAAATAGCATATAGCAACTAAGTAAAAGAAAACTTTACAGTGGTAAATATTAGGATTTAATGCTTGGAAAAATGTGTGAGATGCAGTAAAGGAGTACAGGAGGAAAGCTGTTGTAGCTAGCATGTCACAGGAAGGATTTATTTAAATATAATAACTGGAAGAAACAGATGATCCTTGAGGTTCCTTCTAACCTGATATTCTACGATGCTATGATTCTAGATCTAATGTTCCATTGCTGGACATTTATAGTAATATAGTCAATAACAGTAATAAAAACAGGATTATGTGTGCTTAGAAAAATGAATCAGATAATTAACTAATATGCAATAATGAGGAAGTATTTTATATTCCTAATATAACTGAAGAATCTAAAAGCACAGTAATGGAATACATATATTTTTATGTTGTAGGTTCAACCAAGTTAACATCCAAGATTTTTAGAAAATTTGGAGAAAGAGCAAGAGAATTTATCTTGTTTTTTTCAAAGATCTTTTAACACTGGAAAAGTTCCAAGGTACTTCCAGAATATTAGTTTTAACACAGTGCTTAAAAGGGCAAACAAGATGACCTGAATAAATATAGATTTAGTATACAACTTGGTTAAAAGAACAAAAGAGGGATAGAGATCTTAGTACGATTAATAAAAATCAACATGAGACAAAGGAAAGCAGATTTTCTCAAGTAATTTGCTCCTCTTTCTTTTGAAGTACTGTATCTGGTGGCTAAGTTTAGTTCTTGACATAATATATTTAGACTGCTGTCACACATGCTACTCCATATTGTAATATATTTCAATTAAGAGGCTAAAATAATGCAAAATCAAATGATAGATGTTAGAGAGATTTAAAACTGTAAAGTCTAAAAATGCAGCTGAAAACAGAACATTACAGTTGAATGAATTATAATTTTAATTTAATTCTTGTGGAATTAGTTTTTGGCCTCGAGTCTGTTTGTTTGTTTGCTTGTTTTCTAGCTCCTGAAAGAATATCACTGACAAGGTAAGTAGACAACCCAGCCATTAAGGAAAGCAATAAATAACATGAAAACCGTTTGCTGATTTGATAAGTATTATTTTGAAGCAATCAAATTAAGTGATACTTTCATGAATGCAGAATATAGGTCACACTTTCCTTAAGGAGGGACTTTATCTTCAGGGTCAGTAAAATGACTTCTCAGTGTGATATTGTCACCTAGGAGTGGTTTTAGCAGAGAGCAGGATTCAGCTGTCTGTGTGGGTTCATGTAGCTACTTTATGTCCTGTGGTAGCCCACCTCAATTTCAGCTGTAGCTGCAGAAAAGACTCCCTTTAATCATGTCTTATCTACCAATCCAGCATGGATGTCTTGTATTTATTAGAGCGTCTGAAGCAGCATTATGTATTTCTGTTCAGGTAATTCATTCT
This sequence comes from Athene cunicularia, assembly GCF_003259725.1. Taxonomy (NCBI): domain Eukaryota; kingdom Metazoa; phylum Chordata; class Aves; order Strigiformes; family Strigidae; genus Athene; species Athene cunicularia. Next base: position 47,404,059 of record NW_020799091.1, read on the forward strand.
TTCTCAGCCTCTTAAGGCAACATTAATTGTATTGACTGGATTTGCATGGAATGTATTGGGTGCTTAAACACATGGACAATACGTATAGTGATGCAAGTAAAACAGTAATCGCCACATATGTTCTAATGCTTTAACTCAGGCTGAGAAACATGGCGTAGTAAGTAGTCCAACTGAACTGAGTGGCATTACTCAAAGATTGTCATAATTAAGGTTTCAGTATTTCCTCCTTATAAGGAAAAATCTAAGTGTTATTTCTGCTTTACTGGACAGAACATAAACTGAAACTAACCATTCTGATAAACTGTTGGGGTTATCTCCAGTGCTCTTTGATGGACCGGAGTTAATCAGAAGTGAGTGTCAAAACAGAAGGTGCTTAATGTCAAAAGGACAGAATCTTTAATAAACTTAGGAATCAGTAACAAAACATTTTCAACCAAGAAAAGGCTAAGCCAGACCGTGATCACTGCTGACAAGTGTAAAATTCAAATTACACCTTTTTTTCAAATGTTAGTTATAAAGGCATGAAATTGCATCCTTGTTTTGCAATCAGATGAGTGCTGTACAGGAAGAGTCTAATTCATCACACAATATTTTTCTTGCATAACTGCCCTTTTATAGATTGTTCCAAATTTATCCAGTTGCAATTTGAACAGGCAGCTAGAAACAAAATTGAGAAAATAATGACTAATTCTAATAGGTTCTGATTTTTTCTTTGCCTTTGGTCTTGCAAATTATGGTAGGAGTACACAGACACTGATTTGCCATCTGTCATTGTGCTAGAACACTACAGTTACTACTCAGTGGAGAAAAATATGAATGCTGCTTTTACATTTCTTTTGAAAAGAAAGTACTTACTGAAGCTTGGAAAATAGAAATCGTCAAGTAGCTAATATACAGAATGGGGATCAGGAAGTTATGGGATCTGCCATAGGTAAATTTCCTTCTGTTCTTTGGTTCAAACTGGACAAAAAAATGATAGGAAAAGGGTGTGTCTTGTCTTGAATATGCTTACTTTATTGTTGCTAAGAGATGTTAGGAAGGAATTCCTCCTGCCCAGCTGTTGGAGCCTATCCCAGTGCACCCAGGAACCCAAAATTTCTCTCCCAGGATGAGACAACTGGCTGCTCTGCTGCATTCCTATTTGCATGTTAAACCAGTAAGAAAGCTGAGCACGTCTCTCAGAGACACACACAAGCAGACATATAGACACACACATATCCATATATCTATAAACATATATTATTAAATGGGTTTTGAATAGACTTAATAGTTGCATTGAAACATCTCACAACAGATGGCAGATAAAGACTATAGTACCACAACAGTAAATGAATTCTAGTTCATATAATTTGAACAGTTTATGTAATGTAGCTTTTAATATCTAGACTAGCTTCCCAAGCACTGTTACTCTTACTTAGATCAGTCAATAACTAAGTATCAGTCATTTTTGACACAATTCTCAATTAATCAGAGGAAGAATTATGAAGTGAAAAGCTTCCTGTCCTGTTATCTCCTAACACTTTTTACTATTCATAAAACATTTTCAATAGCATCAGTGTTCAAATACTGGACTATCTTTAAATAAATATAATAAATTCCATTTCTGTTGATTGAAGTGCAGGAATTAGGGCTGTCTCATTTAAGAAACTAAGTACTTCAAGCTGAACATACTTTGAATTCCCTATTTTAATTCATTACCTTTACATTAGTAGTTCTCACATACGATAAAATTTGTACAACTCTACATGACAGAGTTTAGCTGCCAATAAAACTATGATTAAAAAAGTGTCCTTTTCAAGGTGTGTTTAAAGAAGAAATATAATTTTAAGCTAGTTAGGACCTTAAAAATCATTAGGATCTATGCATATTATAGTGGGTTAGATCTGTTATGTGAGATGTTTTTAAGCTTTTTAACAGCAGCTTGCCATATCTTCACACAATAATTCAAACAGTGCTAGAGATGCCAAAAAAAAAAAGATAGTTAAAAAGTTTCTCAAAACTTGAAAAGCTTGTGTTGTTTTTCCAACAACCTAGATAAGAATATTTACTCAACTGATCTTTTTTAAACTATGCCTTTCTGTTTTGCATTCTGATTTCTTCCCACTTCTGAAACTGTTCTATAAGTATTTAGCTATTGAACTTGTTACATTTTAACTGAGTTGATGGGTTTGATTTATTTTTTTTATTATTATTATTTTTAAGTAAAAAGACAGAAAAATAAATGTTCAGGAGAACATTATTGTTCTTCTGTATTATTCTTGTAATCAAAAGGCTGCCTTTTATCCTCACACATGTTCAACAAGTTTCAAATTTTGTCATCTTGAACATTTGTTGAGCTGAAGAGTATTTATTTAATTCAGAGACATTAAAAAATAAAATGAAATTTTTAATTATAATAAAACAGATATTGTTATCAAATTAGATTACAATATGGAAAGTCAATATTTTGACTACTAGCCACATGAATGAGTGTTCATTATTTTCAGAAGAAAAGCAATCTGTGCAGTATCACCAAGACAGAGAGTTACATGATTCTGTGCTGAAGGTGTCCACACATGAGGTGGGTCAGGCTTGAAAAGTGATGATCTAGTCCTTTAAAAAATCTATTAAAAAAAAAAAAAAAGTCTCTAGCCCTTTAAAAAGTCATTTAAAAAGACCATCAGTAGTACTCAATCATTAATAATTACAAGGTAGATGTGAAATTCTGCGACGGTCATTTGTTGTGAATCCTGATTTAGGATCCTGCTGACTACAGCAATTTGTTGTAGAAGAGTGGTTTAGATCACTTAAGAATCACCATCGAAGGTATTAGCAAAAGTGATTTTAACATCAATTTGTAAAAGTGATAACACAGTTCAGTGGCAAAGTTCACTCTATTACTTACTACATGGAAGACACATACAAAGGAAAATCAAGTTAGAATCAATTTGGAATGATTTACACAGATCAGAGATGCAAAAAGGTAAAGCAGACCCTTCTGTTGAATCAAGAGGTTCAGAGTGGACCCCCTTGCTTTCTAAACTCCTTGTCAGAGTATAGGTGTAGTTGGATCCAGACTTAGTCCCAGACTTGGTTGACAGTTTATGGTTAATGAAATTAGCTACATGGATTTCGACATACATTGACTGTTGGGATTCAAGAGGACTTTCTGTGAGAGAGTGGACATGTGAGCAATCCTGTGTGAGAACAAGACTGATAAGATCCTCAGCCTGAGCAAGAATGCGATAAGGACGTGACCCTGAATGAGGGGGGAGAAACTCGAGGAGACAAACAACCCCCGGAAGGGGCTGGGATGGAAGAGGAAGTTCCACAAGGCAGGAAGCCTGGCAAGGCTGATGTGGCACTTTTTATCCAATCATAAGAAGGTTTAAAGCGCGGGCTAAGTTAACTGTCCAGTCTTGAGGACTTGTACTGCATGTTACTCACGTGTGCAGGAGAACATTATAAAAGGGCTTTCTTAGTTGTAATAAATGGGCATTGCTTGATCACATTGGTCATGTGCATGCTCAGCTCTCCTGCAATTGACCATCCTATAGTTATTTACTGAGGATTTCTTGTAAATAAGGGTGTCTCTCTGCCTTGATAAGGAAGAATCTTAGAAAAGAAACCTTAGACCTCAATATTAAAGAAGCACCTTCCACTTGGGCATCTGGTGTTAGTTCACTTTGTAGTTCAAACCCTAGGTTTCCCAAAGTAGAGTCTCAAGCATCAAATCCTATTAAAAAAAAAAAAAAAAAAAAAAAAAAAAAAAAAA
>NW_020799091.1:47407862-47421925 GCF_003259725.1 Athene cunicularia
AAAAAAAAAAAAAAAAGAAAGAAAAAAAAAGAGTGGTACAGCAGCATGATCAGCTCAAGCTGAGTGCCTCCAGGGAGGGACAGAGATAGAATGAAGAAAACCCTGGTCAATTATACCCTTACAGACTATTCACCCACCCCTCACGTACTCATCTATGTCTTCTGACTCATTAGATTCCTTCACTGTCTCTAGACAGTCTTGTCTGTTTGCAGCTGCTGTTGACATTTGTAGTCTTGAAACCTCCTTCTGTTTTGTGCTGGCTCTGGAGGTCCTGTTTTGCTTAAGTAGGTACACATTTAGTAAATCTGGGTGAAAGTTTACAGCTGTGGCCTAAGGCTTCAGCAAATCCAGCTATTCATGCTAATTAAGCAAAGCTAAGCAGACAGCATACTAAATCACTAACATTATAGCTCTGATTAATTCTATTTAAAACTTACTTATTATTTTTTGGGTTTTGTGTGGCAGGGTTTTGGGAGCAGGTCAGGGGTCTACAGAGGTGACTCCTGTGAGAAACTTCTCAAAGATCCATCAGCTCTAAGTTGGACCTGTGTCTGACCAAGCCCTAGCTAATTAGCGACAGTGGCTGCGCCTCTGTGTTAACATATTTAGGAGGTGGGGTGATGAGGGAAATACTTATACAAACACAGAGGTCAGTTGAAGAAAAGAGATAGAGGACAGGGAAGTTTGCCAGACCAGAGATTACCTTGCAGCCCATGGTGAGAGTTCAGGCTGTGCCCCTGCAGCCCACAGTGATCCACAGTGGAGCAGATGCCCACCTGCAGCCCGTGGAGGACCCCATGCCAGAGCAGGTGGCTGTGCCCAAAGAAGGCCATGACTAAGAGAAGCCCTTGCTGGAACAGTCTGTTGCTGAGAGGACTGCAGCCCGTGGCAGGGACCTACGCTGGAGGAATTCATGAAGAGCTGCAGCCTGTGGGAAGGACTTACATCGAAGTTAATGGAAGACTGTCTCCCCTGAGAGGGATCCCCACTGAAGCAGGAGAAAAGTGTGAGGAGTCCTTCCTCTGAGGAGGAAGGAGCAGCAAAAAAAAATGGGTGATGAACTGACTGAAAACCCCATCCCCTGCCCCAGTGTGTCACTGGGAGGGAGGAGATAGAGAAATTGGGAACAAAGCTGAGCCTGGGAAGAAGGGAGGGGTGGGGGGGAGGTATTTTCAAGATGTGGTTGAATTTCTTACTGTCCTACTCTGATTGGTAAACTAAGTGATGATGGTGGTGGTATTCAAATTAAATTGATGGTTTTTTTCTTCCCCATTTGAATCTTTTGCCCTTGATTGTAACTGGAGAGTCATGCCTCCCTGTCCTTGTCCCTATTTCCAAGTGTGTCAAACTGTTCACAAACAAAAAACTGTTTGTAAAGAGGATGTCGCAAACAACTCAAGTGGGATTCCCTGGGGGAGGGGGGGGGAAAGTGGAGCAAGCTCTGCAGAGGTGGGACAGTGAGCTGTTTCTCTCTCCCTCCCTGCTGTTGTTGCCCAGAGACAGAAATGCCTAACTGCCCAGGTACAAGCCAGAGAAAATGAGAAACCTCTGGAACAACCTACTGTGCATGCGTAAAAAAAAAAAGACTATAGAAAGGTAATACCCCATGTGTTTGTTTGTCGATCCACCATCTACAGACCACGCTAAGTACTCTGCAACAGTGTAGGACCCAAGGGTGGTGATTTCCCCTTTTTCTAGACCCTTCTCTCTTTTTCTCTTTCCTGTTCCTTCTGTCTCTCTTTCTTGCATATAATAATGTGTATAAATTTCATAGGAACTGAATTGTGATCAGTTGATCACTAATGAGTTATTAGGAAAATAGTCTAATTGCCAAAGTGCTTTTATTTGTTCTCTGGATGGTTGCCAGTTGGTTGTTGCCAAATTGTCTCCATTCATTCACTAAAGTGGTCAGTTAATAAAATCACCAGCACAATTGTTCCTCGAAGTGATTGTAGTGACTTGATCTGCCCTGTGGCTCTGCCAAGTAGAGACTAGCACTTCCACTGGCATGCAGGTTCTTGAGGAATTCAAAAGATTCACCCCCCCTCATAACCCACCACATGGGATGAGACACCAAGCCTTTTGTTTTTTATTCTCTTTCCCATCCTTGAGGGGGAAGGAGTGAGCAAGGGGCTGTGTGGTGCTCAGTTGCCCTCTGGGCTTAAACCAGGACACTTATAACCAGGACACTAATATCTCTTAACGTTGAGAGACATCCCTGCTCAAATGGGAAGTTGTCTGACATGCTGTCCAATTTCCATCCAGCTGTTCCTCACCCAACAATCTGTCAGTGGTAAAAGATCTTGTCATTTTGAAGAGCAAACTTGAGAGGTGCCTCAGCTCAAGGGGAAGTCACCATCATGTAGCCATGCTGTATAGCTGGAAGAACTCAAAGAAGCCTCGCTTCTTAGGCTGTTATATTTATGGGATAAAGTGGTTGACTTGTGGTCAAACCGTATACAGCAGGAGAGGTATGCAGAAGACTCCTTTTACCCGCAATTTTCTCTCCTCCTTAATAAATGAATCTTGGAAAAAAACACATGCCATTCATGTGTTAATTGCAAGTTCGGTGTTCACTGTGTTCTGCTCCTTTGTGGGTTTCCTAGAAAAGTTCTTGGCCCTGCTATGGCTCTCACCTTTACTTCCTTTGGAGACTGTACCAAACTACTGCTACTTTGATTAAGGGGGAGTTAAATGCATCCATCACATCATTATAAGATCTTTGTGTTAATAGAAATAAAATTATGTAATTTTAAGATTTAATTAATCTAAGGTTAGATGTTTATCTAGGAACAGGTGAATTGCATTCTCTAAGTGCTTAATTAAAAAAAAAAAACCAAAACAAAAAGACTTGAGAATGACTACCTCGGGTATTGCAATATGTGTTTGGCCAGACGAGTCTTAATCAAAGGAAAAAAAAAAAGAAAGGTAAAGGATTTTATTCATAAAAAAACCACAAACAAACAAACAAACAAACAAAACAAACAAAACCCAAAACATTATCGTAAGACAAATATTTTTATTGAAGTTTCTAGCCATCCTAAATTTTTTAAGTTTACTATGTGTTTTGTTTCATTTTTCATGGACAAACTGTGCATGAAAACTGACATTTTATTGACAGTTATTTGTGAATTTAAGATCCAGATTGAAACAACAGTAACACCTATGTTGCTTAAATGTCAGAGGGTGAGTTAATGGAATCTTTGTTGATATCTGCATATGTGGAAAATGGATTACAATTGATTTAAGCACTTGTCCATAATCAAGGAACATGGCAGTTACTGTGAAAAAAACAGAGCCACAGGGGAAAAAAAAAACAAAACAAAAAAACCAAAAAAACAACAACAACAAAAAAACACACCAAAAAAACCCCCAGAACCTGACCATTATCTCAAAGAATAATATAATAAACATGAAATGCAGCTGGTTTTAATGTATTTCTTGCCACCTTCACCTTTTAATTTTAACATAAATTAATCTGTGCTCATCTGCCTTACTACCTAGTCTTCATTTAACTGCTTAATCTTACTGAATTGAGGTTTTGATTTAAAAAACAATAAAAATTAGTAGTCATGTTTTCACTAGGCAGACATAGTTATATTTCTCCTCACCTTATACTTTTTTTTTATTCATAATTTCTGTCTTTAAGGCCATGGAGAATGCTGTGATTCAAACCTACCTCTTTGAGGTCTTGGATTTCTTCACTTTAACCTTCCTTAGAATGCCAGCCCTTATTACTAGTCTTAGGTGGCTCCTCTTTCTTTGTGTTCAAAGATTGTTATTCTGGCATTACATATTTTAACCTCTCTAGCACTGATAGATATTTGGATAATTCTACCACCATATTAAATTGTGATATCAAAGTAATTTTGAAGAAAACTATAGAAGTATTCAAAAGTAGAGTTCAAATTGCAGAAGAAAAAAGGAATTTCATTCTTACATAATCAAGCAAATACACATAAAAAAAGAGATCAGCACTAAACAGCCTGTATAGAATATATGTAGAATATATAGGTAGTAAATTTTATTATATCAATAGAATTTATATGTCATACAAAGAACACAGAAGCATGCTAATTAGAGTAGGGAGGATGAACTTTACAAAGATTATTCTGGTTATGGTTGTTATTTATATCTAAAAATAAATGAAAAGGTCATTCTCTCATTCATAGGAGAAATACCCAAAAATGTTTAAACAACGCTGTTAATGATCCTGCTCTAACTAGCCTCATATTGACATTAAAAAATTAAATTGCATCACATATGTTCAGTAGATTGTATGGGAAGTGCTTTTTACATATTCTTATCTGAATTAAAGTAACAAATACTATTTCACTGTTATGTGGTAGATACTTAAATTAGGTTTTCAAAGTCAAGACTTTAATGGCAAAGTTCAGAAATTTCTCATGAGGGAATAAATATAACTGCCCAGGCATGGAGAGGCTTCTTATATGTTAGAGAATCAGCTCCAGGGCAAGTTGGTAAATAACAGGATTTGTGACTCCTACTTTTTTATCCTTTATATTAGATCACAGTCTTCCTATCTACCCTTTTTGTACATAGCTCCTCCTGATAAGTCCATCCAAAAACAAATAGTAGTTTAATTTCACTTCAAATTTATTTAGGAAAAAAATGCAAACTTTATATGATTAAGTATGATGGTTTCAAGATTTTAAAAGTTGTACTATGTTTCAGTGACAATCTTTTCACCAGAAAAATGAAATTCATGTACTTCTCTAACAAGACATAACAGTTTTGACAAACTATAGTACAAAATCCAAACCCATATGAGCTCTTAGACATTTATCTTCCAGTCAAGATAATTAGGGTTGTCAAATAGTCTGGTGCCAAGGGACTCATGTCTAGAGGATTCCTTGTTTCTGTATTTCAGTCTTTCATCTTTAGCTGTCAATATACAGGACTCATCAATGTCAGTGTCAGAATCTACATCAGTATTCATGGCAGACCAAACACCCGTAGTTTAATATGGTTGTGTTATAGACTGTCAATCTTTTCAGTTTTGCAGTTTTGAGATTGCTCCTAAGCTTGTAATACTAAAAACATGCTGAAAAGACATCCTGAATATATATCATACTCAAAAGAAAACAGTTTATTACATACCATGTTACACAGGTTGTTTAATTTTTATAAATTTCACATATGGCTCGTACTTACCACATCTGCAGCATCATTTTACTATTAAAGTAGTTCTCTGGCAGGGAATAAAAAAAATAATAATAATAAAAAAATCTATCTTGAATCTTGTAAGAGTTTTGACATAACAATAAAACTTAGAACTGAAGGATGCTGAAGAAAGTGATGTGTAAAAGAAATGACAGAACATTTGTTGTAACATAATAGAATTTGGAGTTATGTCAGGAAGAATTCTACAGAGCATTATCAACCTTGGTCAGCCTGTCATTCATATTAATAAAAACTAAGTTTCAAGTTTCCAACAAGGTCAAATTGACTAGATTGGTCATCCTTTACAATTAAATTGCTACATAAGATGTTACAGAGAATCCCATTTGTTACGTTTGGGGTTTCAAGTAGTTACCTTGTTCCATTATGGATAGTCAATGAAATCTGTCAACAACCACTACTTCTCTATAAAAGAATTTACAATTTCAGCCATCTGTGATAAAATTTAAGAAAAATATACACAAATGTATTTGGATTAGGTAATAAGGAATAATCAGTTGGGATAATGAGGGAAGGTCCATGCAAACATTTACATTTGTAGTTACTGAGCTACAAGTTAAAGGTGGCTCCCACTGAAATCAGGAGAACTCTCCTTTTATTTTCTGCATAGCTGAAGTCTTACACAGACTTCTTAGGTTACTCACGTTTAGAAATTCAAGCCAAAGGCTCACAGTATTGCCACTATTCCACTTATCTGGTGTGTTAAAGATTGACCTTTGTGAGGACACTTTCAGTAGCTTTGACATAAATGTAACCTACAATGCAAGAAAACTCAGTAGGATCATAAGATATAAACCTTGATGAGACATATCTTAGTGCTATAATACTTAGAAATAAATTACAGTTGTAAGATATTGTTGTGAGAGAGTTTGCACCAGTGCATGTTTAATTTAGGTGCTCAGATCTTTGTGACAGCCTTTTACTTTTCATTTGTTTTTGAACAGTGCTGTGAAAGCTAAAATAATTTATTTGTATGCAGCTTATGAGCTTAACCTGAGAAAAAAAAATATTTTCATCTTTCCCTTCTTCCCATTTTAATACTTAACTCCTTGTATAATTTTTGGTTTTTTGTTTTTGTTTTAGTTTTTGTTTTTTAAACCCATGTATTTTATCAATAGCACCCTCCTACTGGAAAACCATTTGTAATTTGCACTTTCAATGTTTAGATTAATACATACCAGACAAATTTTACCAGAACCTCGTGATCAAAATGGTTAAAGAATATATTTAAATCATTTCATATATATATATATATATATATGAAGAAAGGTGATGGATCATTTTCATTATAACTACAGCACTTCTAAGTTGTGTAGCATTTTAATAGTATGAAAACATCATAAACAATTATGATCTTCACTCACTCATCCTTTATTTTGTTCTTTTATAGAGGTATATGATATGGATAAAGTTTCCATTCTGAAAAATTTGTGTGTCAAGTCCCTGAATGCACTAACAGGTCTTAATGACTCCCATTAGCCTCTGCCGGGGCCTCCAGCCACACCCTTAGCCTAGTACTCCAGGGGGCTTTATTGAAGCTCAGGCATTGACCTCTGGTCCTTGTGTGAACTATATTGTAGGTGTAACTGCCTCTGTCTTTGTCTTCTCAGCTCTATAGTTAGCTTGTTTCTTAGCTGGATTCCTTGGATATATATTGTAAATGTCTTCATACCCGTTTCCTCAATGGACCCTAGACCACACTTGTATCCATGTCTCCAGCTCTGTCTGCTTTTGCTTCTGCCTGGACAACCTAAATGGACCCTGGGTTTGATCCACCCCCTCCAATTGTCTGGGACTTTTGATAGATCCTATTACTAACCCCCAGGGAGCAGCACTGCTCCTGTTGCTTCCTATCTTTGCATAACCTTGCAAATTATAACTCATTCCTAAGAGCAACACACCGAATCTGAATGGGAAAGATAAGACTTTAAAACCTCTGGAAGCTGTTTGTATAGACATTATACAGTACAAATATATAAACATATAAAAGTGAAAAAACCTCATAGAATCAAACCTGTTACTGTCATAACATATAAGTGAAAATGTGTACAAAGAAATGGTGGAAGGTGCTAGTAGACATCTCTGAATTAATAGACATTTCTAGATTTTTCAAAGGAATCTGAAAATTAAAATTTTAACCTATGTTCATCTAAAAAGACTTTTTTTTTTTTTTTTTTTTTTTTAACCCAAACAAAGAACCAAAGAAAAAGGACATACACAAGAGATGACAGAAGAAATTAACTTCTCATCTGCACTACCAGAAAGAAACAAAAAAACCCAATACTTACAATAAATGTTGTTACATATTAGAGACAATTTTACATCTCACAGATCATGCCTACCTAGAACATGCTGGTAAACTACGTACATCAGTCTAACAGGTTTGTAGTAAAGCAAACTTATGGTAGTGATTAGATAATAAAAAAATAGATTCTGTCCTAGGTCAATATATCTCTGGCCTTGAATTCCTATTCATGCTGAGATACCTGCATGCTTTTCCGAGGTGCTTTTGCAAATGCATTATGACCCTCTCTTTTTGCAATACTGTATCTGCAGTGCTGGCAAAGTTTAGCCCTAGTAACTGGATGCCTTAGTTATTTGCAGTGTTTTAAAAAGTATGATTTTAGTATTGTCTTTCATAATTTTATTAATTTTGTCAGTGATATTATTTATGTATATTTTTCAAGAAATATTTACATTATTCTACTGTTACCCATTAGATGTGTCTGTAATCTTCACTTCAGTTGAAGATACATATATACAGTATATACATATATATGTAACTATATTCAAGTACATGTAGCTATACATACTATACAAGTATATATGTATATAGTTCTTTGGAATACTTATTTTTTTTTCTGAATCTGATTCTTTGAAATTTTTTGGATCATAACTCATGTTGATGGATCAACACAACTTGCTCACATGAGGCTGCAGCCAAATCCAGAGAGGCATCTATCTAATCTCACTGCTCCATGAGGGATTTTAGGGTCTGAAGAAGGGAAGTAAAATTTTCCATATCAGCAATGTTGTTTTATAGGTTTACTTCTTATTATAGCTATTACAATATTAGTTTAGTCAGGGAAAGTATATAAGGAGGTGATATGAGAACTGGAGTGCATTATTCACTACCCAACATAGTTTAAAAAACAAACAAACAAAAAACAAAAACAAAACAAACAAACAAAAAATCACACCACAAACTTTTATATATTTGGTATTCCTGATATTATGACTCCAGCTCTTTTTGAATTTAGTCATTGCAATAGAGAGTAGAGAAACAGTGTATGACATGTAGAGGCTAAAAACGTTAATTTCAATGGAAAGTGAATGGAATTTGGGAATACATTTTGTGAAAGACTTCCATACTTCTCTTCCTGGGATTTTATTCAAGCAGCTTTTGTATGAAATGATAGAAAGAAGTAACCTTTATGCAATTTTTTGTAATCTTAGTGTCCCTTGACTACAATAAAGCTTACCAGAAACTAAAGATTTCAACAACACTTCCCCTTACAAATTCTTTCTTCTGTTCATATGAATGATTACTCTAAATCATGTACAGAAATGTGTTGAATGGAAGAAAAAACAAAACAAAACAAAACAAAACAAAAACAAACCAACCAACCAAAATGCAACCGTATTTCTGTATTTCAAGTTTCACAGAAAGTTTACTGTCAGGAAAAAGAAGGTAAGACAACATATTCTGCAAGATAATTCAGTCAATATACTGGAAGTGTTTACTTTAGGAAGAGCTGAATCATACTCATCATTAGCTGGACCACATAGCAAAAATATAAAATATTATTTCTCCTTCACAGAATCTCCAAAAAATTCTAGACAAGGGTCAGGTTTCAAATAATTAATTTTGTCAAAACTGATAACAAATAATCTTTTTTTTTGTTTTGTGAATAACTGTTTATTTAAAATCTTGTATCACAGATAATTTTATTATTCCATATGTCTCAAGTATCCTTCATAACTTTGCATATGGTTTCCAGGATTATTTGCTCCATCACTTTCCCAGGGACCGAGGTAAGGCTGACTAGCCTTAGTTCTTTGGTTTCTTCTTCCTGCCAAAGTGACATTTGATTTCTTCAGTTCTCAGAAACCTCCACCAACCTCTATATGGGCTTTGGCTTTCCTAACACCATACCTCAGGCAGTGTTCCTCTATTCCTTCTGTGTCACTTGCCCCTCCTTTCACCTCCTGTATGTGTCCTTTTTAGTCAGGAGCTTCTTGTTCATCCATACAGACCTCTGGCCACCCTTGCTCAACTTCCTGCTTGTGTGGATGGATCATCTATGAGCTTGGAGGGTGTAGTAATTGAAAATCAACCTGCTCTCCTGGACACCTCTTCTCACTGCGGCTTTCTCACTGGGAGTCTTCCAAGCAGATCCCCATAAAAGGCACAAAATCTTTTTTCTTGAAGCTTGGGGCTGGGATCCTTTTTCCTTTTTTTCTTCTACCTAGGATCATGAACTCCACTATCTCATGGTCATCACAGCCAAGGCTGCCCTCGATCTTCATCCCCCTGAACAGTTTTCCCTATTTTTTAAGTGTTGTGTCTGTTCCTTCATTACTGGCTTGTCTTCTCACTTCTCTTTATTTTTGTAACTTCTCTGTCTTGAGACAGCTTTTTAAACCACTGAAGTTTAGCAGCATGATCTGAAACAATGGCATATATCTAGAAATATACTGAAATATAATTTACTCTGTAACACAGCTGTTGAGAGGAGACAATACTGTTACATAATGCATGACATCTGCTACTGTTTTGTCCATACACTGAAATTAGGTGGAGGCAAAAAATAGCTGGAATGTCCTACAAAACGCAAAAAAACATTGGGTTTGCTCTGTGAAGTCTACTACATCAAGCTTATTTAACCAGGTCATGTAAGCTGCTATTTCATATCTAATTTCTAGGATTTCCTTATGTATGTAAACTCTTTTATTTCTCTGTCAATTTGTTTGTCTGATGCCTGATCAAAAATGAAACCATGGCACAAACTATAGGGATATTTAGAAAAAGGTCAATACTCAGATACTTTTCCAACTAGTCTCATTCAGTAAGGAATCTACACTGTGCAACATAACATTCAATTTTTGTCTCTTCCTATTTGAATATCTTACTTTTATGCTCTCTCTTTTCCCAGAGCTTCATGTGAGGATAACAACATAAGACACAAACAAAACTATAATCTGTTTTTATTATCCCAGAGAATGTGGTTCAGAGCAGCTGAACAGTACAGCACTGACTGACCTTGCCTATATTTTCTTATAGATTAGCATATCCAGAATTAGAGTAGTTAATTGTTCACAGGAAGCTATGCTCAGAAACACAAACTAGACACATGTTCAATGAGATAATTTCCTTCACTGACAGAGTCATCAATAGTCTAAGTTAGACCAGCAATTCGTTCTCTGCTCCATGACAAAGGAAAGGTCCTGAACATGCATGTGAAATGGATTGCCAATGTGTTTCAATTTGCAAAATTGAATGCTTGCTGGCAAAGAAAGTGCAAGGAAGTTTACAGGCAAAGCATAGGTGTGATGAGTCATGGGGGATGAGAAGGAGAAAAAATAATCTTGCCACATATTCCAAGTAGTGTCTACCGAAAAGTACTCTGTTAAATGCACAAGCAGACTATATCTTTAGAAAACATGGACAGAGATTGTACTCATAGTCTGTTTTAAATGTTTACTACTTTACAAATAAAAATTTACCCTTTCTGAATTCCTGCTGTGGAAGATAAACTTTCACATAATTCTGCACAGAATGCCTCAAACAACATTTTTCTTCTGTTTTCTTAAGCCAAGGTGGAGCATTAAATATATTTCTGGGTCAAAATTGAAGGATTTTCTAGTGGTTAGGGAACTTAATCTAATATTTAACAAAACGGATTCAACTCCCAACTCTGCTTTAAACTCCTTATATTACACTGGCTAGACATGCAAGGCCAATTTTTCAAAGCTAATTGAGCATGTAAAGACACAGGTAGACATGAATGGGATTTCTATGAATGTGTGATATATGTAGCTGCTTTGTGCTATAATGTATTTATTGTTTTAGACAGCAAACTATCTAAAAATCTGAGCCCTAACCGCCTTGTCCTACTCTATGGCCTCAGTTTAACTGCCTGTCAGTGTGTATAATAAAACATAGATATTTCACAAAGAGGTAGGAAAAAACCCACAATAAGAAGTTGAATGTGGTCAATATACAGTATTGGGAGCTATATAGGTTAATCTATATATATAACCCACATCATGCAGAATTTATTTTTTCAATCTGCAGTCACAAAATGCCATCAGTTAGAAGGAAACCTAAGCATTATGATGTTTCTTGATACCAACATGCCCGAGTGACTGTTGCTTTACTTCTCCCTTTTCTTCTAGTTTTAAACAATTTCAGTGGGCACATTTGTAGCTAACTGAATTTATTTTAGTGAAGAAAAGTATATCTCTATTGAACAAGAATAGGAAGTATTTAAACCTCGCATACTATGAAGGAATCTGTAATTATCTAGAGAGGTGACATTGACTGTTCTGTTCACTCTTTTTTAACTTATCCCATCTCTTTTTTTTTTTAGTTTAGGTGCTTTAAGTACTCAGCATTTTTCCTCTCTCTTTAAAAAAATCCCAAAGCCCACCTTGAAAGCCTTCACTGTACTTAGGAAGAAGTACAGTATATGGTCATATTTTGCCCTCTGACTTTTTTGTTCATAGTATTTCTGGGCCAGTGGCATGCTAGAAATTGTGGATGAAAGGGAATATTTGCAGTAGTCAAACACTTGAAACTTATTGAATAATATAAAAAGGCAATGAGACAAATATATGTGGGCATATACACATGTCTATAAAAAGGTACTTCCTATGAGCTATGTATACAAATTGTCTGTACAATGTTTATTTGTGTGAGACCCCTATTTTGTCATAATTCTATATAATATGTAATATATCTTACTCTGTATCACAGAAAACAGTGGATCTAATTTTCCTTCAGTAATGACAAAATCACAGAGCATCTAACATTAACTGAGTTAAAACAGATAATAATGGAATTCTAATGGTATGATCTTTACACACCATAGAGACATCCTGTGCTTTCCATTTTTAAGATGAATTCCCCCTTGGCTTTGGAGACAAAAGTTGCTTAGAAATGGGTACCACAATAACCCCCTGGGATATCTGTCAGACACCTTCATATCAAAGCAATATTATCCTTTCTCTAATAATATTCTGCTTAGCTGGAGTTGATAATTCTTATATCTATTTCCATAATAAATTATAATTTATTATATTACATTGTATATAAGTATATTGTATTATATATAGATTATTATATTTTATGTTTCTGCTATTCATACTGTTTTCAGGTTAGGGGATAAAAAAGAAAGACTAAAGTTGTATTAAAATGGTAGAGCTAGCATATGATTGCTGATTGTCAGGGGATTTTATCTGTTGTTGGCCAGTGATTTAGTCCATTATATAAATGGACCATGCAACTCTTGCACCAATCAAATTCACGCTTTCTTAATCTGGTTACTTACTTTAGTTTCATACTGAGAATAGTTATTTCATCTCCCTTGCAAGAATGCTTAATCTATACTGATGAATTGTGACCAGATGCTGTAATTCTTGAGTTTGCATTTTCAGAGCAGAATACTGCTTCATCATATTCATTGTCATACTCAGCACAGTGGTATGTACAAAGAGATTATATGCGTAGATCATCATCCTACAAAAAGGAACACAATGGAGATTTCTCATATATCTGAAAAGAATTCAGCACAAAAAAGAACCTGCAGTCATGCGTTGAAGTTATGGGGAAAAATATCAAGGTTGTAACACATGCAAATGTGACATACAAGTTATCACTTCGTGTTAACTGTTTTATAAACATATATCACATGAAATTGAAATTATTATGCCTCTTTAAAATCAAGAACTTGATCAGTAGTGATGGCAGATTGAAAGTGTCTTTGTACTTCTGTCTTTGCTCAGTCCCTACTTCAAATGCAGGCTGAGGGTTTAGCTTTTATTTGATTATCTGAGATAGACAGGATTCAGTTCAACACAGGCATGCCTAAATGTAGATGTCTTCTTGCAGGGACAGCATTCAATTACTTATAAATAAGCCTTTAGTGTCATTCAGACTGTGAAATAGCTTTCTGTGGACTCCAGCTGACAATGCAGAGAAGTATTGTCCTCCTGTAACTCCTATAACATATCAGCCAAGCATGTACAGCTGCCTGGACACTGTTACGGATGCTCTCAAATAAATAACCAATTACCAAAAATAAAGAAAAAAATATTAACACAGTTAACTAGCTCTCTGTAAATTACAGGTGTGAATGTCTGTGAGAGAAGAGAACAACTTTCTAGGGTTTAATGGCAACCCAGAACGCATAACAAAGAACTCTATAGGGTTTAAGGGAACCCAAAATGCAAAGTCCCGTTTCCTGGGGTTTAATGGTAACCCCAAATGCTTTACAAAGCCCTGCTACCTAGGGTTTAACGACAACCCCAAACGCTCTGTCACTCACCTGACAAGCGAGGGCTCTCACCCCCGAGGACCTGCTCAGGGCAGCGTCCCGACCCAAGGCCCCTCGAGGAGTTTCCTTGGGCAGCGTCCTGACCCCAGGGGAGAGTCCTCGCCCGCAGCTGCTGCTCCAGGGGACGAGCTCCCAATGTCTCCCCCCGGGGACTCCATTTATCCCCAGGCCCAACCTGACCTGCAGTCAGTAGCGGCTCCCGCTGGCCAAAGGCCCCAACTGCCGCGAGGCCCCGAGAGCAAAGGCAGCGCCGAGCTGCTGCGCCTCAGCAGCCAAGGAGCTCTGCTCGCACCCGGCGGGTGC
>NW_020799091.1:47421975-47427065 GCF_003259725.1 Athene cunicularia
CAGTAAAAAAAAAAAAAAAAAAAAACAACAAAAAAACAAAACAGCCTTGAATCCTGAGTTGTGGAGTCATACATGACTTAGTTCAACCTTTCTACATACAACCAGAATTAATAAGCTAATACATAATAGTCTGTATTGTGATATTCACTTCCCATTCCATAATTTCTATTCTAATTCTTCCCGAGTTCTTCAACTGTAACCTTTAAGAAAGAATATATTCTTTGGAAGAAATATCAAAGTTTATAATATAGGCTGTACTTTATTTTTAAAATGACATTGAGATATTGTATAAAATGATAAATTTAGACTGTTATTCTTCTTCTGCTGGGCCTACAGGAATTTTCCAGAAAAGTCCTGTTGAAGGTTTGCAATCTATATACAGAAGTGACCTTTTATAATAGATTTATTAATATGTATGTCAAGAGATTCTCATGATTCAATGTTTGAACAAAAATTATTTCAAATAGATATGCTAGTAATATTAATCAATGGGCATAAGATTCATGAGCCAACCAGATATCATGAAAATAGGATATTTTTTCTAAACTTCTTGCACTCAGGAATGTGTATCTTACTGAGAGACACCTGCAATCTTCTGAGTCTCAGTCCACTGACAGGTGTTATTGGAAGAGCACTGAATACAAACTTATCTCTCAATCAGGGATTAGAATATAATCAGAATCAATATTATCCTTGGAAACCTGTCTATATGTGGCATAACATCATATCACTCACTGAACAGCTGTATGCCGCAGGCAGTTTACACCTCATGCTGCTAGATGAAGACAAAGTAAAGAAAGCTCTATGAACATTATTTTTGTACTGATATAAGAATACCATGTTTGCATTTTTTCTGTTTCAGGGAGGGAAAAAAAACCCAAACCCACAACAGTATCTTTTTATTCCAGCTTTGCTTGTTCTTATAATTATGAACATATTTTTTGATCAATCACTATCACAGAGTAATGATATTGAAGGAGATAAATCAGTTCTCCTTTGGGTCTGTCCAATCAATTCATTCATGTCAGTGAAGCTACACTATAAATAATTTTAATCCAGGTACAAAATATCTACATTATGTATAAGAGCAAACATTTACTGAAGATGCTATATTGCCTGTGTTTGAGCTACTGTTGTATACCATTGAGAAAAGGTATACATATATATAATCTGGGGCAAATTAGAGATTTCCTGTAACATATGGAGCATCAAATTGTCTGATTTCTTAAATGCCTCCATAGATTTGCTCACTTATATTTGATAAAATGCTCTGATAATTTTGCTTCAGATTAAGGAAGTGATACTTGTTATTGTAGAAGAAGGAAAGCTAGCATTCCAGCTAGCTTACAAAGAGAGTGAGAGAAAACTATAGTTGATATGGAGAAAACTTAATAGTTTAATACATAAAAAACTTTTATATTCATTTAAAACAGCAGTAGGCCAGAAGACAGCTTGAAAAATTTTTCATGTTTTATTCTCACCAGTGTGTTAATGGATTTGGAGTTCTTTTTTTTCCTATCACAAGATCTCCTTAGCCCTGACATTATAGCTTCAGCCCTACACTCCAGCCTTCTTTCCATTTGATGTAGAATGAGTCTAGTCTCCTCTTTCAAATAATCTGGAACCTTATTTTCGTTTTAGGCTCAAGAGAAGCCCCCTGTTATTCCTAAAGATACAGCACATATGAAGGCATACAGTACTGATACCTGCTATTAAAGCATGTATATGCCTGAGCTCGAGGTCATGGGTGCATTAAGATGCAAGAAAATCCACTTCTGTCAGTGCTGTTAGTGACAGATTCAGGCTGACTGCAGATTCACAGCTGCTAGATGAATTACAGTCTAGCCATGTTTTCAAACTTTTCTTTGTACCTCCAAAGTCTGTAGGGAAAAATTACTTGACATACATACATATGTATATAATACAAAAAAATATGTCCTGAAAAATTGCTGAGTTAGTGACATGCATCATATGACCCATATCAACTAGTAGCACATTTAGTTTACCCAAATCTGTTTACTAAATTGAAAGATAAAAAGGGTAATTTTACAACTTGTTTAGAATGACTTCTAAGCAGCGTAGATACTACAAGGCCTAAATTAGCCTTATGAAATACATTTGCCCTAAGAAATACATTAGCCCTAAAAAGACCTCAGAACAAGGTCATCCATATAGAATTAAATTTAATAGAATCTTCTGTTAAAAAAAAAATAAAAATCAATAACAATGTTTTGTTTGCTTTTATCAGTTCTAGCTGTTTTTTTGTACTTGAAATTTCTTCAGTGAAGTATCCTACTATTCAGATATTGTGGAAGAAATTTCTGAAGAAAATGCCTGTGTGTCTTGGAAGCAAGCACATGTCATTCTATCTCATATATTTCTAGAAAAACAAATCATAGAGAATATTCTGAGAAGGAAAAAAAACACGGGAATGCACTCTGTTTTACCAGTCCTGACTGAGACTGAATGGCTTCCAATGATTGGCAACAGAAAACAAGTGAATAAATAATTTAGGTACCATGTCATGTGGAGAATCTAAAACTTTCACCTGCTCTTTCCTCCATCTGCAAACTCAAAGAAGATATAATGTAAACTTTATATGTAATCGTAAATATTTAAGCAACTGTTGTGGAAACATGAGTAATTGTAGCATATGTTCAATATTTACCAAATACATAAAAACTAGAACTGACAAAACTAAAAAATAGCAGTAATGGTTAGCATTCAGAATTATTGCAATCGAATATATATCACTTAGGGAATTAGAGGTCAGGGTGATGGGTCAGATCACTGACAAATCATTCTTAAACCTTGATTAGATTAATGGATATACCACACACTCGTTTGTTAACAGTTCTTCCACTTTATTAATTGTTACCACAAAACAGACAAAATAATTAATCCTTAACACTTGTATAGTGTATTAACTATAAATACACAGTAACACAGAAGTGATGCTTCCAGCACTGATGGCGACAGTCCTGAGATGGTTCTTCTCTGGAAAAACCAAGGTGATCATCCTTCAGAGGTATTCAGTGAGGGAAGCTTGAACTGAAATGAGCTATCTTCTAACTTGTCTGATTTGTCTCACTTAGACCTAATGTTTTGATGATTCTTGTCCTGCTCCCTAAAGGAGGAACCTCTCTGCTGCTAATACTGCTTATTTATCTCATTTGGTTTGGTTTTCTAGTTATCCTACTTGCGTACTTGGCAGGACATTCTGCTGGTTTGCAGTCCCTTGTGTCTGTCTTGTCTTGCACAAATTTTTGATTCTTGGATCCCTGTTATGAGCAGCTACATACAGCTTTGTTTTTTTGGTGGTAGCACTGCACAAATACTTGTGTAACATGCTTTTATAATTTAACTGGGTAGGCCATCAGAGTGCTACACTGTACTTATATACTGCTGTTGCTTACAGAAATTTACTATACTTTTATTTAGGATCAAAGGTACCTCATCTTAATTATTTCCTGACAAATGCACTTTATGGCTCTCACAACCATATTTTGTGTGCTACAGAATGAGGGGCTTATTTTACCCGAATGTTTTCCCTGTTCTGACACTGAATTCTTCCTAAACTCTTGGAAACATGATGAAAACAATAAATTTAGTTCTTTTAAAAATATGCTGATTACCTCCATCCTAAGTCTTTTTCTAGAGGTTATGTGTCTGGCTGTAGTCAAGGTTTACTTGTGATAGCAATAGAGGATAATCATTAAAACACTATTCAGTGTCGAATCATCTGCCAAATTAAAAAAAAAAAAAAAAAAAAAAATATTTAATTAACAGAAGATTGTATGGTAGAACTAATATCATTATTATATCTCTCTCCCATACATTTATTTTTTCACAGATGTAAGAAGATGGACCCATGGACTGATAAAACCCCATTGTAAATAAAAAATGACAGAAAGAACAGAAATGAGCTAAATGTTAGAATAAAAGCACAGCTTCACAGGGTAGTTTTTTCTCTTGCAAATGTGGCCATTTAAAAAGAAAAACTAGGTTTCAGATTCTGTCAAAATCTAAATCCTTAAGTGCCCTTTGATCTGTTTGAATAAATACTGAAAGTAATTACTACATTTTCAACATGCTCAAAAATAATGCGACATTTCAAGAGAGATTGTGGACCTGATCCTAGAAATGTTTTAGACAAACATTTTTAACTATTTCAATTAACATTTTATATGTTCTGAAGAAGTAGATTCAGACTATTCTTATCAGTATTTTCTAAATAGAAAAGAATAACCTAGTAAAACTATGAATAAACAGAGGGGCAAGTGAAATAAAACACATTCCTCTATGAAACCTATAATTCAGACAATGCTTAATGTCAAATGGAAGCTTTTTAAAATCATCAGAGATTATCTAGTAAGATAGGTTTACCAGTAGGTAATTACCAGTTTCATCAAACCTAGATTTCACATGTAAAATGACAATAAAAACATACAGTTTCAGATCATTAAAGACTGAAAGATATTGCCACCAACCTCTTAAATAGGGTTTAACTGACTAGAAAAGTTGTAGTAGTCATGCTGGTGATCTCAGAATCACAAAATCATCTGCATTGGAAAGACCTTGAAGATCATCCAGTCCGACCATTAACCTAACACTGACAGTTCCCAGATCTACACCAGATCCCTCAGCGCTATGTCGACCCGACTCTTAAACACCTCCAGGGATGGGGACTCCATCACCTCCATGGGCAGCCCATTCCAACACCTAACAACCTGTTCTGTAAAGAAATGCTTCCTAATATCCAGGCTAAACCTTCCCTGGTGAAACTTGAGACCATTAACTCTTGTCCTAACATTTGTTACTTCATTAAACAGACTCATCCCCAGCTCTCTGAAACCTTCTTTCAGGTAGCTGTAGAGGGCGATGAGGTCTCCCCTCAGCCTCCTCTTCTCCAGACTAAACACCCCCAGTTCCCTCAGCCGCTCCTCGTACGACCTGTGCTCCAGACCCTGCACCAGCTTCGTTGCCCTTCTCTGGACACGCTCGAGTCATTCAATGTCCTTTTTGTAGTGAGGGGCCCAAAACTGAACACAGGAATCGAGGGGCGGCCTCACCAGTGCCGAGGACAGGGC
>NW_020799091.1:47427115-47484542 GCF_003259725.1 Athene cunicularia
ACCCCCAGGTCCCTCTCTGACTGGCAGCTCTCCAGCCACTCCTCCCCAAGCCTGTAGCGCTGCTGGGGGTTGTTGTGGCCCAAGGGCAGCCCCCGGCATTTGGCCTTATGGAAACTCCTCCAGTTGGCCTCAGCCCATGGCTCCAGCCTGTCCAGGTCTCTCTGCAGAGCCTCCCTACCCTCGAGCACATCAACACTCCCACCCAACTTGGGGTCATCTGCAAACTGACTGAGGGTGCACTCGATCCCCTCATCTAGATCATCAATAAAGATGTTAAACAGGAGTGGCCCCAACACCGAGCCCTGGGGGACACCACTCGTGACCGCCACCAACTTGATTTAACTCCATTCACCACAACTCTTTGGGCCTGGCCGTCCAGACAGTTTTTTACCCAGCAAAGCGTGTGCCCACCAAAGCCACAAGCAGCCAGTTTCACTAGGAAAATGTTGTGGGAAACGGTGTCAAAAGCCTTGCTAAAGTCGAAGTAAACAACATCCACAGCCTTTCCCTCATCCAATAAGCAGGTCACCCTGTCGTAGAAGGAGATCATGTTTGTCAGGCAGGACCTGCCTTTCATAAACCCATGCCGACTGGGCCTGATCATCTGGTTGTCCCACATATTGTGTGATGGTACTCGGGATGATCTACTCCATCCACTTCCCGTAATTTCCTGGATCATCCTTCTGACCCTTCTAATATATGGGCATCACACTGGCCAATTTCCAATCTGTTGGGACCTCCCTGGTCAGCCTTTATAGGTCTATATATCCTATGAAGATTTTCCATTGTCAAAGGCTTTTGTTTGGGTTTTTAATTGTTTTGTTAGGCTTTTTTTCTATGTTTTGATGATTTAGTTTAAACACACATTTGGAAGTTTAATACCATTATTGCTTGTCAGTCTTTCTTAGACTAGTGTGTGTAGAAGCAACATTGAGAGTTATCCTTTAAGCTTCAGAGATAACAAGATTGCTTGGAGGGAAAAGATATTAAGTAACTCCTTAAGAATGTTGTTATGAATCAGGTTCAGAAATACAGTGAATACAGTTCATGAATGCTTGTTTCTGTTGACAGACTCACTGCAGTTACACATGCAGAGATATCTGTTTCAATTAAGATGCCATAAAGACTTTGTGTGGGATGCTTGGCCTTCAGCATGACATCGTTTATCTAACAGTGTATATGCCACATCATATATACAAATTCTTTGAGGATGTCTCAGGTGCCCTACAATATCTCAAATAATACTGTATACTTGTGTATTCAGAATTAAATTGAGCCCATAATATATGTGCCCCCTCTGAGAGCATGACAGGATTTTTTAGAGTTTTTTGGCTTTGACAGCACATCCACATCTGCATATATATCAAAGTAGGGTGAGCTTTACTGACTTGTCGATGTCTTGTTCTGTGTTCATCTCACTTGATATCATCCACATAAAAGTTACAGGTCTGCTATTAATTGGCTGTCTAGGCTTTATAGTCCTTCTATTGTTGATGGAAAAAGACAGGCATTTCTTGACTATTTTAGATGTATTTATTCAGATTGAATAAATTACTTTGTGAAGGTGCCTACAGCTCCTCATAAATGACAAATGAGATACAGATTCAAAAGCTAGCTCACAACTACCTTTTAGGTAAATAAAGCTGAATAAGATTAATTGAACCCCTGATGTGTTAAACAAGAACTTTAAGAACAATTATAAGAATGAAAAGGAATATGAAAGACCAGAATCATTCTTCCTTTTGTAACTTGCTCCAAATCTTTCTGAAAAAATTACTTTTGGACACCTGTTCACATGGACGTATTTCCAAATGTACATTATATTTACACCAATAAATTACTGTCTCAGTAAAAATATTAAATTAGTCCTCTGCTCTGAAATTTGTTATTTTTAATGCAGAGGGGTTTCACAGAATTACAAAATCATTTAAAGCATAGTGAGCTAGGGCAAGTTGCACCAACCTGTGCCCAAATAGGGTTTGAGTATCTCCAGGGACAGACTCCACCACAACCACTCTGTTCACTATGCTTCCATGCTTAGTCACTCTAACAATAAAAACGTTTCTCTCTTATTTTTATAGTGGTCTTTCTTGTATTTCAGTTTGTTCCCATTTCCTCTTGTCTCATATCTGGACACCACTAAGAGGACGCTAGCTTTGTCTTCTTTACTCCCCACCCCCAGGTATTTATACCCACTGATAAGTTCTCACTGAGCCTTCACTTCTTTGGGCTGAACAATCCCAGCTGTCTCAGCCTCTCCTCATATGACAGATGCTGCAAAACCTAAATAATTTTCATGGCCCTTTGCTAGACTCACTCCATGTCATGGTTTGAGCTCAGAGGACAACTGAGCACCATGCAGCTGCTCACTCCCCCTTTCACCCCCAGCGCTGACAAGGGGAAAATAAGCAAAGACACCGCTCACTCCCCCCTTCCTCCCCAGTGCTGAGAGGAGGAAAGCAAAAGACTCAGGAACTTGAGATAAGGACAAGTAGGAATGACCTCATCCTTTAAGGCAAAGCAAAAAAGAGACTCATTAGGGAATAAGGTCTTTTTTTTATATATATATAATGATATTTAATTAATATTTATTTATAATAAGTTTGAATTCAGATACTAACAACAACACTGAACAGACAGAGTAGGACCATGAGAAGCATTTCCACATCTTGAAAACACCTTTCCCCATCCCTCCTTTCTTCCCATGCTCTCCTTTTTCCCCAATATCTCTACCTCCTCCCCTCCAGTGGTGCAGGGGGCAAAGAATGGGGGCTGTGGTCAGTCCCACTGCTTTTTCCACCTCGGGGCGGGGGGGGGAAATTTTTACATTCCTCCCCTGTTCTAACATGGTCCCCTCCCAAAGGAGACAGTCCTCCACAAGCCAACTCCGACATGAGTGATTCCCACAGATGTCTGAGTCACCCCCACCAAAGTACAACACTGGGGCATTCTTCCCAAGGGATCCCGGCCTTCTTTGGGTGCAGTCACCTTTCCCAGCATGGGACCACCCACAGTCCGCAAATTAGAATCTGCTCCACCATAGACCCCCATGGGTGGCAGGGGGTGTGGCTCTGCTCTCTCACCACAGGATACAGGGAGGCTCTGCTCTGGCACACCTCCCCCTCTTCACCTCTTTCTTCCACTGACCTCTGTATCAGCACAGATGTTATCCTTGCAATGCCTCCTTGCAAATTCCACAACTCCTCCCAGCTTCCCCTCCTTAAATATATTATCACAGAGGCACAGTAATTGGCCCAGCCTTGGTGCAAAGGCGAGTCTGACTTGGAGCTGGGAGACCTTTGAGTATCTTCTCACAGGAGCCACCACTGCAGCCACTTCCCCAACTACCAAAAGCGTACTCACTCCCACTCAAGTCAGGGCACTCCAGTATATCCAGGTCTCCCTTGTACTGGGGAGCCCAGACCTGCCCCCAGGAGTCCAGATGTGGCTTCATCAGTGTTGGGTAGAGGATCACGTCCTTTGACCTGATGATGATGCTTTTCCTAATGCAGTCCAGGACACTGGTGGCCACCTTGCTGCAACTGCTCATTGCTACCTCATGTTTAATGTGTTGTCTACCAGGATCCTTAGGCCTTTTTTTGCCAAGCTGCTTTCCAGACAGATGGTACCCAGTGTGTACTTGTGCCTGGAGTGGCAGCCTATTGCAAAAGAGTTTTTTCTGCCGTCCCAAGTATTGTAAACTGATCTTACTTAATGACAGTGGGCAAAGTCACTTGCAATATTTTGCTTTGCATACATAGTAAATGAGTTATGGGATTTTGGTTTTGTTTTGTTGTGATTTTTTTCTCTTTTAGTGATGTAGATTTTATCAGAAAACAAAATAAAGCATTTACTTGAAAAGAGAATTTGTAATTATCAGTTAGGATAAATTATCCATAAGATTAGTAATTAATTGATCTAAAATTATTATTAATAATGCTTTACAGAAGACTGCAATTGGAACAGACAATACAAATAATTTATGATTTCTTTGATTCAGTACAGGATGTAAATTAGCACAGAATTTGGTTCAGACATTTTACCTCACAGCCATTATTGGTTCAATAGCACCAGTATCCTGTCTTTGGCAGTGTTACTGAGTGATGATGATTCACAAAACCACTTCACCCAGCAACTTTGTTAATTTATCCAGGCAGCTGCGCTATGCTTTTTGTGAACAGCAAAACACTTTATGCTATATATAGAGATGAGTTAATGCCTTGCCATACAATATTTGAACCTCACCTTTTAAAGCACATCACCACAAATTCAATGCTTCTTACAGTTAGACAAAATATCATACAGTAATTTATACTCCCATCTCCCAGTACTTTGAGATTTATGTTAAAATATGTGAAGTAGATTCAGAAAAGAACCAAAACCATGGTTGAATGTTAATAAAAAGGCTTTATTGTGAAAGATTCAAGGAATCTTCTTTATCTTACTGTAGATAAGGATGATGAGGGAAGAACAGGGTGCCTTGATTACTTAATAGACAAGTTAGAACAGGATGCTTTTAGTATCGCTGTTGTGGATGGCATGAAAATCAAAGGCTTGAAGTTCAAGTTTAGTTTAGGCTAGGGAAAAGCTTCTACCATAACTCACAAAACACTTTATAATATACACTTATTAGTGGATATTACTGGAATCAAGAATTATTGGCATTTTTTAAAATGGATAATTGTCATTTAAATATTAGTACATGAAGCAAGAAAATGGTACAGGAATGTTCTCTTGTCTGTTTTATGTTAAAAAAAAAAAAAAAGATACACAAAACAAATCAAACAATACCCCACAGAATAGACAACTAAAAGAGACAAGATTTTTTTTTCTTTTCTTAAGACTTCAAACTTAAGAAACAGTATTTCTTAAACACTGCATGGTCTTCTTCCAGAAAAACTGAGAAAAATCAGTATCTCCATGTGGAAAAATAAATTGTTTCTGTCCACACTCAATTCACAGTTACAGTTCATGTACAAAACAGAGAACACAAGTGCCTAGAATACAGAGTGAGGAGGTTGTTTTTTTGCAACATAGTAGAGAACATTATTAACACTAGTAGTAAGCTTATATTGTAAAGCAGTACTTCAGATTTTTATTAAAACAGCTGGGGTTTTTTTCATGCAGAATATTGTTTGCCAATGGTGAGTGTCTCTCTTACTATTTATGCATATTTGAGTGTATATTTCTGGATATAAAATTTTAAATTTTAAAAATCCTGAAATTAATCAGGAAATCAAATAATACTTTATGAAGTTTATGTTCCTGAAATAATCGAAAAGTGCATTTCGGATACATATCCTATGTTTGTAATGACTGCCAGAGACATTCAGGTAAAATTATTAACTTCAGCCATTTTAGAAGATTGGTTTATTTTCTCTAATCCTTTTTTATTTAATTAATTTTCTGAGACATTACTGAGATAATAATATAGTCACCGAACTATATATTTTTGATTTATATATTCATAGAACTATATATTTTTCATTTAGAAAAAATATACAAATCTATGGAAGAATATATGCATCTACTTATTTACAGTCAATTTAGATAACCTTAAGTCACGCAGTACGGTCTATAAAGAGTTATCTTACTATGCAATAATGTCAATTTTATTTCAAATCTAGCTTCTATTCTAAAACCTGATTTGTTTTATTTTAACTGTTTCATACAGAAATGTTTAGGATTTTGAACTGTGAGGAACAGGAAAAGCAGACAAGGTGAGGATGAATCAATGGCAGTAATAATGTTTGGATTCTATCT
Organism: Athene cunicularia; assembly: GCF_003259725.1. NCBI lineage: Eukaryota > Metazoa > Chordata > Aves > Strigiformes > Strigidae > Athene > Athene cunicularia. The sequence continues at coordinate 47,432,879 of NW_020799091.1, forward strand.
TTATGTGCTGCTGAAAATTAAGGTGTTAAAAGGTTTTCATTTCTGCAGTCACTGTACAAACCTGGAGTGCCTCACCTAGCCCTTTAATTATCCATCAATAGCACTGTCTTCTTTTACTATGATGGCCTTTGAATAATGAAAAAAAAAATATCAGTTCAACAGCTAATTTAATGGAAAAAAACCCACCATGTTTATGTACAGACCATTCAGGTTTTGCTAGTTTTTTTTATCCATTTAAATAGATTACCACCTGTAAGGGACTGTGTTGGAGTGTATGACTCCAGCATTGCTGTTGCACCACCACCACTTCCTGGCCTCGGTGTCCCATGGACATGGAGAAGTACCTCTGGAGAAAAGGAACAGTCCCAGACAAAACCGCGACATCCGCCTGAAATTAAATAGAGGTGAAGAGGACTACAAGACAATGAGCCCCGTGGAAATGGGCAGAGGTTTTGGAGAAATCTGGGACAATAAAAGGACTGCGTACTCCTCTCTGGGGATCTCTCTCTCCTCTCACTCTTGCCATCACTCTTGGAGCTTGGAGCACCATCACCTGCACCAGGACCGAGCTAACGGTACATTGCTGGATTTGTGGTGGTGGTAATTAATCTTGCTGCATCTCTACCATTTTTCTTGTTTAGGGATTCTGACTTTTCCCTCCTTTTTCTCTCTGTCCCATTGCTATTACCAGTTGTGTGTAAAATAAAGTTCACAAGGTTGTGTGGCATCTGACCTCATTTGTGTCTTAATCTCACTCTTGGGATCATTTAAGAACCCTCCCCGATATTGGATTGGGACACCACTTTGCCATAAAATCTAATTTGCACATTTCTGAATTTTTCAGGTACTATGATTTGCTCTTTTATTAACAGTAGGGCACCCCCCCAAAAAAAAAAAAAAATTAAAACAAACAAACAAACAAACAAAACAGGAAACTGCACTGTTGAGACTGTAGACAAGGAGGAAATGCTGTCCACAAATGGATATCTCTTAAAAGTCTAAACACAGTTCATATAACACAGTTATAGAATAAGTAGCAATTAAAATATTTCATCTTTCAACTTCTCTTGGATTTTAATTTATGAAAGACTGCAACAATTTAAAATTCTGATAGAAGAAACATAGCTATTTGAAAGAATGGAATATCACAAGGTTTAGAGATAAAAAGAGAGATCAGAAATACAATATGAAGAAGAAAAAATAAAATAAAACAATAGGTAGAAAAATAAACTTTTGAAAATGTGAGGCAGATGGAAGGAAAATGAGAACATCTAATGCACAAATGATAGTAATTTTGCAATTTTAGTAAGTAATGTTACCTGATGAGTTGTAATTTTGGACACAAAAAAACTCATTGACATGAGGCTGGCAGTAAACAACTTTAAGTTACAGCTTGGAGGTAGAAGGCATAAAAACGCAGAATAAACCTCAAATCACCTGATGGTTGAAATAAACTGTACACCCAGTATTAATTAAATCAACTAAATTCCAAAATGGTTTATTTAAATGATTTATTATATTTTGTTTGTCTGTTCCTCTTATTATTATAGGATTTATAATCCAGCACTAATTTACTCACACTAATACAACATTCCCATAAAACAGGAAAATATTGTCACTAAGACCTTTACAGTGTCCATCCCACAGAACATATTATAGAATTCTCCCTTTTCATGGATTTTTTAGTGTATTAGAAACAATAAATATATCTTATATTAGTATACATAAAGTTCTACAAAAGAATCAAATTGAATCAAAACAGTGACAGATTCTTCAACTATAAGCATGTAAAAATTATGTATATTTTTTTCTTATATGTTAGTGTTGTATCCCTTTATTGATCCTGTAATATTTTAATTGGAAATTGCAGGAAGAGCCATGCATTTATATTTTACTAATTGAACCCAGTATGAATTTTACTTGACTAATGCATGAAAGGTGTATGCCTTTGGAACCTTCCTCACTTGATTCATCTTCATTCTGCTCTGAACTAAGAAAAAGGCTTCCAATTTTAGCTTGCAAAATGGAAGCCAAGAGTCGTAGTAGATACTGAGACAAAAACTACTCCCTGTACTTATGAAAAGAAATCCAAATATTACAACTGATAAATTAATTAAATCTGAATAAATTGCTTTTTTCTGTAAGTAGTAAAAGATAATACTGTGAACATTAAAATATCTCTCCTGCAGAGATGAAAATTCTTGCTTCTTAGTTTAGTCTTTTAAATATTTGCTGTTAGATTTAACTTTTTTTTTTTTTTTTTTTTTTTTTTTTTTTTTTTTTTTTTTAGGCTAAAACTCATATCTTTTAAAGTACAATTCTGCAATATAATATTTCTCTTTTTTTCTTTGATGCTTGAATATGGATGTTTATGCTGGGGTTTCAGTTAAATGGCTAAGGCACTGACTAGGCTATCACTTGAGATTAAGCTAACTAAGTAGGACATGAGAAATTGCTAGACATGAGGTGATAAATTGCAGGAAATTATAAATAAGAGAGTGAGAAGCTTACAAAAGTTGCAGGTAGCACTCTGAGGTATTGTGCAGGTGGCTAAAGGAGAGGTTTGAGAAAAAATGGCCAAACATGACAGGCAGCTGAATGTGAGCATTGTGGACCTTCAGGGCAGCAGAATCCTGTAATGCAAACAGTGCCTCTGTAACTCCACCTGTGATACCATGTAAGGAAGAGATAGCCCAGGTAAGAGCATCAGATGATAAAACAAATTTGGATATGGATGTAGCAAAGCTGGAATCAATGGGCTGTTTGGGAATAGACAAGGGCAGAGAAAAGGAGATATGCAGTAATAGAAGGTAAGGTAAAGAAATTGGAAAGAATATAGTAAGGTTTGTAATTCAGGTGTCTGGGGCTGTTAGGGGATCCCCTCAAGCCAGTCCTGTCTTGCAATTTATCACCACAACCTAAATCAGAACAGCAATCCTGACTTGTGATTTTGATCATACATGTGTCAAATTGTCTTCCAGGGCTGGGATGATCCAGGGTTCTTTCCCTAGCTAGAGGGAGAACACCCAGAGAGACACACTGATCATCCTGATATCACCTTGTCAGTGTCTGATTTGCGTCAGATGGCATCAGCATCTGCCCATCACTTTTGGATAGTTTATATGAAAGATGCTGAGAAATGCAATCAACATTGAGAGATTTATGAATAGTAGTGTCATAAGAATGGTCTCTGTGACTAGCCTAGCTTTAATATTTTAATTTCCCCAAAGAAATGATAATTACAAATCCTATTTCAACTATTCAGTGAGATCAAGTACTGATTTCCCATTATATTATCACGTTAAATTATTATCTCTGGATTCATGCTATAAAATATACATAATACTAAATGCTGCTATATTTTCCCATGTGTAAACCATGCAATTCATTGCTTCTAAAAAGAAAAATAATGAAGAATATCTTAGAATGAGGAAATATCTGTTTGTAGAGCCATCTTAAAATGAAATTAAAGATCAGAAGAGCCTGTCAGTGTAGCTAATAATATGGTGCATTAGAATGACTGTACTTTTTGTGCAGAAATATGTCACCTGAAAGAGTTTAAATTGATAACCATCACTATATATTACATTATTCTTCTATTGTTTTGGATATTTAAAGTGATTTCTGTGCCACAGCTTCTATACCAGGTAAGATTGGCATTTATTTCAGTGTACAGACCCTACGAAAGCTTACATTAGAAATATTTCACTTAAAGAACTCCATAATTTTCATGTTAAATTGACATCATAAACAAGGATTCCTCTTGGAGTTTTTTAGGTTTGTTTGTGTTTGTTTGGTGTTTTTTTTTTTTTTCCCCCCATTTTCTTCAGGAGGATTGGGAAACAGGACCCTATGAACCTTACCATTTCCATTCTAACTACTGCTTAGGAGTGCCTATACCACCAATATAAAACACCTTCATCAGAATTCCTGTAGCAGCTATCCAGGAAACAGCAAAGAGAAGCTTAAATTTCAAAATATATGTATTTTACCATTTTTTTCTGAACTAGGAACAGAAATTAAATGTCCTGAGGATAGAATATTTCCTGTTATGTAGTTTCCCTCCATGTAAGGAGGAAAACTTCAGGAATTTGTAAAAACCCTTAAAAAATTAAAGCTGCATTTCTTAAACTTTTTTTTTTTTTTTTTACATTAAAAAAAAAAAAAAGTGTAGACACAGAACACCTTGATTTTGGAATCATAAAGAAAATAAGCTTTTTCCTAATTTTTTATGGTTAATATCTGTGAAACATAGTACATGGTACACTGATTATTCCACAGAGCTCATCGTCTAAGTATAGAAAGCATAGACCAGGTATGAAGAACAAGAGTTTAGAAGAAAGCAAGGAAGCACGAAGTTTGTCCAAACAGTATCTAAACTCTGTCTACTTTTCTAAACAAACTTTCTCTGTATTTGCTTAAAAAAAAGTAAGAACTCTCATAAAATTCCTATTCTTTGGAAGTTATATGTTTAGATGAAGAGTATCTTCACCTGAATAATGCATTTAATCAGAACAAATACTTTACTATTTATTATTATGCTTGGAAAGTACACACTAATGCCATCCCTCTACATGATTATGCTATTCCAAGCTAGCAAAAAACTCTTGCTCTGCTTATATACAAAATCAAGGAAAATTTATGAGCTGACTGGGATGTTGAATTTAAGCAGTAGTCACTTCTTAAATTCAGGGGATGCTAGTAAGCTAAGTTGTCATGCTGAATGATGTTGTAGATATAGTTCTTATTTTATTGCCATGTATTTTTACCATACTTATTAGGGGTAATATGCTTTTCAAAATATTTAAGATCTTGTGTGCACCGCATAAGGATTTCCTAAACGAAAACTCAGTAGACTTGTAGGTAAATGTAAGATATTATTTACTATATATTGCCAAGTACTATCTCAAAAGGGAGGAAGGAATGTGAAGATGATTCCAGATCATCTCCCCCCATATTAGTCAGAAAAAAATGGCTGGCTCCACGAAACTGTGTTGGCTTTTCTGAAAGCATATCACAAATTATTCTGTGCAGCAGCTCAACAGTTGGAAGGTCTTGCTGGAGCTGCATGTCAGTTGTCAAAAATCTCCTCCTGTCCATTCTGGGGTGTTGTTCTCTGCCTCAGCACTTAGCAACAGTCTTTGCCTTAAAGCAAAATAGCTCTTGGTTCATATATATGTAGTTTACCTATTACCAGCAGCTATTGTGACCACATGATATTCTGAAAATCCTAAATAAGAAAAATTGATTATAATGATTATAGGAATTGCTGACCAAAATAAATGATTTAACATTTGGAAAATTAAATATAGAGGTGTTCACCCAGGCAGTGCAGAGCTAGGCTAACATTTAGTATAAATGTCAAACTCTCCAGTTCTATATATTTGTGAAGGCAAAGTAAAGAGATAGGAGAGAGGCTAACTAATAAAAAGAGCACAGGAATGAGGAATGAATTTTCGGGAGTGGAGGGAGGGCATGTGGTATTGAATCAATTATTCTTTTCCAAATAAGACCAAAGTACAAAGAGATCCATCAAATGATGGGGATATTTTGATAGCAGATTTATCTGTACCTTCAGTTTCAAGTCACTTTTCAGAAAAAAAGATGGAAATACATATTAAATGCAGGTAACTGTATATTTTTAGACTTTAAAACATGGGACAAAAAATATAAATAGGAAGGTAATTTAAATATACTCACTAGCAACAAATGTCCTGATGAACAATTACATTTATTTAAAAATTACAGATGTCCTTATTTCTTTGACTTACAAATTAGAAAAATATATATTTATATACTTTTTCCATGATAATGAGTTGGGCTATCTCCACATGTGTAAGGAAAGTATTAGATGAATGAGGAAAATATATTATGGCATGATATGGCATGAAAGTAAAAAGTAAAAATTTTTATTTTGTAAAGCCTAGGAACATAAAATATGAAGTGACATGATCACTGTTATGAATATACAATTACAAAATAAATACTAAGGGGAGAGAAATTTATGTAGTATAATACATAATAATAGTTTAAACAAAATAGTTGGAATGGTCCCCCACAACAATCTTGTTGCTAAATCGGAGATATGAGTTTGATGGATGGAGTGTTAGATGGATAAGGAATTGTCTGGATGGCCATGTCCAAAGGGTTACAGTCAAAGCCTCAGTGTCCAAGTGGAAACCTGTAATGAGTAGTGTCCATCAAGGGTCCCTACTGGGACCAATACTACTTAATATAATCATCAGTGACATAGTGAGATTGAGTGAACCCTCAGCAAGGTTGCAGATGACACCAAGCTGAGTAATGCAGTTGATGTGCTTCAGTGAAGGGATGCCGTCCAGAGGAACTTTGACAGATTTTAGGAGTGGACCGATGTAAACCTCATGAAATTTAACAAGGCCAAGTGCAAGGTCCTGCAACACTACCTACTAGGTTTCAGAGAGCTTGAAATAATCAATTTAAAATTAATTACCCCATTAATTAAAAAAGATTATTGTATCTGGTGCATACAAATAATGTACTTATAGGTAAAAATAAGAATTTAAAGGTAAATGAAGGACTATACCACACTTGATACAGAATTTTAGACAGCTATTTAGCTTCAGAAAACTATTTGAAGGTGAGATTATCTGTCAGAACTTGTACTTAGCTGAAAATTATAAACCTATCTAAGAGGATGCTATTTTAAAATTAACTTGTAATACATGGAAATTGCATGATATAGTCCTAGATGGCCATTACATGGGACATAGTGTTAAAGAACCCAATTTCAAATTTTGCTTGGGGGTTCCTTTGATTTTTTGGTTGTTATGTGTGTTTTTTTGTTTGCTTGTTTTGTGTTGGTTTTTTTGGTGTTTTGTTTTTTGTTTTTTGTTTTTTTTTCAGAGAAGTTCAAATTTACTGCTTTATTTGAAGAAATGTGTGAGGAAACTACCTGTGTACTAGAAAGCTGATCCAGCACAGAATTTATGTATTAAAGATATGACCCAAATAAACATCACAAATTAATAACAAAAAGATTAGTGGGTAAGGAGATATTGCCACATCTGGCATGTTCTTTTTACATTAATAGCCATAGTACTTATATTTATTTGCACTTTATTATCAGCAGTCGTTTTTCAGGTATTTTTACAATAAATTTTCTCCCAGCTTGCCTGTCAAATTACTGTCTTCTATGTTAAGTTTTTTTTTTTTTGTAATTCCTTTATAAGGAATAGGTTGAACAAATCAGTATATGCACAGTTTGGAGCTTATTTTTTATAACCTTTTGCTTTTATTTTTGAAAAGATATGTTAAGCTGCTTGAAAAGATCTTCTCACTGGTGGTGAACAAGAAAATTATTTAGAATAAAAAAATATTCCTAAATCAGGCTGGTTTTCACTTCCGTTTAAGAAATATATCTGTCCATAATTTTGCAGTTATTTTTCACCACAATGATATGATATATTTTAATGTGTGTAATTTATTAAGACCATTAGACATTCTCCACTGAGCTAGTTCTCTAAATGCAGTTTGTTTCACACTTGCAGTCACATGGCATTCAGTGTTCTTGACATAGAGAAAATTTATTTTTAAAGGAAATTTATTGACTAAATCAGATTAGATGACTGTGAACTTCTTGTAAGAAATGCCACCACTGAACTTTGGCCTTGGTTATTCTAATTTGTGGTTATGAGTTTTATCACTGTACTGGATCGAACTGGGGTGGATAATTTTCTTCATAGCAGCCTGTATGGGACTGTGTTTTAGATTTTTCACTAAAAGAATGTTGATGACACATTTTTGGCTATTGCTGATCTGTGCTTTTACAGTGTCAAGGACTTCTCCGTTTCCCACCCTGCTCCTGCAGTGAATAGGCTGGGGGTAGAAAAGGAGGAGAAGGGACACAGCCAGGATCTCTGATTCCAACTGACTAAAGGGTTATCCCATACCACACAACATCATGCTCAGTTTTAAAAGTTGTAGGAAAGGAGTTTTTTAAAAGTAGCCATTGCTCAGGGCCTGGCTTGGCATCAGTCTGCTGGTGGGAGCTGGTGAGTTTTTGCTTTAGCATCAGTTGGGGCTTTTTTGGTTTTGTTTTATTTTTTTCCTTCACCTGTCAAACTGTATTTATCTCAACCCATGCATTTTATCATTTTACCCTTCTGATTTTCTCCTCCATTCTGATGGGGTGCAGTCAGCAGGCAACTGAGTTACTTGCCAGCTGGGGTTAACCCAACACAGTGGCAAAAGGGTAACCATCAGACAGAAATTTCTTAGTAGCTGTTTAAGAAAACGGCAAATGCTTGCTCTTCTTAGATCACTTTAGTAGGTGTCACAGAGAGTCTGCATCTGCTCTTTCAGATAAACACTACTCCTGTCTCAGTGTTGGTACCACAAAGCCTTACAGATCCAAAGTGAGTGAGAACGCTATCACTGATTAGCACTGTGAGATGCTACTTACCTGTCTATCTGTCTGTCTGCTCTGTCAAAAACAAACTGAGATAAGGAAAACACAGGTGTCTTAGAATACTTCAGAACAGACAGATAATTTTCTCTTTGCATTGAAAGTGTCTTGCTGTTTCTATTCTGTTGCCATTAAAGTCATGTTAGCTAAAATCTGGTACTGTCAGAAAATCTTGAGAGTTTTACTCAGTTTTGTATGACTGAGTACAGCATACTTTACTAGAGATTGTGCTAAATGCAGAAAAAAAAAAAAAAAAAAAAAAAAAAAAATCACCTCTCACATTGGCGTATGAAAAACAGAGAAAAATGCTTTCTGGTAATCAGTGTAACTCATGAGTAGTGGCCATTATGCTTTCTGACTTTCCATTTGAGTATTACAGTTAGAAAACTATTTCTGATATCCATTAACCTTCGGACTAGAAAAAACAGTGCTAGAACATTTCAGTGAAATTAATGGTGTTTTATTCTTCTAGGATTTAGAATGTAAATCTAAGAATGTACCAACTTTTTCTCATGCTTTTTTCCCTTTCCTTGATTATAGACTATCACCTATCTATCATTCTCTCAATTTTCTTTAGCTTATGCACTTTTTTTCATTACTATTCAGCTCCTTTATGCTTTTCCTTTCCTATTCTGCTTTCTTTCCACTCTCTTTTTGTAAAAATAAAGGTAAGGGAAGACAAAATCCAAACTGAATAATCAATTATGAATTAAAAATAAACATTTACTATAAGTATATAAGGCTTTAAAAAATATACTTCCCATATAAAAAGAGTCACATTTTGAATATGCAATACAATATTACTGCTAAATTTATGTTTGAGAGGTATATAACTAGCAGTCATAAGCATGGATAATGTGGTTAAACTATTGAATTCTCAATCATGATTAAGACATCAAAAAGGAGTATATATGCTTCTGTATAAACATAAGACATTACTAAAACAGAAAAATCAGTAACATGCAATAGATAGAAAAGCAATTAAAAAAAAAAAAAAAAAGAAAAAGAAAAAAGAAAGATCAAGTCTTCTCTCCCTTTTTCCTTAAGTAAAAATACAGTTTAAGAGGTGCAACAGACCTGTGAGGATGCAAAGCAGTCTACAGGTCAGTGAAAGACACTATCCATAATCTCATAACAACCCCAGAGTTAGTGGAGTTCTATAATCTATTAACAAACAAGAGAGAAAAAAAAAAATGTGATAAACTAACGTGATAAACTAATAGAAAAAGATTTTGAAGTGTTCTTCAGTATCATTAGCAAGCATGTTCCTGGATTGGTTAGTCTGTAATTAGATTTTGTACATTTTATTCAAGCAGACAATAAAGTCAACTATCAGACAAAGTTATATTCAGTACCAGAAGATTACTTCCACTTCATTCCTGTGTTTTCATTACAGAAGTAGCTATTCTAAATTTGTATGCTGACTGGGGAATTTAGTAAAAACAAACCTATTCCAGAACAACTTCATGGCCTTCTCAGAAAGACATAAAAAATTCCATTTAAACTAGTGACAAAGACTGTCTGTACTACACTTAAATATTGTGAGAAGTTATCTCTGTGAGAAGTAATCAGTGACTTGGAAAAAGTCAGTCTATATCCTAGCTGAAAAATTTTAATTTGAAGATGCTTCTGGTCCTTATTTACGTACAGAAAATTTTCTATAAATAGAAATCTTGGTAGAATGAATTGTTTTTCCCTTGTATTGTCTCTTCTGCCTTTCTCTTACAAGACTAGCACATTAAAGCATATGGGATTTGGTTTACTCAAATTTGATGATATAGATGATCTATTACATAAATTTCCTGTATTATTTCTAAAAAATATGTTTTAACAAAAGTTCTAAACTGGTTGTAAAACATCTTGTTGAAATGCACTAATTAATCAGTGAAAAGAAAAGCTCCAAATGAGTGTTTCTTGAAAACTATTTAATTTATTTTTAAGATATATCTGAACAAGCAGTGACTAATGTTAACTGGAGGGAAAGAAAGGGACAAGTTATTTAATAGGAGCTTATATTTTTTTTTGTTTGCTGACAACCATATTAAATACATGATTCAATACACTCTGACACATCAGTGTCTGGTTAAGCAGAGTAGAATACTTAGTTTAAGATTCTAGTTCTTCAAAGGCAGATTGCTACAAAAAACCTTATATAGATGGTTTATAAATTTCCAGTGTTCAAATTTATCAGTTCAGTCAAGATGTGGGTCCTAGACCTACCTTGAGGACTAGAGGACTCCTTTCCTCGTGTCTGTATGAATGATTCCATTAAAAAGCAGTCCCTTGCTTTCCCTATGCTTGTGCCTAGACCAGAAAAGAGAAGCAACAAACAACCCTTCAATCTCTGCTCTCATCCTTATCACACAGCAGATAAAGCTTTCCCTTTTATTACATAAACCAGCTGCAATTGTTAGTCTTGTTAATAATCCTTTCATTATACACAAATAACATCTAACCTAATACACTGTTTGCATGCACAGTCCTGCATCACTCAGTCAGATATATACTCTTTCACCTTTCCAGGATTTTATTAAATTACCATACTTTCCTGCTGGGAATTTCAACCAGTAACTTTAGCACTGCAGTCAATTTGCTGTTCACAGCAATCATGTCAAGACTAGAGCTTACACATCTGTCTCTGGCATGCTTCAGGTGTCAAGAGAAGGGCATGCAGTGGTGGGAAGCAGCATGATCCGAGTGAAAAAAAAAACAAAAACACTCCTTTCATTGTCTTCCAAGATAAACCCTGGCAAGCAGCCCATGACTGCCTATGACTGATGAACCACAACTGGGAGAAGGTGCAGCAGGTTGCACATCGACAAGGTGCACAGGGCTGGAGGGGACCAGAGAGTGGAAAGAATGCTCCAGCTGAAGGAGGAGGTACCTGATCCAGCAACATTGCAGAGCCTCCTCCTGCAAGTTTGGGAATGTTTAAAGTTCGAGAAGATGAGAAATGACATCCAGAGCTCTCTTTAGACTGTGCTGATAATGTGGGCACACCGGTGTCTGAGTGACTTTGGGAATCTTTTCTCACTGCTCTGTCCTCCAGGGATCTGTACAGTGACACCCTGCATCACGGCTGGGATAAAATGGCCATGGTGCAGACCGTTTTGTTGGAATGGGTGAACCTGCACTACAGGATCCCTCAGTGCTGCTGGGAACTGAAATCCTCGATCATGTTTGAAGTCTCTCTTGGTAAAAGCTGTATGAAAACATGATGTTCAGCGAATCTTTGTGGTTATACCCAGGCTAAACCTGGGTGTTTTGGGCCAGATATCCCTTTCCTAGAACATCCGTCAAGTTGGCTCTTCATTGCCTGGTCACTTCTTGCCAGCTGTCTTCTGATCTCAACAGGCTGTGGATGGTGCTCTCTCCACAGAGTAGATGTAGTGCTGTGAAAGGCAGTCCTGTGCAGCTCATAACGTCTGTATGGTAACAGAATATGTTTAACTCCCCCTGAAACTTACTTATTCTGGCATTTTGTGCAGTGACAGGTTTCATAACATTAATGACCATAACAAGAAGACAGTACCATATCAAAACTATTCTGGAGAGTTCTTTCTTGGGAAAATCCTATCAAAAATTAGTAAGCAGTGTTACCTTATTTCTGGCCATTCCGCAGCAGTCAAAGAATACTGGCCCAGATCGCTAGCTACTATAAATTCACATAGAAGTTGGTGAATTTATTTATTCACACCATCTGAAGAGATGCCCTGAATATTCAGTAATAGGGCAGTGATTATTCAATCAATTTGCTGAAAAAATAATGTGACAAGATACCCATTGATGTTTTGATACCAATACCCCCTTCTTAGATATTTCCAGATATTTTAATAAAGTTATGATCTTACTTTATTTAACAAAAGAGCTCATAAACATTTATAAAAATATTTTTGTTTTTTCTACTGCATAAAATTTGGTCATGGTTTCTGGCTTGTAATTAATACTGTCATTAGCATTAATCATGCAGTTAATCCCAGTAAATTTTAAACATTTTATGAATTGAAAAATGTTCAGAACTACTGAAGCAAGAAAGTATTTTGCCTATCCTTATCATAGTATTAAAAAGACACAGCCATGAGTTTTATATTATTGAATCATTGTGCAGCATTTCTAACAGAAAAGCAAAAAAAAACACTGGGATGCATCACCCTGGCTGATGAGAGCTCAAAATAGGGGTCAGTAGGAGCAGAGCACCAGAGCTAGAGACGATCTTACAAGTAATAAAGTTCTTTTCAAATTAATCTAATTTTACTATTCTTCTAATGTCTCTTTTTTACCTTCTTATATGTTCTCTACTACTTCCCTGCAGTTTTTCTCCAGTTTATCAAGTTGGAAAATTTTGTTGGTTATTCTATTTCAAAAATTATTCTGTTATGCTGAATCACTCTTGTTTCTCAAAAATATCTTTCCAGAAATATTTTTTTAATCTATATCTACTCTATAAATTTGCTTTATAAAATATATATTTTTATTAAAGAACATCACCATTTTCTCTCTCATCTGATCTAAAATAATTGTATATCACCATATACCACCAGTCAACAATGTTCACAATTACCTCTTCCACTATGATTAAATTATTTCCAGTTCTCCAGAATAGAAATAATGGATATCAGACACAGTATAAGAAAGAAAACCACACACACACAAAATCTCCTTTCCACACATCTCTCCCTACAGAAAATCAGCTCCACAGTAAATTTTAGAATGTAGAATCTTTATCAAGAGAATCAAGTTTGTTTGTTTTCCCATAAAATGTTAAATTATGAAAGTTTTATTTTTAAAACTGTCAGAGATGTCTCATATTTCTGTGTATATGTATATACATGCATATATGCATATATGTGCATGTGCATATATATATATATATATATATATATATGAATGAATGAATGACATATGGAAATTTCAGTGTGTATTCAACATTTGAATCTGCCGAAAATGTGAAAAATTTCTATTCCTCAGTAGACAACAAAAAAGAACACTGAGTGGTAGAACAGGAATATTCTACCAAACTTTGAGAAACTTACCAGTATGCATGACATGGGTAACAAAAGACAGAAGAGGGATTTAGACAAGGAAGATATAAGAGAGAAGAGATTTAAATATCTTTGCAAGGAACTATTGGAAAATTTCCTAAGTCTTTCTGCCTGCCTGACTACACTGGATCTTGTCAGGAGAGAAATGTCAGGAACAAATGTGTTTTATTTCCCCCAAAGAAATAGAAGGGGAAATTCTGATCTGAGTTGCTGCTCATCAAACTTGCTGAATCCTTCTAACAACTAAAAAAGCAATCCCATTTTGAACTGCCCAATGTCCGGGAGAGACAACGAAGGTTTCTAATTACTTTATGTCTTCATGAAAGAGCTACACACACCAGATCTTATATACGTTATTTCATATGTGATTTATACTGAAGATACCTTATAAATAATTTTCAGTAGTCAGCTTTACTCCACAAAAGTCAACTTTACTCCACAAAAACTACTCCAAAAAAAGCTTCAAAAGAGAGGCTTCAAAACCTTTTAAAAGATCTTAATGCATTTACACATCAAGGACACTCCAGATATTCTACACTTCTGTTTAATAATCAGATTTGTTCAGCTATTCACACAAGTTCCATATTAACATGCAATTAAATGTTAAGGTGTGATTAATTACAGCTTTGTGTTTAATGATTCAATCACAATTTCATTTGCATAATTACAGTCTAAAATACCTCACTTGTATTTTGGCAGATATTCATGGAATGAGAAAAAAGAAAACTTGAGAGTTTTTGTAGCTATGTATTTATGTAGATCATCTATTGTTCTCTGAAGAATTTGTCTTTGAAAGTGAAATAAGAATTATTTTAAATTAAATAATTTAAAAAAGGTTTTTAAAAGTCATCTCCAATACTATTAATCTGTTTTCACATAAGAAATCATAATTTAGTATTGAAATTACATTTAGTCTATTGAATTTATATTTATTATCAGATATCTGCCACAGTTTAATATGTTTATAAAATAAAGATATGCTGCTTCTTCCTGAAAATTAAATGAAGAAATCTGATTCTTGATTTTATCTTGATTTGATATCTATTGATAGGATAATATCTATTGATAGAGATTAACAATAATTTAATAGTATATTTTCCTCCAAATGTAGTTTACGGTAAGTGGAACTATACACATGTTTGGATCAAATGCAATGGCAAAAATAGACATATGTAAAAGGAGGAAATATCAAAATGTGGAATGGTGATTTCGCCAAATGAACCATTTACAATTTTGCATCCCAAATTTCCTAATCTCTAAATTATTTGAAAAAAATCTGCTCACAATCTGTAGATAACTTAATTATTAAATTTCAGACTAACTGAAACATGTTGTAGTACCCAAAATATTATCTGAGATAATTTTCATCTTGTTTTAGGAAAATATTTTTCAGCCTGTTCCAAAACTTTCAGTATTTCCTTTTTCTTCAACGGTAAAATAAGGGAATGTATTATTTGTACAATTCTCTTTAAATATTCTTTCAATTCTCTTTAAATACTCTTAGGCAGTTATCTACCATACCATACCATACCATACCATACCATACCATACCATACCATACCATACCATACCATACCATACCATACCATACCATACCATACCATACCAATCATATATCATATATCACATATCATATATCATATATCTTCAATAGTCAATGATATAGCCTTAGAAGGACAACATGTGACAGGTATTTGTGCCTAACTTCCTTAAACAGAGCACAGTAACAGATACATGCTTTAGACTATTAACATAACGAGGACTCTAACCAATGGCATATCAGGTCTAGCCTGTAGCAAAATACTAAGGAGACAAAAGAACCTCCAGTGAAAACTTGATTGTCTGGGGGCTATGTGATAAAATACACCTTCTTAAATTTTGGTACATTTCATCTGAGTTACATTATTAAGCACTAGTGAGATATGGAATAATGCCATAAACCATTGTCTATTTTAGGCTTGGCTCCATCTGTGATGATGAGTGGGGAAAAAAAAAAAAAAAAGGTTACTAATAAGCCTAAGCCTAATTTGCTCATAAATATATTGGCTATTTTCCAAATGATAAGACAGGAGTGAAGAAAAAGAGGGGAAAAAAAAATCGAACACCTTTCCCCCACAAAACAAATCAAACATAGTGGACAATGGCTACAATACAGCAAAGATCAGTCTTTCTTAACAGTACAATGAAAAACTTTGGTCTGGACATGGGAGTGGAGAAGGGTAGTAGAAGGCGAAGGAAGGGTTCAGCCTAAAGGGAGAATCCTAAGTAAAGATGACTGCATCCATGCCTGACTACATACCTGCCTGAGCTGCTTTTAAGATACTTCTTAAATCAGTAGAATTAAATTATTGCAATAAGTAGATGCTTGATTGGATCCACATATGCAAGTTCATGAAGAAAAAAATGATCATACACAAAACCAAACTGGGAACAGCTCTGTAAGGTTCATTAGTGTTAAATGAGTATGAGGAAATGATAGGTATTTCATACAGTTACCGTAAGTGCCATAGTATCTAACTAACATGGAAGATATATTGGGCTGCATACCCAAATATGTAAGATGTATTCATTAGCTTTAAGCAAAAAATCTTCCACTTATGGCAAAACCTGCTTTAACAAGCTTTACAATAAATGCTGAAGCTGTACCAGTAGCCTCTTTTTTGTTACTTTAATGGGGATGTTTGTTCAACAATGATAGATTCTGCTCATTATTGTTGCAGCTCAGTGAGGTTAATCTTGCACAGTGGACAGCTATAGAACAAGACTTCTCATGTAAAAGGTGTCAGGTGTTCTCTCTGCCCTGTATCTCTCTGTACCAGCACGACATCACAGAAGATAAATCTTGCTGAAGCTTTATAAGCATGGACATTTACATTGATATTGTTAAATGCATTTGTTTCAGGAAATTGTCCATGAGTCTCAAACAAAATCAGAGGAGACCATGTATGATGAAATCAGCTTAAACAACAGTAAAGTAGACTGGCTATGTCCACACTTGACCTTTAATCTCTGCTGTCAGCTATATGATACCTCTGTAAGCTTAAGACATAAATAATGTTTCATGAGTAGGGCTTTTTATCTTGAGTAGGGATTTTTTATCTTCTCTGGTCAAAGTGTCTAGAATAGTGGGAGAACTGTTATGCAGCATATAAGAGTGGTGATTTTCATACCACAGACCTGAGATTACCACCTCCAAGGCTGGAGTGTGGTTTGAGTATATAAAAGGCTGAAGATGCTAAGGTGTCTGGGACAGGCAAAGAATCACATTTGGTGCAGTCCCATCCATAATGCCTCTCAGAAGTGATCCCTACAGTGAAATAACCTCTGATGCACACTTGGCCATTATCTTGGACAGATGATTATTGGAATAACCCGAGACACAGGCAGGGAGTGAGCAGGGAGTGCATGATTAAGAGCCCATCACTCAAACATGCTTCCCCGTACATCCAGGAAAGTCCTGTGACTAAGACTGTTCAAAAAATATTGTATAGAATATTCTTAAACACTGTTATTTTTCTCATTTTGTGAAGGAAACAAAACCAAATGTAATCCAATGGAAAAATTAAAATTTAACAGAGTTTCATTGAGAACCAGTGAGTCATTTCTTTTTGCAGTTGTTGAAATATTACAGCACAGAAGACTGCACATTTTGTTCTGGAATAGTTTTCTGTATACACTGTATTCTTCTGGCAGCTCCATTTTGGTTCTTTCAAAATGAACATCTCTGAATTTATAAAACAAATTAATACAATAATCATATTAATTACAATTTAAGACTTCAATATAATTGTAAAAAAAACCCCAACCAAACAACAAATCAAAATGGCTGGAATTAAAATAAAACATTTTGAGAACACCGAAATAAAATCAGATATACAAGCAATTCATTCAGACTTAATGTGAAGCAAAATATTATTTAAGATCATCATGTCAGCCTACATTTTTATATTAGGGAGCTGTCAAATCCAGTAACTCGGTGGAGAAGAGACTGCTTCAGTTCCACATTCCCATACCAAACTAGGAGGGAGGCTGAACGTGTATTCCCAATAAGCATATACTAAGCATATACAGAAACAGGCATATACAACACATACATACAAAAATACACAACCAGCCACACCAATCACAGGCAGACACACAGAGCTGGCCTGCACACATCACAACCAACCTCATCTTACTGCACTCTGTGGCTGGTCAGGATAAAGGTTAGTTAGTGGAAAATATATATGTGTAGATATATATCTGTAAAACGTGGATTCCTCTAGCTCAGACACTTGGTCTGCCCAGTAGCTACCCCTGGATCCCAGTGTCCCCAGTTACTAGTACCTGCACTGTGTCCCTGTGCTGCAGCCCCACTCCAGTTGATGGTACAGACCCCTTTGAACACAAGCATCAACACACAGGCTCACAAACACACAAACACACTTTGGATCCCTCCAGGAATTGGGATTCCATGCACAGTCTATTCATCAGCTGGTCCTGGATCTTTGCTCTTCCCCTGTTGCTTCAGGCACAGGTGGATAGAGGCACACACAGATACACATGTGCCTCACAGCTGACCTCTGGGCCAGGGCAGTGCTTGTCTCTTCAACTAAGTTACTGGGGTTCCCCTGCCTGCCTTGTGCCTCAACACTCCTCCATGAGTGGAGAGATGAGCTTTTTACTGCATAACAAACATTTTTCTAGAATTGTTTTTTTTTCAGCCACAATTTTTTTTTTAACAATTTTAGTTATAAATGACATTTTGATGCACTTGAAATAGCAGCCAACAATTTTTGCTAGGACAAAGACTGTCTTAATCGATTAGTTTGAATGTTACTGATACATAAATAAATAATTTCATGCCATATTTCAAATTAAAGAGGACAATAATTTATGCAACATTAAAAAGGAGAACCTGTGTAAATCCAATTACAAAAATCATAATATGACTTTTATGGATACCCAAGTTAACAATGAAGTTTAAAAATTGCTGAGAACTGATATAAGTGATCAGGCAGCAGTTCTTACAACAATTGTATTTAGGAAGCTCGGTTTCTTTTGTACATTTAATTATACCTTATTCAATGAATCAAATCATCAAAAGAAAGATTATGTGCAAGAAGACTGTATGATGGAAATTAAAAAAAAAAAAAAAGTTAAAAAAAAATAAATCCTGCTCTTTGAAAGGAATTTATCTGTAAAATGGAAGAAAAGTGTTTAAAAGAATATACAGATGATACATTAGAGAATACCATGGAAAATTTCAGAAAACAGCAGCCTAGTTAAAACTCTTTTGTGCTGACCCATGGGGTACTGTACAGCTTTTGTTCCTGTGAAAATAAAAAGCAGCTCTCAAATGAACAAATATAAAATGCAAGTAAATAAAGGTAGTCTCTAAAGGAAGAAGGAATACACAGGACACTACTGCAGATGAAATGCATGACACTAGAACAGATGTTGATGCAGACACTATGTAGCACACAACAGAGGTCCCTGTGCTATGTATGATTTACAGTAGCAAGAGCACTTGGATTCTTAAACTGAAGCAGCATCACAACACTGATGTGGAATAGATGTTATCACTGTTTTATTACAGAGGGGAAGTGATGACTTACGTGGCAGAGAGAACAGGCTGTATAATACTCAAAGGGGAAAGGGAACAACTCTAGGATAATGCTTATGAAAGGAGGAGACAACCTGATGATAGGACTTGTGGTCTTCTTGCTATACTCAATTTTAGTCAGCAACTCTCACAAAACAAAATTCCAACTCATCCTGTCAGACTGAACAATGAATGTGTGGATGGCAGTCTCATAAAGTCTAACAGATAGGTTTTTCTGAGTCTAACATGTCTCCAGTGTATGAGAATACAAATTTCTAACTGCTGGTACTGTAAGAATAGGTGGGTGTCCTCTTTTGTTTTCCATGAGGAGAGATTGAGATAACAAGCAACTTTGACCTCAGTAAACCAGAATTCTGCTTCCGTGCAAGGACACAAACATACACACATGGAAAAAGTAAGGTGGTTACAGACCTTCATCCATATGGCACTGAACTACTCTGCTTTCCTTCATTGTCCCTTGCCCTATTCACTCTCTCTTTCTTGCTCTTCATTCTCTTAAGGAATTATATGAGTACCATCTGAGCTACTGCAGAGGCACAGCATCTTCATTATCTTGCAACATACCAAAAATGTGAAAAAGATGAGAGGATGGTTACAGAGAATATTTGGAATGCAACTGGAGGGAGCTTGCCAAGGGCCGCTAGACAGGAACTTTCTTAGGGCATGAATCATATGATGATAGACTTGAAATGGTAGTTGTGCTCTGGACAGTGTAATAAGGTAGAAAATAAAAATCTTAATACTAAAAATTTTGCACCACAATCGCTATTTCAAGGGACAAATTAAGGCAGCTGGCATATGCTCAGGGTATTTTCATAAGCTTGCCTCTTTGAATATCGGGCAACTCATCCCATAGTCTGTTTCATGACTATCATTGTGGTTTGCAGTGGCACCAGGAAAAGAGCCAACATAGGACACTGCATGCCTGCAAAAGGCAGGTGTTGGATGGCATCCACAGCAGCAGGGTCCCTAAAGCTGAGCAGCTCTGTAGAAAGGGAAGCACCTCCTTAAGGGTATAGATAGGAAGAAGAAACCAGACCAGGGTTTTAGAAGATAGTATCTTTTATATTATTATATTTTAATTAGTAATTTGGAAATATATCTACCTCTGTCTGGGATTTTGTTATTCTTATTTTTCTTACTACTTCTTAAAGGTCATTTAAAAGCTCCTTGGGAATTAAGCTCTCCACCTTGTGGGCACTGAGTTATCTAGGCCCCGGTTCACTTTTCCTTTTTCACCTTTTAGGACAAGATTAAAGCCAGCTATTCATTTGCTTCTTACCTGTCTTTTTCTGGGAGCATTCTGCGCTTGTTCCACCTAAGTATTGTCTGAACTGAAATGCTTTTCTGGGGTTTCAGTGTACTTTTCATTGCCTCCAGAAAGAGAACCCTCCAGCTTTGAAGTTCCCTGTGTGATCAATAGATATCCTTGGGAAGACAGGGCTGTTAGTGTGTGAGACTAAGCTGTCTTGATACCTGCTAATGACCATAAGACATCTGAAGGATCTTGTGAATACATGTACCAGATGTACAGTGATGCATATCCCAGGTGGCAGATTATTATATGTGATACGCTCTGTAGTGTTTAGATACCTGCTGTAATTTATACTGAGTGACCAGCAGTTCATAATGGATATAAAAATTCATCATTTTGAAATGTAATGCTGATCTTATTTTGGTTTGCATACAAATTCTGTAGTGATGCTGCCTCTTGCTAAAATCTTGTGTACTGCCTTCAAAATGGCTACGTGTAATTTCTTTTTCCAATTAGTTTTTATCAGAAAATTTGGGTGCGAGCCTTGTGATCAGTGTTGGTACTGATGTTGCAGGATCTTTGACAAAAAGTTTCCAGTAGGGTCAAAAATTCTGCATAGGCCAAACAAGTCAGGTACAGCAGAAATTCTGAAGGGATATATGTGTGTTAATAAGGTTTTTACATGACTGCTGTCTACTCCACGTTATACTTGTTGCGACACTTTGCTTTCAGGGCATGTTAAGATTTGACCATGAGTTTCCAGTCCCAATACCCAGCAAAATGTTTCAGTGTAGAGATGGCTCAGAAAAACCCTACAGGAGTACCCAAGATGCATACTAATCTTTCTGTGCCCAGAATTAAACCAAAAATATAATCAGGTTTTCTTGATTGTGGGCAATCTTTTTTTTTTTTTCTTTTGTTACTAAACACAAAATCTAGTAAAATGAAAACTGTTTGTCAGAACACTCATAGTCTTGCAAGTTTTATAGTCAAGGGTCTCCTCAACTTGAGCACAAAGTTACACGTCTTGAGTTTCCCAGGGGAGAGTCAAGAATAAAAGCGATGACTAACAAGACACACTTCTCTTGAAAAGGAATTAAAAATCAGTCCATGGACCATGAGGAAGACAATGAATTGTTGTGTCTGTATTCACTGACAGTTTTGTTTTGGAGTGAAGGACCACGAAGATGGTGAAGGGACTGGCACATCTCTCCTATGAGGAAAGACTGAGGGAGCTGGGACTGTTCATCCTGGAGAAGTCTCAGGGAGGGATCTCATCAATATGTGTATATATATATATATATATGCCAAAAAAAAACTGTGCGAAGAGGATGAAGGCAGGCTCTCTTCAGTGATGCTTAGTGGCAGGACAAGTGGTAATGGGCACAACCTGAAATGCAGAGGGTTCTGTCTGAACATCATGAAACACTTTTTTATTGTTGAGAGTGACTGAACACTGGAACAGGTTGCCCAGAGAGGCTGTGGAGTCTCCATCTTCAGAGACGTTCAAAAGCCATCCAGACATGGTCCTGGGCAACTGGCTCTAGATGGCCCCGCTTGAGCAGGGGCAGGCTGGACCAGATGACCTCCAGAGCTCCTTTCCAACCTCAACCTTTCTGTGAATCTTTGACTTCTAATGGAGATAGAATCTAGCTCATCTCACTTTAGCTCCCTAAAAGTAACATCAAAAATCTGTGGTCTGAGCTCAGTGAATAAGCAGCAAAAACACTCACCAAACATCATTCACCCCAAATATGTTAGATAGTCATCTTAGCATGGAATTCCATCCCAAGTCCCTTATGTATGCATGTCTAAGTTTGAATATATATATATATATATATATATATATAATTTTTTTTTTTTAATTCTAGCCCTGTGTATAAGTTTAGGAATGTGATTACTTAGAAATGAAACGCAGAAAGGTGTTTTTAATGCTCAACATTTTAATAACATAGGCTGAGTTCATCAAGTTGATGTTTCCACTATCAAAAACTAAGTAGTTATTTAAATTTTCTTCCTTATACTACTGTGAGATAAAATATTACTGTACCTACTTGTCTTTCCAATATCATCCATATGAACTACCACAGTATGATTCATAGAAGCATGGTTTTCCAAATCTTCTAATGGAGGTCCAGTTCAAGTGAAATATTTGGAAATTTGTAAAATACTGAAATGAAAATGAAACCATAAACTATTACTTTGAGATACACAGGTTAAAATATACACTGTTTAAGAGTGAAAATATGTTAAAAAATCAGAATTTTTCTACTGGACAAAATATGACAAAATCCGAGTTTGCAAAAAAACTCCAAAATAAACTGTGATGACAGACATGAGAATAGTCAATATAGACTATAGACGATATCAGCTATGGAGAATAGTACAACAATTTCATTCCAAGAATCATCAAGAAACACACAATGAGAAATAAGCTATGAGAAAAATTCCACATCAACTAGATCTTTATAAGTGAGTGTACCATATTGCACATCATCTATGCCTTGATGTCAGAAAGCAATTTAATGTGAAAATATATTGCGTTTATATGGCAAGATTTTGGTAGCAGGGGTGCTGCAGCAGTGGCTTCTGTCAGAAGAGATCAAGAGCTGCCCCCATGTCAGATACACCCAGTTCCAGTCATCTTCAAAACAGACCCACCACTGCACAAAGCTGACAGCATCAAAGATGCTGGTGGTGCCTCTGTGATAACATATTTAAGAAACAATAAAAACTCCTTTTATTTTTTCTTCTTTTTTTTTTTTTTTCCCCTGTAAAGGAGGAGAATGCACAAATGAGCTTTACTGACCATCTCACAGGGCTTTATTGATTTATTTTCATTTTGCTTCTACATGTATGATATAAATGTATTTGGCATAAAAATTTCCACATATGCTCATGCATGTCTTTATTCAGATATGCAGTTGTGATGGTTTAAGCCCTGCCAGGACCGGAGACCACGTTGCCGTTGCCCCTTCCCCATCCTCAGACACAAGTAGGGCACAAACCCCGGGTTAAAATAAGAAGAAATTTAATACAACACTGTAATAAACAATCTGAACAACAACAGTAGCAATGATAACAACAACAAACAGTAATAACAGTGAACAAGACAAAAGATATACAGAGAAATACCGCAATGGTTACAGACAGCCCCGTGCTCCCTGCGGCCAAAGCCAAAAAGGAAAAATTTCCCGTGCTCACGCTCCCGGACCTGACGTCAGCATGGTATGAATAACCCAGCTGGAGATCCCTTCCCCCTCTCTGCTGGGGAAACTTAACCCTATCCTAGCTGAACCGGGACAGCGGTCTATTTTCATATTCCAAATCCTGATTATTACTTTTTTTAATACTAGTAACAAAGCCCTTTTTTTTTTTTTTTCTTTCTTTTGTTTTGTTTTGTTTTGTTTTGCTTTTTTGTTTTTTTGTTTTTCCCCCACAAAAGTGAGTAGTCATGGATAAAAACATTGGGAGCTCAAAATTCACCTGCTTGTCTGCATCGTAGTTTTACTACTCTTCTCATTTTTGTCTACTTTTTTGTTTGTTCGTGGAAAAAACGAAAAACAAACAATACCAGCTCAGGTTTTTTTGATGTAAACATTATCAGGTTCTAAGTAACTTTGTGCTGAACTGTTGTTCTTGAAAAAGGGGTGATTCAAATAGTGTCCTAACAGTTTATCTTGCAAGAGATGGGCTTCTAAAATTTGGATTTTTCAGTTTACTGTTTAAATAATATGAGAGCGGTGCTGCTTTAGAACTCTTTTTTATTGTTAAAACTGAGAAAAAATAGGACTCTGGTCATCTATAGATTATAAAGATACAGAAAAATAACTTCTATAACTAGTTCGTATTGGCTTATTTGCTGACTTGCAAAAACCCACAAAAACTGAAATGCTTTTGCAACTAGGTCTCATGTTGCCTAGTGTATCATATTTCCCCAAAGTAATTCTGATTTTTCTGATTTGTTGTATGGGGCAGGATTTTTTGCAGCATGTTATGCAACAACATATTTAGTATTATTTAATTTGTTTACACCTGTATGTTGCAGATGCTATATTTCTTCATTTTATAAATTAATGAATAGAATCTAGGTAAATAATTATAAATTCTGATTATACATTCTGATTTATAAATATCAGAATTGTTCTCTCATATGAATCAATGCAATCTTGTTATTCAGTTAGTACTTAGAGATAATCCCCATGTGTTTTATCTGGCATGAAACCTTAAGCACCACATTTTCACAGGGATGGAGTCCAGGCTTTTCTCACTCACCTAGATGAATAACTACATTACTATCTTCAAAACACTTGAGATCTCAAAATTGGGAGTACTCTTTTTTTTAAAAAAAAAAAACAAACCAACCAACCAAACAAACAAACAAAAAAAAATCCAACCCACAACCACACACACAAAAAACAACAAAACAAAAAAACCCTAAAAAAGTCTGTGGAATAGAGACTTACATTGAGAAGAATATTATTCTTCTGCTTTATTATTCTGTTCCTTCTGGAGAGACCTCATAATAATTTTTAGACAAGCAAAATACAAGTGAGTGTTAAGGTTTATGATTCTGTAAAACTATTTCAGGGATTTTTAGCTTACTGTTAAGGCTTTAAATCTGCCAGACTACTTTAAAGACTTTTAATATTGTGCAGTTATATGTATATATATATATACACATGCATATATATATATATGTATTAATATAAGAATATCTCTACTCTTATAAGTTCTGAGAGTTTAATATACCTGTTGTGGATAAGGAGTTTGAGAATTTAACAAAAAGAAATAAATCAGAGAGAGTAGCAATAAAATTGCCCAAAAAGAAAAGTATTTTTATATAAATTTCTGACTGCAGAAGAGGAAATAAACTGGCTAAATTCATAGAGTGGAAAAAAAAAAAAAAAAAAAAAAAAAAAAAAAAAAAAAAAAGAAGAAACATTTATATATTTTTATCATTATATTCGTTCTGTAGCAGACTATCTTTTTAGGATGTACTGCACTGGAAACTAAGTTTCATTTCTCATCTTTACAATGTTTATGTGTTTCTATCAGTAGTTTTCTTGTCCTTCCCCCTCCCTAAATCCCAAAACTGGAGATAAAAAGCTATTCCTTAAGAAATTTTTTGATTGACAAATATATTTTTGTTCCAAATAAGAAGATAAAGAATGTTGAAATGTGTCCCACTGAGAGCTTTTGAGAAATTTCACAGTTTATTTTCCCTTGTAGGCATCAAAATATTTTTGAATGTACCAGTTCTGAAGTGCCAGGATATTGAAGAAATGTGAAAAGGAATAGAGAAAAACAACAACAAAAAAAGATCCGTACTTCTGCTTCTAGTCTTATTTAAAATGCCGGTCTGTGATTGCATGCTGTTAACAAATATAAGCCATAGGAAGTCTTTTGGGCTGTAGACTGAGTGATGAATAGTGATCACTGTGATACTTTAGTCAACTGTAAGCTTTGTAATGAATGAGTTCTTTCAGGACAATGACTCATACCTGTGTGTGGACATAGGTATTTCAAGTAGAGTCCTGTGCTGTAATACAGTTAGGTGTCCTGATGTATTCATTTACACTTAACCTCAATCTTCCTGCACTTTTCAGCAGTTCTGCATCAGTCTTGCAGACTAGGAATTCAAGTCTGCTCTCATATGTTGACCACAAAGACTGTGCCAGGATTTCCAGGTATTTGGGTTGAAAAGAGTCACCCAGCTTCACAGGAAGTAGCCTAGAACTGCTGATTTTCCTAGCACAGTGTTTTGTGGATGTATTTTAGATTTTATTAATTATCGTAGCTTAATGTATTTTAAGAAATATTGTCTTCTAACACATTTTACCAGGGAAAACTGTCCTTGCAGGAAAACCTCTATAGATTCCCTAATTAGCAGATCAAAGTAACAGATAATTATGACTACAGCAGTTTCTGCAAATATTTTGGACAAGTTCCTTCAAAGGATGATGGTATAAACCATGTGTGATGATATTCCCTTCACCAGATATCTTCTCAGATTCTTTTTCTCTCCCCAGACATTTGGGAAATGAAAGAGGACACAGGTTTTCCTTCATGGATGTCTTCAGGTTACATCTCACTTTGGTATATGAAAAGCAGAAGGGGTG
Organism: Athene cunicularia; assembly: GCF_003259725.1. Lineage (NCBI taxonomy): Eukaryota > Metazoa > Chordata > Aves > Strigiformes > Strigidae > Athene > Athene cunicularia. The sequence goes on from NW_020799091.1 coordinate 47,459,349, forward strand.
TCAATTTGTAATAGTAGTAATTATAATGGCAGGTCTATAAAACATTTTAGCATTCTGAATTACATGTTATTCACACAGGAATTATTCTTAATATTATTTATACTTTCATTTTTTAATAAAAAAGGGGAATATATGCAGATTAGAAATGGAATGTTTTTTCTAGAGAATCTTTCATTGTTGATCTGATACATATTGGATTTGCTGTAATTTGAGCAATGATATTAGGTGTTAACTTGAATTTTTGCTCAAGGTGAATTTTGATTAAATATTGTAAGAAATCAATTCACTTTTACATAAATGACTCAGATGACTGTCATTTGAAATATGTACTTAGGGCATGAGTTTAAGCATAAATAAATTAACATATTTTTTTGTTTTCATTGGAGGCATCTGTGGATCAAGGTCCCAGAGACTGATACTAAAATTAATTTTGTAGGTGAGCAAAATAATAAATGGATGTATTCAAATCATGACCATTAATTTTTATTTGGCACCAGCACTTGACAACAGTTTTCCTCCAGTTTTGGAGATGTAGTCATGTCATTCATGGTTAGACAATATTTGTACAAGATCGTCTGATGTGAATGTCTGATTCCTGCTCTTAGAATCTTTTAAAGGTGCTGCCTCTGCTTGTCCACTCAGCACAGGTGAGAGAGCACCAAGTAACTTGATACTTGGCTGGCAGTAAGAGGGCTGCCCTTTCAAAAATCATTCATGAGCCAATGCAGAAGGGTAGGAGCACCTTACAGTCTCGAGGCTCAACGTACTCAACATTTCAGAGTACTATGAACTAGAGTGCAGAATATAGTTGTGGATTAGCCCCAGTAGATGGGTCAGCCCCACACAGCCACTCACTCATTCCCCCACAGAAGGCTGGGGAGAAAATCAGCAAGGTAAAAGTGTGAAAAATTATGGTTTGAGATAAAGACAGCTTAATAGCAAAACCAAAAGCTACACATGCAAGCAAAGCAAAATAAGGAATTCATTCACTACTTTCCATCAGCAGGCAGGTGTTCAGACATCTCCGGGAAAGCAGGGTTCTATCACGCATAAAAGTTGTTTGGGAAGACAAACACCATAACTTCAAATGTCCCCTCCTTCTTCCTCTTCCCCTAGCTTTTATTGCTGAGCATGTCATGCGGTACAGGATATCCCTTTGCCAGTTGGGGTCAGCTGTCTTGGCTGTATCCCCTCCCAGCTTCTGCTGCACCCCCAGCCTCCTTGCTATCAGGGCAGCACGAGAAGCAGAAGAGACGTTTACTCTGTAGGCATGTGTAAGCACTATGAAACATGTCTGTGTTAGCAACACTAGTTTGGTCACAAATCCAAAACATAGCACCATATTAGCTAGCTACTATGAAAAAAAATTATCTCTATCCCAGTCAAAACCAGCACAATATGCCATGGTAAGGAAACAAAATGCTAGATGACTGGAAAGTGGTCTGATGAGCAGCAAGGTTGGAAGTGGAAGCAGTTCAAAGTGGCATTTGAGACTGAAGGAAGTTTTATCTCCAACTGGGAAAATGGAAGACTACAGTCATTGAAAATTAGGCTGCTTTTGACTAATATATAAAGTATTGCATTTGAAGTGTATATTTTTATTGCAGATTGGAGGTATTTTTCCTTAGGTAATAATGAATGAAAGCAATACCTTTACTGTTTCTACTTGTATCGATGATGAATATCCTTGAAATATCAAATGTTTATTTTACAAAACATATATAATCTATAATATATTGATGTAATCTATAATATATTGACATATATTCTAGATTAATTTTTAGGTTTATTTCTAGACAACATAAAACCATGTATTATTCAGTAGGAACTTAACACTATTAAAGTTAAGGAAAACAAAGATGGACTTAATCTGACAATACAATGCTTGCTTGTGGCATTGAAATAGAATAATCATGATTATACTGTATTAAATTATTTTTAAAACCTTCTTGCATTTTTGACAGAGTGTAATTTGTTTTCTTATTTATCAGGACATGGAGCATCATTTCCTTTTCTGAACTCCTATTCCACACATGTAGTTCAACATCATTACCCACAGATAAGCTTTGCATTCTATCAAAATATTGGTTTTAATAATATTTTTATTTTTCTCTTTTTAGATGTTGAATACTTAGTATAATTAAATTATTTAATATTTCAGATCTGACATTTAAAACCTGCTCTTTTTTAATCTAACATCCCTTAATGGTAATGTCATGGTTACAACCTCTATGTTTTTGAATTGGATTGTCAGAACATGCTAATCTTAGATGCACAGTTATTTCAGTGGTGCTTCCACACGGAAATCTGGGTTCTCCCAAATGAATTTTGCCAACCTTAGCTGACTATGTTGCAAGGTTATTTTAATTATGAGAGACCTCTAATTGAACATCTGGTTCCCCAAATGTGTCTGATTTTCACAAAATGCTGTAACATTTTGGCTGGTTTTGAAGACTGTGTATTTGAGTCAGGCTTTTGTAAGAGAGGCTGTAGAAAATGCAGACTGTTCAAGAATTCTGCATACATTTTACAATACATATTCATCCTAATGTAATTTAATTTCTTGTAGTTTCATGTTATTTAGACAAGCCAATCCAAAACCAAACTAATCAGCTACCTTCTCTATGCAGGAATCTATCCCATGTCATGTTTGAAGTATGTTTTAGGGTCTCAAAAAACACCCCAAAATAATAAAAAAACAAAACAAAACAAAACAAAACCAAAATTGTACCAAGAGGGGATTTATCTTGAAATAGAGTAATTGATACGATTTCATGGTATTGTAAGACTAGTAGATGATGAAAAGTATTGGACTTGCAAATATTTTGTAAAATTTATTTATTATTTGCTCAGATGGTAACATAATATCATTATTTGCCCATTCCCTGGCTATAAAGGATAAGAGAAAGCTGACTGAAAGCCCATGAAAAACTACTGATTCACAGACATATTTAAATAATCTTATGTCTATGAATTTTCAGGCTTTTTAGATATGACTTCTATAGTTTATACATGTATGACTTTCATACTGAATGCCTATAAGTTACTTTCCATGGTATTGTAATAGAATTGCTCTAGCTTTGATCTAAAGACATAAACTGGATGAAGTTTGCACAGAGAGGAAAGAGCTTTATTAGAACAATTCAGTTTAACAAACAGATGAGTTTTCAAGTAGGTAAACCATTTTTTATATATGAAACAGAAGGACCTACTTTCAAAGCTAAATATAGATACTGCCAATAATAGTTTATTTTTAGCTTGGTTATTTGACTCTGTAATTATGGGTTAGAAAAAGTGGGTAAAAAAGCTGTGGAACAAAGGAGGGGTTAACAAGTATAATAAACACTTTAGAGATAGTGGAGGTGAAAATCTTTTCTTGTGAAGCATACAATGGCTGAAGGATTTGGTAGAAATTGTTATATGCCTTGAAACTGATGTATGAGTTTTAGTTGATTGGTTCATCTCCTCTGAAATTGGTTTCTAAGATTTGTCTTAAGGATCAAGCACTGACGTCAGAGACAGAACTAATGTGAGTATTTTTGACCTCTGGTAGCAAGGAGGAATATTCTCATCTGTTTTCAGGCACCCAGGTTCAGAGGTAATTGTGTAAAAATAAGTTCCTAATGTTCTTGGAGATGCCTTGTGATATCCAAGACAACAAGATGGGACGGGCATATATAAAACTGAATTTACACAAGTCTGTAAGGCTTTATGGGAAAGTTTTGGAGAGCAGCTGTAGACTATACAGGATATTTTATAGCCTCTAGTGTATGCAGGTATAGTAGAATATCTACAGAGGAGTTACATGTGTTATGATTGTTTGGTGTCACCAACAAATTGAATTTGGCCTTTGACACACCACATGAAGTACACTACATCTGAAGTATAGAAATATATAATTATAGGATTTTGATACAGTGGTCATGGAGACATTTATTGTTGTGACAGGAAGATAGCTCAATTGTGTACATTTTAATCTTGGAAGTTCATTTCTGCTAAGGCTTCTTAATGCTAGAACAATTGGGAAAGAGGAGCTCTGAGGAGACAAAGATATAATCATGGTAATCTTCCACTATGGATTGCCATTATTTAATGTTTCTCCTTTTAGCTTTCAAACTAAGGAGATATGCAACAGCCAGTGTTATATAATCATAGGAGTTTCTTCTCTGTATCATAGTGAATTTGTCCACAGTATTTTGGGGTTTCTTCAAAGATACATACTGTTTTCTTAGTTGAATAGTTGGGGTTTTGGTTGTTTTTTTTTTGTGGTTTTTTTTTTTTTTTTTGTTTTTGTTTTTGTTTTTTTTTGTTTTTTGTTTTTTTTTTTTTCATAGACTAGACTGAAAACTATTGTGCTCTTCGGGTTATTGACAAATTCAATTTGGCTATGACACTAAAAGCATGATATAGTCATCATTTGGCTGATACTTACTTCATTATTTGCCTTATAGTGCTTTTGTCTGGTTATTAAGAATGCTAAAAGGACATATATTTTCTGAATATCTTTTCTAGCAGGTGTTCATATAGCTAAAGAATAACTAGGTGTTATGAATTGTTCCCACAAATGTCTATCTATTTTCATGAGGCTTTATTCTGACAAAATACTGTGTATTTGTCTAAACATATCTACTAATATATATATATATATATATATATATATATTTGATTGCTATTTCAATGAAGTAAATTTTAGGATAGTTCTTGAATGTATATTAAAAGCTTTGAAAAAAACTTAACTAATCATCGTGGAATTACATGAAACATGAAATAATGTGATAACTGAAGTTTTGGAAACTAACGAAATCAAGGATGTTGTCATTATCTATAAAGGAAATGTGTAAGAGAATTAAGAAAAATGGGTAAGAATAGATCTGAAAATGGAAATTAAGCCATTTTAGACTTAAAACAAATTAAATTCCTTTCAGATAAGTTAACATTTAAAATAAGTAAGATTTGTCTGGTTGCTTGTTTTGCTTTGTTTTGTTTTTTTAAATTTGAAAACTTAATACATGCTTAGAAATTTGAGATATGTGATGAATATGGACATAAAAATATAACTACATTTTCATATATACAATAGGTATATTCTTAAGTGTCCCTATGTGCAAATTTTCTACTACAAATAAAACATTATACATATTATAAAGCAGAGATACAAAAACAAACTTCTGTACATTTGATGGAAGTAAGACAGTGTTCCACTGCAGAAACAGAACCAAAATAATTGATCCTTAATGAGCAAGTATGTGACATAACCCTGATACAAATAATACTTCTGATAATGTCAACAGTTTTATAGAGCAACATATCTGCTGTGCAAATGTGCAAAATGAATGATTATGAATAAATTTAAAGTTTAGGGATTCTTAGAAACTCTGAGTAAAACATTTTATTTCTGAGTTTATACATACACCAAGGAAAGTGTTTTAATTAAAAAACTGAAAAATCTCAATCCCCGTAAATTTTAAAGGCATAAACTATTGCTGTTTTACACATTCACAGAAAGATTAAATAATGTGAAATACTCATGTGGCGAATAGAAATAGGTGCAAATATATTTTAAATATAACAATTAAATGATAGGCATCTTAAAATACAGGTGACATGCAGCAGAAGATAACACACTATAATAGCTTTCAGTGCTATTGGTTTGTCACTGTATTGTAAATAGTATAGCAAATGAGAAATTTCAAGGTGTGTAATCCTTAAGAAACAGTTTAGGCAAAACTCCAGGAAGTGAGTTTGACAAATTTAAATGAGTTGTTAAAATAGAAACCATGTGTAACTAATTTGTATTTTAGATTCCCTTAATGAAAAATATTTGTTTATTTAAAATGAAATTTCTATTGCAAAATCATTAAATAATATTTCACAACTACTTAGTGAAGGATTTTGACATTTTATAGACTATAACTTTTCAGCAAAGGATTTTGTCATTGTTAAACTTTATTTCATCTAAAACCCGACCAAATATTTATACACTAGTAGACTTGTATAGAGAAATAAGGACAGTTTAGTTGGAATAAAGCCTCATGATAAAGAAGAAAGAAATTTGTGGGAACAATACAAAACAATAATACAGTAAAATGCATTTAAATTTTTAACTGACTGTTCTCTTCATGTGATAATTACCACGGGATACACTTGATGAATTTAACCTCAGTGTATGAGCAATTTTCCATTACATTTGATGAAACTTAGACTAAAGCCCAGGGAAGAGGGAGAGCATCGAGTCGCCTCCCCCCTTGAGTGGGAAGACTGAGCTGCTGCTGACGAGGGCAGCGGGGACTCAGAGTGGGTGGAGACCGGAGTGACAACACCCCACGTCCCTCACGGACAAGAGCAGCCCCCAGGGAGCGCGAGCGACCAGCAGCGTGGCGAACAGGGCCTGGCGCCTCAGAAGGGGGGCGCGGCAGTTTGTGCGCAGACATAGCACAGTCCCTCTTTGGGGGTCTAGAACTTATCTGAGTTAGTTCCATCTTATCATCCTCCACAGGTAGACTGATCCATGGTCTCCACTCGCGTCAAAACCACCACCAGAAAGAACATGGTGACCCAGACAGAGCTGCCACGCAAACACGCAGCGGTGCTGGTCCCGGGCTGCAGGGAGTGCCTGAGCCTGTCGGTCCTGCGGAGGGCAGCAGGGACAGCACCTGTGTGACTGCCATCAGCTGGGTGACCTGCTCAGCCTGGTGGCGGAACTCAGAGAAAAGGCTGAGAGATTAAGAAGTATTAGGGAGTGTGAAAGGGAAATGGATTGGTGGAGTAACAGCCTAGCACCCCTAAAGAAACAGGAGCGAATGGAGGCTCCAAACCAGACAGGTGATCCCTCATCCTCTTGCTACCAGGCAGAAGGAGGGGACCTAAGAGATACGGGAGGCTGGAAAGAGGTCCCTGCTCAGGGAGGCAGGAAAATCCTCTCCTGACCTTATCACGTTCCATGGTGCCCTTCACAATAGAAGGACCTTCGGGGCCCTGGAAGTTTTGAATGGAGAAGGAGGAAGAAAATGAGACAAATAAGGAAGCCCAAAGTCCACCAAGGCCGGGTCATTCTGGACCAAAACCAGTTGTAAAAAGAACCCCAGAAGAGTCACTGTAGTGGGTGACTCTATCCTGAGAGGTGTTGAAGGCCCCAGATGCAGACCAGACCCACCTAATAGGGAAGTCTGCTGCCTCCCTGGGGCCCGTGTCAAGGACCTCACAGCAAAAGTCCCTGCTCTAGTGAGAGCCAAGGACTACGACCCTGTCCTGGTTTTTCAGGTAGGTCGTGGTGACATTACCAGGAGAATTCCTAAAGCAATGAAGAGAGATTTCAGGTCCTTGGGGAAACTGGTTAAGGGGTCGGAGGCACAAACTCTTTTCTCCTCCATCCCTTCAGTTGGATGAAGATGGATGAAGAAGAATACTGGAGAACTCAACAGATGAACTTGTGGCTCCAAGACTGTTGTTACTGTCAAGGCTTTGGATTTTTCAAACTAGATTTGAAGGGCGAAGGGGGCAAAACATCAGCCCCTCTGAAGTGTGTGTATACCAATGCACACAGAATGGGTAACAAACAGGAGGAGCTTGAAGCCGTGATGAAACAAGAAAATTATGATGTCGTGGCTATTACAGAAACATGGTGGGATGTCTCCCATGACTGGGGTGTGCCAGGTGATGGCTACAAGCTCTTTAAGAGGGATAGGCAAGGAAGGAGAGGTGGTGGGGTGGTGCTGTATGTTAGGGACTGTTATGATTGCTTTGAGCACAAGTGTAGTGAAGACAGAGTGGAGTGTCTTTGTGTTAGAATCATGGAGAAGGCCAACAGGGCAGATGTTGTAGTAGGAGTCTACTAGTAGGCCACCTACCCAGGACAGAGAGGTGGATGTAATATTCTATAGGCATTTCGGTGAAATCTCACAATCGCTTGCCCTTGTTCTTGTGGGAGACTTTAACTTCCCAGACATCTGCTTGGACATACAACACAGTGGAGGAGGACCAGTCCTGGAGATTTCTGGAATGTGTGGGAGACAACTTCCTGATGCAGCTGGTGAGTGAACTGACCAGTGAAAGTGCCCTGCTGGGTCTCCTCTTTGTGAACAGAGAAGGACTGGTGGATGATGTGGTGGTTGGAAGACAGCTAGGGCACAGTGATCATGAAATAAGTGTTCTCTATTCTTAGAGAGGCCAGGAGAGAGCTAAGCAGGGCTGACATCCTGGACTCCCAAAGGGCTGACTTTGTCTTGTTTAGGCACCTGCTTGACAAAACCCCTTTGGAGACAGTCCTGAAGGGTATAAGGTGTCCAGGAAGGCTGGACACTCTTTAAAAAGGAAGTCTTAATGGCACAGGAGCAGGCTGTCCCCAGGTACTGTAAGAGAAGCTGGCAACAGAGAAGACCACCCTGGCTGAACGGTTAGGTTTGGCTGCAACTCAGGGAGAAAAGGAGAGTTTACAGCCTTTGGAAGAAGGGACTAGCCACTCACAATGATTACAAAGATGCTGTGAGGTTATGCAGGGAGGAAATCAGGAGGTCTAAAGCCCATCTGGAAATTAATTTGGCTTCAGCAATCAAGGACAACAACAAATGTTTCTACAAGTATGCCAGTAGCTAAAGAAAGATCAGGTAGAGTCTCCATACCCTGCTAGACGCAGGAGGAGACATGGTAACAAGTGATGAGGAAAAGGCTGAGGTCCTCAATGCTTTATTTGCCTCAGTCTAGACTAGATATTAGGAAGCATTTTTTTACAGAACGGGTTATTAAGCATTGGAATGGGCTGACCAGGGAGGTGGTGGATTCCCCATCCCTGGAGGCGTTTAAGAGTCGGGTCAACATAGCACTGAGGGATATGGTGTAGTTGGGAGCTGGCAGTGCTAGGTTAACTATGGACTAGATGATCTTCAAGGTCCTTTCCAACCTAGATTGTTCTGTGATTCTGTAAAGTCTCTCTTTAAAATAAGTGTGCATTTATCCAAAGAAAAATTAACACTGAGTCTTAACACACTCTCTTAACTTTGACCTTTCACATTGATTTGTAAGATACTTTGTCTACTGCAAAGAGATTAAATGTCACCTTTGAACGAACATGTTAGGTTATATGATACAAGCTCATCTGCACACCCACAGAGGAGCTCAGAGAGACAGAGGCAGAAGAGGGACTCCAGGTAATACTTTGCCAGGGTACTCCCAGCTCCATCACTGTGGGAGTCACAGACAACTCCGCATGTTAGAGCACTTGTGTGCCTCTAAGGGTGGAAAGCACAGTGATGGCTGGCTATTGGGACCAATAAACCAGAGAGGGGAGCAGCATGAGGATATTCGTGCTGTCTGTGTTCGTATGAGTTCTCTGAATGTCTGCCCATTATCTGTGTGGCTGACCATGTATGTATGTGGTGTACATGTGTGCTCTATGTGCATGTGCCTGATTTGCTCTTGCAGTTAGTTGGAACAGGGGACATGGAGTTGTGGCAGCTTCATCTCTGTTGGGTACAACATATTTTCCTCTAACAGTATGTGCTCTCTATACATACAAGTCTGCTATTTGTATAAAAAGACTTCTAACTTCCAGGTAGTCCCTTATTTGTGACATATCATTGTAAAATTACCTTTAAAGTATTTTCAGTACATTTGAGGAATGACAGAAATTAATCTTACATTTTAAGATTACTTTCCAGCAATTGAAAATATTTAATAAGTAACTGAGAAGAGGATTGAAATTGTTAAAAACTGAGCCACACAAAACTGTATTTCAGTTTGAAGAACTTTTGCATAATGCCTTCTCCCCAGTTTTAGTTCATCTTGGTTTTATATACCATGACTTTTTCTTTGAGCTTCAGGTTCAGATGAACTTCTCACTTCAAAGCAAGATTCAATAAATCCAGCTGAGTTGCTTAAGCTTTCAAGCAAGTGAAACTGCAAGCATCTAGTTGATAGACCTTAATAGACCCATTTTGTTCCTTGAAAGTTTTGTGTGAATTAGGATGTCTCTGATGAAGAGTTTCAGGTCTGCAGAAAAATCCCAACTCCCAGAAAATTAACCAAATTATATTGTTTGTAGCAAATAGCACAAGATGCTGAAGCATGATTAATGACTAAATTACTGAAAAAAACAGAATAACAGGAGCCTGGCATTGCAAATGGGTTAGTGAGTGTGTTTTACTTCTTATAGTGGCTGTTTGCTACTTGGTTTTAAAAGTATTTTTGTATGTTTTTTCAGTCAATTTTGAAACTGGTATTTCCTCCTGCTGCCATCTTCAATCTGTTTTTAGGGAAAAACTGATTTCTCACCTTTCTTTACATTTCATGATCCCCTTTCACTTTTTTTTTTCTTTTTTTTTTTTTTTTTTCAAATATTTTTAATCAAGTGCAAAGTGACATTTTTGGCTTACATAAAATTATTTCAGTAAAATTTTTTAATTGTTTTTTCATAAGAATTATTTATAAGTACACAGTTCAGTTGTTTTAATATAATGTCAGTAAAGAAGTAATACCAGTTTCTTGAGGGATGACATGTTTTGCTATCTTTATGCTATTATTCTGCTTTTTTTTAAAGGACATGGCCAGGCAGCAGTGAATGATGATCTCTGTTTTATTTGTTTTGACTGTTGTCTGTGGAATCTAATGGAATTTGTTGAAGAAGAGGGATGTGGACCTTTCTGTGGGATCTGCTAGGGTTGCTGAACAGGGAGAAATTTCTGGAGTACAGGGAAGAATATTCAAGCATGCTGAGGGAGTAATAAAAAAGCAGAAGGAAGCCTTCAGCAACTGGAGACTGGGAAACTGTGAGGAACAGGAACAAGCTGACATGAGCTCTGATGGAAGGAAACCTTGTGGGATCCAGAAGAGACCGATGATTTTATTTCTGAGTATCACTGGGTTGTTGGAAAGAGAACAAACATGAAAGAACAGTGTAGGGAAGAAGGGGATGTTTTTGTAAAACCTTTGTAATTCTTCTCAGGATCTGTGCTAGTTCCCTTTTAAAATATATGTTCCAATATTCTACTTATGCTTATCTGTAGAATTTATGAAGTTCTTTGACATTTTTATGCTCTCTTATGGAGGTAAGAAAAATCTGAAAATGAACTCAAAGCCTTGTTCATGTCAGTATTTAATTTCAGCAACGCAAGCAAAATTTTTGGTTCAAGACAACTTAATAGTTTAACATTGTTAAAAGTGTCATCACTTGAGCATCTCATGGCAACACAGCAGTTTCAGAAAGGTAAAGGATTATTTGTCTGTAGGCTTAAAACTCCACATTCAACTTTTAGCTGAAATAGATGTGTACACTTTTAACACTTTCAGACAGTTTTTTCCTATACATAATATAATTTATATTATTTTTATATTACTATTAATTACCTAAAGTGAAAAATATTTAAAGATGTTTCTGATGACTGCTTAAGTGACTAGACTTCAGATCATGTCATTTAGGTAAATAGTGGAATAAGGAAGTAGTGAGAAAAGAGACTACAAATTTTCTTTGAAAAAACACTTGCAAAACTTTTTCTCTTAGTAACAGAGGGGTATTTGACATACTGCATTTGAAATTCCAGGTTTACTTCTGCAGGTGTTAGTAACTTGTGCAGGAGCATCCTGGTATTTTCTGGCCAAGGGAACCACTTTGCACGTGTATATTTTATTCAATACTCAGGAATACCTACAGTAAGGCTATACAGGACATTATGATGTGAGCATGTGAAAAGATGATATCTAACCTTTCTGTCATGAGAACACTGTCCATCAGATCAGTGTCCTCTAGCACTCATTTTCCTTCTGATTTACTCAGGATGCCAAAGACTCCTGGTCTAATCCTGGGAGACTGCAAAGGGCCAGCGGAGTCAAATCTGGTCTAACTTGCATTCATGTTATATGGAGTATAGAGTCTATAAACAGGACTCTTTTTTGTTCTGTACCTTTAATTTTCAGCCAAAAAATAAAGTCAGATTCACATTGGAGAAGATTAACAGGACAACCAGGAATTAAGGCCTGAATGAAAAATAGGGCGAGAAAGATAAATTTAGTTAAACCATTTTTCTGTGCAACACTTACCTGTGCAACACTTACTTTTTCCTATATATTGTTTGTTATACGCCATATTCACTGTCAGATTTCTGGGTTTTTGTTGTTTGTTGGGCTGGGTTTGTTTTTTTTTTTTTGGTGTTGTGGGTTTTGGTTGGTTGGTTGGTTGGTTGGTTGGTTGTTTTTGTTTTTTTTTTTAATCCTGAATGAGGTTCTGTTACATAGAAATCCTGAAATCTGTTTATCTTCAGTTAACCCTCATTTTCTTTAGGAATATGCAACCCTAATGATTCAGGATAATTTTTTTTTTGTAATTGAATGAACTGCCTCTGAAAATCCATGCCAAAAGGTTCTGGAAAGGATCAGATACAAAGGCTGTAAGTGTGTGTCTTCTTAGAATGACTTCACAGCCTGAATTACTACATCTCTGACGGTTCATTCCTATGGGTTTCTTGAGCAGCACCTGGCATCCTTGAATAAGTTTCTGACAATCCCTTCTCTTAGCTATAGTGTAGGTTTACTTGCCTCTACTCTTGCAGTGGTATTTTAGAAATATTTTTGACTTTGCTATTGTTGAGACCAAAATAATTTTTTGTATTTAAAATAATAACTTGAATTGTTAATATGGAGGATTTCCAAATACTCTTAAGGTTTACATCTGAAAACTCATTAAAAAGAAGTAAGGTGAAAGACTTTCTAACTTCTGGTAAATGTCCTAAAATTCTTAAATACTTAAAGTTTAATCTGACAAAGCAGTCTTGATCAGTGTTATAAGACAGTACTCTTGCTGTGAGTTTATTCCTTTAGCTCGTTGTTAGAAAGAGAATACTTAGGAATCAAAAGGATCACATAAAAAAAACAAACAAAAAAACAACAACAACAACAACAACAACAACAAAAAAAACCATCACAATTTATTTTTCCAGTTTTATACTTCTTTTTGATATACTTGAAAAATCTGGTCTTATTGTCCTTTATTGTGGTTGCTTAATCATTAGATTTACTTTGATTGGAAAAAAACCCTAAACAACAATCTTCCCCCCCAATCATGTTGCACACAAACAAAAAACCCTTATGAAAATTCACAAACTCTCTGTCTGTCCCCTGATACATGGTTTCTATACTTGGTGAACTGGCAATGTTAATTTGTGAGCTGGAATAATTACTTTGTTTTTCTCTTCAATGCATGGCATAAAGCATGTATATGACATTTCCCTCTGTAATATATATCATAAAAAATGTTATTTTCAATTAACGTGAGAATGAGCCCAGATTGCTAAGGCCTCTGATGAAATCACTCTTCTTCAAAGTAGCAAAGAGATAGAGGCATTCTTTTTTGTCTGAAGACAGAGGGCAGCATTCTTCTCAAATAATCTTTAATTACTACTTTTCTCCTCCCCTCAGTAACTACAGGTTAATTGCTACTCAGAGCATTCCTCTATTTAAGAAGAAGAAAAAAAAAAAAAAAAAGGAAAAAATAAGCAAAGGCAAAAATGTATAATGTAGTCTTACCACTTTGGAACAAATATTCTTAACATTAGAAAGATCTTTACCTCTTTCTTTTTAGTTTATTTATATAATGACTACATAACTACCTTGCATGTTATGTGGGTCCTCTTTTGGATCCCTACAATTTGTCTAGAATATTAACATTCACATTCTTGCCTTTTATTACTTTATACTATTGACATGACTTTTGATATGTTGCTAATTTCAGAATCTAGACTGCAAATTTTCCAAAACCAAATTTAGAAGTTTGGTTATTCTTTCTACAGAAAAAAAATATTTCATGAAAACATTCATACATAGTTGACTTCAAAGGGTTCACAAATTAGATATGTGTCTTCAGATATACCCATTTCTGATTTTGCATCTAAGTGATTTTTTCATTAACAATAAATATTTATGCAACTGGTGTAGTTGAGCTTTCAATTTTGTCTTTGTGTCACTTTTTTTCCCATAAAATTAATTTGACTATATTCAACAAGTGTTCCTGAGGTATTAAATTCTGACAGCTCAATTTGTCAATTAAAAAATGGTTTTGTAGATTGTTTTCCTCAATGGCCTACAGAATAGTTTATATATATACAGATAGGAGTATGGCATAAATTACTCCTTAATTGCTTCCTCTTAAATGCATTCCTATTTCTTCATTATATTACAGCTTGCATGTCTACTTAAAATGTTACTTGGATCCTCTACTGGCTCGCTCCTTGTATTTCTTTTACTTTCAGGTCTTTACACAATTCTGTGTCTAATTATGTCACTGATTAACAGAATCTAGTTAAAAACAAGGTAATTGTTCTCCATTGTATTTAGCTTTTAATGTTGCTGTATTTATTTTAAACTGGAAGCAGGCCTAGTGTCTGGAATTTGTCTATTCTTTTTGCTTGCATCATTTAAACAAATTTTTTCTTTACTATTTTTATCTGTCTCTACATCTTTGCAATAGCTCATTATCATTAAACCCATCCTTTTGTTACTTTTCTTTCTTAGTTATGGCACCTTTTTTTTGTATACCACCTTAGTAATATTCTAAATTCATTGAAAGAAAGGGTTTGTCTCTCTGTTTAGTGTATATTATACAATAATAGAAGCTATTTGAAGTTGAAGCGTAAAAGGGTAGTCTCACTCTACAAACAAATTAAGCACTAAACTGAGAGTCAAAACTGTAAGTGGAGGAGAGATATGTAACTCATACTTTTATTGGAACAATGAGAGTAATCTTCCTTTCCAAAGTTTTTTTTTTTTTTTTTTTTTTTTTTTTAATTCTGTGTATTGTTTTCTGGTAATTGGAAAGTGATCCATTATTAACTCCTGTATAAATAATAAAGTATATATATAAAAAAAAAAAAAAGTCAAACCTCAGTTTTCTATATCCTAACTAATGTTCTTGTTCTTTATAAAAACATACATACATTGTACATGTTTTGTACAGTTTACCATTTACAGTGTTATTCTTTAGTCATTGCTGAAAAAAACCCTGCCATTTAAAATCTTAATATATAAAAGAATCTTCACATATATTTGAGAATTTTACTGTCAATGTGTATAATTTATTGAATTTAAGCTCTATTGCAGTCTAGGAAATGGATGCAGTTCTAAAGCCAAGCTGTGTTCACATATGCCTATAGATGAGCTTTTCAACAACAAGAGCACAAATTTGAATCTAAATATTTCAATATTCTTCTTAATATGAGTCCAATCACAAAAGTATTTCAAAGATTGTTATAATCATGATAATAATGCCTCTAGAGAAGCTTGTGTGCTCTGTGTAGGTGATAAAAACCTCACAGAATAGTTTTATGCTTCTTTAAGTATTACTGTTTATTTCTGTTTTTCTAGAGAAGTTTGTGTGTGTTATAATTCAGCACAACACAGACAACTTTTCTTTTAGTATTTTAGTATTCATTCAGGATACCTTCATCCTGAAGGAATTTTTCCTGGGGGAAAAAGGAATTTCTCAGAGTAACTTTCAGTCTTTTGAAATACTGGGATTTTTACTTTATGTCCTATTGGATCAACAAATTTCCCAAAATAGTGATGAGATGGCAAGTAGGGCAATATCTGACATGAACTGGATATTCTAACATCACTGTTTCTTTTTTTTTTTTTTTTTTTTTTTTTTTTTTTTTTTTTTTTTTTTTTTTTTTTTTTTTTTCTGTTTTTCTGATTACTAAAAGAGAAAAGTAAGTAAATTTAACTTTAGCTCATCATTTTGACTGAACTTCCAGAAAATGTTACTCACAGCACTCAAAAACTTCTAAGAGATCAACCAGACTAGATTAGTGAGATAAACTGAAGAATTAATTGAATAAACTGTGGGTATATTAAACAAGGTAGCATCAGTAACCATAGCTATTTACCACCTGCTAGGGATTAGCTTTCCATGGGCCTCATCATAGTAATGTTTTAGTAAGGGGTTAGGATGAAAGTAAGGTAGTAGCTTCACTGCTTTTTGTGGGATTTTTTTCCCTACCGATCATCTGTAGCACTGAAGAAAATGAAATGTATCCAAGTATAATTAAGGGTTTTTTTCCACTGTAGTTTTCTTATGTGTTATTTCATTGAGCTGAAGCTCATTCAGACCTCCCAGTGGAAGGTGTCGGGTTCAATAAGGAATCTAAAGGAGGGTTAAAGTGCTTCTCTAATCATCAAGACTTGGATGCTAGTTAGGTACCAGTGTTAGGTGGACTGAATCCTACTCTGCATAGTTAACTTGAATTCACTGTTGTTGAAATTATTTCAGTGATAATTTATAGACACAGACATTTTCATACACAAAATCACATTGTTTCCTACAGCAAAAGACAAGCTAAGTAAAACAGGAATAAAAATGGAAAATATTTTATTTGTTTAGCTACTACATGAATTATATTAATCTTTTATTTAACGAAGTCTGCTTTTACATATCTTACATAATATTTTTTCCCTTGTTCAGGAAATGTGATAAATACCTGGTTTAGGACATTTTAATGACAGACATTGTATGACAATATGTCAAATATGTGAAAATTTCCCAAACCAGATACAGAGATAGAGGAGTTTGCTTATTTTAGATCTCTTAAAATAATGTCTCTGAATAGATTTTTTTTTTTTTCAAAAACAGCAGTAAAATTGCTCAGTGTTGATGAATTTGATGGAATGAAATTAGCTTAGTGCTTTCGCAAGTGAATATTTTGATGAATGTCTTGTTTCTTAGCAACTTCAAATAAAATCTAGCACCACAAAGACAAGCTTGATGTAATTATCACAGAAGAAAATGTTACTGAGAAAGCAAGTTCTTGAGTGAGAAGTTTCTCAAAATCTATATATACTCGTTTAACAGAGTCGGGATCTACTGTTGAACAATGTCATCTCCTGTGTTTATGTCCAGGACTTTTTTATGTCTTGTCTAAAAGAAATTACTTGAATTGTTGTTTTGGTTATGTGTGATAGCCGCATATTTTTCCTGGCATTATGTTCATGTTTTTTTTGAGCATTTTTGTAGTAGTACCTACAAAAGGATTTATTTTCCCACCCAGGAACAAGCATACTCTACAAATGATAAACATTGCTCCTCAGGATAAAGTTACATAGTCAGGGAAAAATAGCAATGTTTTCATTGCTGATAGTATGTATATTTATGGCTCTAATGTCTTCAGGCAAAATGTAAAAAAGAAAGACAACCCTCCTAATCAAGAATTGGTTACAGCTGATTACATCTTTTATTGATACAAGGTATGTAAACACAAGAAGTCAGCTTCTTAAATAAGCTCTGTAAGCTTCAGTTGCAGAGTTGCAGTTGCAGTCTGTCATACAAAGGAAAGGCTTAGCGTCACACAAGGCTTACAAAGGAAAATTAAGATTCTGAAAAATGCATTGGGCTAGATAATCCTCCTGAGCTAGGAAGCATAAAAAGAAACTTGGCGGTATGATCACAGAAATAAAATTGTCAGTTTTAGATTCCAGTATGTCAACATTTTCAGTATGAAAATAGTGAACACTTTTTGCTACTGTTTCTTTATAGTTTCTAAACTCTGTACCTGATGCGGAAGTGAACAGCTGAGCTTCTTTGTGACATCACCATTAACAACCAGAAGAATAAAAGGGCTATCACCAAGTTAGTAATGCAATCACTTCAGACAGGATATGCTAAGCTCTTCAATTTATCTTTTCACTTAAAAAGTACAGGAAGTGAAGTTTTTTCTAAAGAAATTAGATAGAAATTTATTTATCTTTAAAACCTGATACAGTTGCTTACCAATTTCCTAATAAATATTGCCATATTATTCATGGGGTATGAGGAATTTTTTGGTTGTTTTTAATTCAGTTTTCATAGTTAAGAAGACTATTTAATTTGAAAGGTCTTTACAACAGTAACAGACCAGGTACTGCAGAAATCCTTTTTAAAGTGCAATTCAGTTGTCACATTTCTTTTGAATGTGTATGTTAATCAGCATCAGTAGCTGATTTATCATGTATTATACTCTTCAAATGGAGGCAGAAGATACTAGTATGTTACTGTATGTCTAGAAAGAATATAGCACATACATAATGTCATACAATGTATAGTAAGAGAGATACTAAAAATATATAAAAATAAAGAAAATTACTTTTTCTCAGCTCCTAAAATGATTGAAATAGATAAAAGTAAGCTTGCATTAATCAGAAGGGAAAACCAAGAAACACAAGAAACATATAAAAAGAAAAGGAAGGACATTGCTTTCCTTTTTTCATAATGTATCAATGTACTGTATCAACATGGTTGCAGTGATCATGAGACGATGGAGTCCAGGATCCTCAGTCGAGGGAAATAGCAGACAAACAGGCAAAACAAATAGCAATATCACATCCTTGGACTTTGGGAGAGTAGGCCTTGGCCAGTATGGGGACAAGCTTGGAAGGTCTAGAAGATAAAGGTTGGGTTTAGAAGACAGTATCCTCCAAGCTCAAGAGGTCCAACACAACATGCAGAAAGTTGAGCAAAGTTTGCACAAGACCTGTGTGGATGTACAGGGAGCTCCTGAATAAACTCAAACACACACACACACACACACACACACACACACAAAAAAAATCATAGAAGAAGTGGAAGCAGTCAGGTCACCCAGGAGGAGTAAAGAGACACTGAGTATTCTGGGACAGCATTAGGAAATACAAAACCCACCTGGACTTGAATCTTATGAAAGATGTGAGGAATGACAAGAAGGTCTTCTACAAGCATATAAACAGATAAACAACAAAAAGAAATACAAAGAAAAATATAAGCCTGCTGCTGAATGGGAACGGGGACATGTCAATAAGGCCCATGGAGAAGAATGAAGTACTGTGTTGTGTTTGTGTGTGGCAGGGTTTCGGCGGTGGGGGAGGGGACTACAGAGGTGGGTCTTATGAGAAGCTTCTAGAAGTTCCTCCTGCTCCTATTCAGACCCACTTCTGGATAAGACGAAGTCAATTAATGAAAGTGACTGCACCTTTGTGATAACATGTTTAAGAAAGAGAACCTGATAGGAGGAGTTGTGAAGGAAATACCTATGCAAACACATAGGTCAGTTGAAGAAAGGGGGTGGAGGAAGGTGTCCTGATCCAAGGTCGGGGGAGGTTTTGATATGACCCCGAGAGTGAGATTAAGACACAAATGAGGTCAAATGCCATACACTTAAAAGAGTTTTTATTATTAAAAACGAAGAGGGATATCAATAGGACAGAATGGAAGGAAAAGAGAGAAGTAAAGCCAGCATCCAGTGTAGGCTTACAAGAATAGTCACCACCATGGACCCAGTGAAGTCCCATTGGTTCTCAGTCTTCAGTTTTTTGGTGGTAGGTGCCTATGGATCTAGCTTTGATGGTGGGTGCACACACAAGAAAGTTTTCTGTTGCCTTTTAAGTTCATCGTATCAGCTAATTAGCATATCTGCCCACCTTTAGTTTTTCCTCTGGTCCTACAGATTTTTGCTGACTTCTTGAGCAATCATCTGGCTTCTGGGGCAGAAATGATCTCCTCTTATCAGTCCATTATCAATGCATGCATAGTGTCTGGCATAGACAATAGAGTCACAAATGTTTACAGGATGAATCCAGTGATAAACATTTGGTTTCACTCATTACATGTCTTCCCCTTTGAGGCTTATCTAAGGAGTCTGACAATGCAGCTGCAAGGGAGTGGGGGGTGTATCCTTTGATACATTCCTGCTTCCTTGGGTGACATTCCTTGACTAATCCAAAGGCGGCAACTTGTTCTTGAGGTTTGCACAGACACAAGCAAGCTGAGACAGTCATTTGACATTTCAGTCTCTCAAAGATGGGGAGGTGAGCCAGAGCAGAGATTTCCCTGCAGCCTGGGGTGAGAGGTCAGGCTGCCCCCTTTGCATCCCATGGACATCCACAGTGGAGCAGATGCCCACCTGCAGCCTGTGGAGAACTCCACATCGGAGCAGGTGACTACACCTGGAAAAGGCTGTGACTCTGAGGGAAGCCTATGCTGGAGCATTCTGTTGCTGGGAGGACTGCAGCCTGTGGAAGGGAACCATGCTGAAGCAGCTCATGAAGAGCTGAAGCCGGTGGGAAGGAGTCATATGGGAGAAAGTTTGTGGAGGACTGTATCCCATGGGAGGGAACCCCACACTGGAGCAGGGGAGCAGTGCGAAGAGTACTACACCTGAGGAAGAAGGAGTGGCAGAAACAATGGGTGATGAACTGACTGCAACACCCATCTCCTGTGACCCTGCACTGCTTGGAGGGAGGAGGTAGAGAAATAAGCAAAGCTGAGTCCAGAAAGAAGGGGGTGGGCAGAAAGGTGTTTTAAGATTTTGTTGTATTTATCTCCATCTTACTGTGTTTGTTTGATTGATAAATTAAGTGCTGGTGGATATTCTTTTTCTTCCCCAATTTAGTCTGCCTCTTGCCCATGACAATAATGGGTGAGTCACTCCTCCCTGACCATCTCTTGATCTCTGAAACTTTGTTGTATTTCCTCCTCCTCCTCCCTGAGGGGGAAGGAGTGAGCAAGCAGCTGTGTGCTGTTTTCCTTTGGACTTAAACCACGAGAGGTACTTAATGCTGTTTTCACCTTGGCCTTGATTTACCAGCCACATACTCAGCTTCAGACATCCCAGGCCCTTAACATCTGTGGGAAAGTCTGGAGCAAGTAAGATTTACCATCAGTGGAAGAGATTCAGTTCAGCATTGTTTAAACATAGCAGGCATAGACAAGTCCATAGAACCTTATGGTATGTACCCACAGGTACAAGAGGGCTTGCCAATGTCACTGCAAGGTTACTCTTGTTTATCTTTGAAAGGTCTTGGTGACTAGGAAAGATTCCTGAGGGCTAGAAGAAACTAAGTATCACTCCAGTTTTCAATAGGACAAGAGAGAACATTGAGGGAATCTACAAAATGATCGCACTTGCCTCAATCCCTGCAAAGGTGATAGAGCAAAAGCAATTAGAAGTAATTTTCTAAAATATTAATTCTCTAAAATATTAAAATATCAATAATTTTGGGGGGATAGTTAGCATGGTTTTATGAAGGAGACATCATGCTTGTCTAATATGATTGCATTCTATGATGATATGACAGACTGCGTGGATGAGGGGAGAGCAGTGGATGCTGTGTATCTTAAGATTTTTGACACTGTCTTCCATAACATTCTCATAGAAAAACTAATGAAGTACAGACTAGACAAGTAGATAGTGAGTAGCCAGTTCCAAAAGGTTGTGATCTGTGGCATGAAGTCAAGCTGGAGGCCAGTCACTAGTAGCTTATCCTGGGGTATACCACTGAGGCCAGTTATGTTTAACATCTTAATTAATGACCTTGACAATAAGCTGAAGTGCATCCTCTTCAAGTTTGCAGGTGATAGAGTGAGGAGTGCTTGATACACCAGATGGGTGTGTTGCCATTCAGTTACCTCAACAACCTGGAGAAATGGTAGAAGGTAATCATATGAAGTTCAAGGAAAGGAAATGCCAAGTGCTGCGCCTGCTGCACCTGTTACAGCAGTACAGGTTAGAGGACAAATTTTCATACGAATTTTAAAATACACATCATCCTTTTATTATGTGTACAGATTTTTTTAAAAAATATTTCATTGATCACACTGCCTTTTTCTTACATTAAGCAAAACATTATGTTTTCAATAAAGTTTTCTTAATTCTCAAATATGAAAAAGCATCACACTTTGGCTTTTTAACCAATCTGTTAATTACATTTCTGAGAAATTACATCTAATAATGCATCCCAATTTTTAGATGGCAATTTTCAAAGAGACAAAAAACATCTAGATTTCTAAATCCTAATGAAAGGTAGAAGCTGTTAGCTGAGAATTTGCAGTTTATGCTTTTCAAGATTGAAGCATTTTCAAGGTTATCACATGAGTTGCCTTTCAGCAATCCTTAGAAAAGTATTTTAACATATGCAATGCATTCAAGTTGCATTGTAACAAATTTGATATCTGTGGATGATACTATACATAATCTGATTTAGATGTCTAATCTCCTATTTCTCTTACATTGGTCATGTTTCTCTTGTGGAGGTTTTAATAAAAAAAATCTGGTAGAATATTATTATGTAAATAATGTATTTGTTCTTTACATAGTATTTTCTTTCAAAAGAAAAAAGTAAAAATTACCTGAAATCTAGAACCAGCCTACATCAGAGACTCCCATGACTCAGGTGCTGCGTACTTAGTTGAAAAACCTTTATTTTAGTTAAGAAAAAAATTTACATTACTGTAGAATGTCTTGCTCAGCAAATATTTTACTAAAATATCTTCTAGTATAACAAAGTATTTAAAAATTGAGTTATTAGACTGCTTAAATTAATGCATTTGAAATTCAGCTTTTATGTGCACAAGATACTGACCTATGTCTTCTGCTCAGTTGAGACCTAATGCCTGGTAAAAACTTCACTCTGATCTTCTTTCTTCTAGGAAGTAAGCATTGTATTAAACTTATTGTGATACAGAATATTTTATGATGGAAAAAACAGAAGATCATACTTAAGTGATGCACTGTGAATTGCTTTTTATGAAAACAAAATCAGGCAAATGATATCCAGAAAGAATATTAGGATCCCTCCTCAAAGCCACAGAATAAAAGAACGCTCACTAAAGAAAATGTTTTTGACTCAGCTTGTGAACTGATGTAAACTACCTTCATATTTATTTAGAATGGTTCTATTACACAATATTTTATGTGTATATAGAATAAAATATTTTTTTGAAAAGAAAAATAGGCCTTTGGAGAAAACCTAAATGAAACACAGAATATTTTAATTGTAATTTAAAATGTAGAAATTAATCTAAAATTATGAATAATTCCTAATTATATCAACAGATGATAAATTCATATTTTCATGCTTTTGTTTCATTTAAACTACAAAAAAAAACCTTTTAAATTTTTTTTTTCAATCTGACAGTCCTTGATTTCAAAGCAATCAATATTCTATTTATAATATTAATGACTCATGCCTCTATAAAGTATGTGGATAGTATATATAGTAAAATAAATGCAGTGAAAATGAGATTTTCTAGTGTAAATTATATATCCTAATGACAGATGAATAAGAAAATTAAGTTTTAGAACAGTGGAGTCTCTTTTTCATGGCTTTAAAATTTAGTTTGAAAATTTAGTATGATATCATTATGGTTATTTTCAAGTTTAATAGACATTATCCTCACTCTCTAATGAAAGGATAATTGGTAATAATATAAGACGTGATTACTAAAATGTAATAAGGCTAAGATTTTATTAAAAAGATATAGTGAGAGCTACAAAAGATATTGTTGACTTTTATCCCAATTATATAATAAATAGTTTAATATTTACTTTAATAATATTTTATTACTTACCTTGATAAGTACAAACTTAAGCCCAACCAGTGTAATTAAAAAAAAAAAATAAAAAAAAAATCTACCTAGTTTGGTGACTTCAGTTCAGACTGTAGCTAGATGAACAATGAATTCAATTTACCACATACACGAATTCTCTGTTTAGAGATTCTTACATCTTCGAAGGAATTGATATATAGAATAATGATAACATAACAATCTTTCTTTGAGACTACAGTGCTCAGAACTGTTTATACTATGGTTTGTCTGTGAATTTATTTTTTATTTAGCTGAATGTGTATTGACCTCTCGGTGACAAATGTCAGCATGGGTATGTACTAGTGATAAAACTGTGGATCATATAATTTTATCAATGATTATTAAAATACATATAGCTACAATACAGTGATTGAGAGCATAAGTGTATTATAAATCTGCTTGACTATGATGAGAATTTGGCAGCTTTAGTGATAAAGTTTATTATAACCCATAGATTATCCAGTGGAGGAGAATTACCTATTCCTGTTTATGCCATAAATAGCAGATTAATCCACCTCTAAAAGGCCTTGAAATGTGGGAGGTGGTGAGAAAATTCTTATCTTGTGTTTTGAAACACTATGAGAGGATAATAAAGTTCAGTATTTATAATGCGTTGATTTTCATTCCGCTTTTATATTTACTATATCCATCTTAACAGCACGTCGTGGAAAAATATCTCAACAATATTTTTCTGAATTAAAAAAAAAAAATCAAATGTATGGGATTGTTTTCTAATATTTTAATTTCTAATATATATTCATTCAAAATATTTTGATAAAACTGAATAACGTTTTTCAGGCACGCATTTTCCTGTCTTATCATCAGAGTAGGTACAGGTCCTACAGATTAATAATCATAACAATTATTTTTAAAAATACTAATTCATGCAACATAACAATGATACTCAGACTGAATAAGAGACTCTACAGACTAATATGCCAGATGAGACATTTTCAAGGTTTGCTCATGTCATCCTTTAACATGGCTTTGACAATCACTAGTAACAAACCCTACTATCAAAATATACAGGAAATCTTTATGTGCTAAGTCTTCCTCTGTTGTTGCTTTTTTTTTGGTGTGGTTTTTGTTGTTGTTGTTGTTGTTTGTTTGTTGGTTGGTTTGGGTTTTTTTTCCTGTGTACAGGACAACTTCTACTTATTTAAACAGAAGACAAAAGTTTAAAATACTTGCCACTGTTTACTGTAGGAATAGTCAGATACTTAAATATTAGTATGTGTTAAAATACCTTTACAGATTTATCCAAAAGGAGATTTTAATAACTTTTAAGATAAAGGGGATGATTTAAGTATTGAACAATTTTTTATTCACTTAGTAGGACTGCATAAAGAATACTTGTCCGTGTTAATATATACCCAATAGTTTTTCTATTTCTGCTAATGTTTGCATCGTACAATATTTGGAGTTTATGAATAATAGGGAGATAAATTTTGCTGTGAGACTAAAAAGAACTAAATAAAGTTCCTGACTAAATTTCCTCTTGCTCATATCTTTTTTCCTTTTAATTTACTTTTTAACATAAATTATAATAAGTAAGTAAATCTTAGGTAAGCAGTTCAGCAATATACTTTTTTAAATTACCATCCTACAGTCTGTCCAAATTTTCATCTCTAAGCAAGAATTTTAATTGCTTTAGACTTTCATATCTGGATAATTGTAATAATATTGTATGCTTTTAGTTGTACCTTTTCTCTTTCTGGTATATCCTGAGATAATTACACATAATATTCCATTTGAGGATGTATCATCAAATTAAATGGTAATATATTTTCAGCTTTTTTAAAAAATGTTCTTACAGCCAGCTACTTATATATATATATATATATATA